>NW_016805008.1:2214849-2256284 GCF_001698545.2 Rhinopithecus bieti
TTTTTTTTTTTTTTGTTTTTTCTGTTCATTGTGTTATTGTTATATAGGTCCTGTGAGATTTATGCTTTAAGGAGGTTCTATTTTGGTTTATTTTGAGGATTTGTTTCAAGATTTAGAGCTCCTTTTACCAGTTCTTGTAGTGCTGGCTTGGTACTGGAGAATTCTCTCAGCATTTGTTTGTCTGTAAATGACTGTATCTTTCCTTCATTTATGAAGTTCATTTTCACTAGATACAAAATTCTTGGCTGATAATTGCTTTGTTTAAGGAGGCTAAAAATAGGACCCCAATCCCTTCTAGCTTGTAGGGTTTCTGCTGAGAAATCTGCTGTTAATCTGATAGGTTTTCCTTTGTAGGTTACCTGATGCTTTTGCCTCACAGCTCTTAAGATTCTATCATTTGTTTTGACTTTAGATAAGCTGATGACTATGTGCCTAGGCAATGATCTTTTTGCAATGAATTTCCCAGGTGATCTCTGAGCCTCTTGTATTTGGATATCTAAATCTCTAGCAAGGCTGAGGAAGTTTTACTTTACTATTCCCTCAAATATGTTTTCTAAACTTTTAGACTTCTATTCTTCCTCAGGAACCCAATTATTCTTAGGTTTGGACATTTAACATAGTCCCAAACTTCTTGGAGTTTCTTTTTTTTTTAATTTTTTTTTTTTTTTTTTTTTTTGTCTTTGACAGATTGGGTTAATTCAAAAGCCTTGTCTTTGAGCTCTAAAGTTCTTTCTTCTGCTTATTTGATTCTATTGTTGAGACTTTCTAGTGTATTTTGCATTTCTCTAATTGGGTCCTTGATTTCCAGAAGTTGTGATTGTTTTTTATTTGTGCAATCTATTTCACTGAATAATTTTCCTTTTCCTTTCATATCCTATATCTTTAAGTTGGTCTTCACCTTCCTCTGGTGCTTCCTTGATTAGCTTAATAATTGACCTTTTGAATTCTATTTTGCAGTTCAGAGATTTTGTCTTATTTTGAATCCATTGCTGATGAGCTGGTATGATCTTGGAGTCTTGTTTTATCATACTATCAGAATTGTTTTTCTGGTTTCTTCTCATTTGAGTAGACTATATCCAAGGGAAGATCTGAGACTCAAGGGCTGCTGTTCAGAATTATTTTGTCCTGTGGGATGCTCCATTGATGTGGTATTCTCCCCCTTACCCTAGGAATGGAGCTTCCTGAGAGCCAAACTGTAGTGATTGTTTTTGCTCTTCTGGGTCCAGCCACCTAGTTGAGCTACTGGGCTCCAGGCTGGTACTGGGGAGTATCTGCAAAGAGTCTTGTTATCTGTCTTCAGGCCTTGCAGTCATGGATACCAGCACAGTTTTTCAGCATCTCAGGGAGCCTGCAGCAGTGATCTAGTTCCTTCAAAGGGTCTGTGGATTATCTCGGGTTTCCTGGTATGTACCTGTGGTAGTTCTTGGAGCAAAAGTCCATGATGTGAGTCTCCACACACTGCTCCATCCATCCGAGCAGGAGCTGCAAGCTAGTCCTGCCCCTCTCCACCCTCTTAATCCAGATTGTCTTCTTCTTGTTGAGTTTTAGGAGTTCTTTTTGTATTCTAGATAATAGTCCTTCATCAGCTATGTTTTTTGCAAATATTTTCTCCCAGTTGGTGGCTTATCTTTTTATTCTCTGACAATGTCTGTTGCAGAGCAGAAGTTTTTAATTTTGATAAATTCCAGCTTATTATTTTTCATGAATTATGCCTTTAGCACTGTATCGAAAACATCATTACCAAACCCAAGGTCATCTAGATTTTCTCCTAAGTTATCTTTTAGGAGTTTTATAGTTTTGCATTTTATATTTAGGTCTCTGATTCATTTTGAATAAATTTTTGTGAAAGGTGTAAGGTCTTTGTCTGGATGCTTTTCTTTGCACATGGATGTTTCATTGTTTCAGCACCATTTGTTGAAAAGACTGTCTTTTCTCCACTGTATTGCCTTTGTTTCTTTGTCAAGGATTAGTTGACTAGATATATGTCGGTCTATTTCTGGCCCTCTATTCCCTCATATTGATTGATGTATCTATTCTTTCAGAAATACCACACTGTCTCAATTACTATACTTTTACAGTAAGTCTTGAAGTCAGGTAATTTCAGTACCCCAAATTTGTTCTTCTCCTTCAATATTATATTGGCGATTCTGGGTCTTTTGCCTCTCCATATAAACATTAGAATCAATTTGTCAATATTTACAAAGTAACTTGCTAGGATTTTGATTTGAATTTCATTGAATCTACAGATCAATTTGTGAAGAAGTAACACCTTGACAACACTGAGTCTCCCTTTCCATGAATATAGAATCTCTCTCCTTGCTGGGTGCAGTGGCTTATGCCTGTAATCCCAGCATTTTGGGAGACTGAGGCGGGCGGATCACCTGAAGTCAGGAGTTCAAGACCAGCCTGGCTAACATGGTGAAGCCCCATCTCTACTAAAAATAGAAAAAATTAGCTGGGCGTGGTGGTGGGCACCTGTAATCCCAGCTACTTGGGAGGTTGAGGCAGGAGAATCACTTGAACCCGGGAGGCAGAGGTTGAGCCGAGATCATGCCATTGCACTCCAGCCTGGGCAACAGAAGTGAAACTCTGTCATCTCAAAAAAAAGAATCTCTCTCCTTTTATTTAGTTCTTTGATTTCTTTTATCAGAGTTTTGTAGTTTTCCTCATGTAGATTTTGTACATATTTTGTCAGATTTATACCTAAAAATTTCATTTGAGGGTGCCAATGTAAATGGTAATATGTTAACTCCACTTATTTATTGCTGGTATATAGGAAAGTGATAGTGAGGACTGATGACTTTTATATAAAAAAACTTTGTCGTCTGAACCCTTGCAAAATCTCATTATTAGTTCTAGGAAGATTTTTTTTTTTTTTTTTTTTGTCAATTCTTTTAGAGTTTTCCAAAGTTGAGTATCATGTTATTCGCAAAGACAGTTTTATTTTCTCCTTCCCAAACAGTTTAAATTTTATATCCTTTTCTTGACTTAATGCAGTAGCTAGGACTTCCAGGAAAATGTTGAAAATCAGTGATGAGAGGTGACATCCTTGCCTTGTTTCTGATCTTAGTGGGAAAGCTCTTAGTTTCTTACTAGTAAGTATAAGGCTTTACTGTCAGGTTTTTGTAGATACTCTTTATCATGTTGAGATTAACTACCTTTCAGAGAAAATGTTTACTTCTTATGCCAAAGAAACAAACATAAAATTCCTCACCACTGAACTTTTTCAATGTCTTTCTTCTTCTGAACTTCTTCAGATTTTGTCCTCTTCTGAAGACCGAGTACCAATTTTTAATAGAAGGAAAACATATCAAGCAGACAAATGTTATATTCCTTTTAAGAGGAACTGGTTGATATTTTTGGACTGCTAAATTGCAGGTTAGGATTGAAGTGCATAGTTTTAGGTATGAATCAAAATTAATGAGGCTCTTTTTCTATAAAGATTTTGTCCTATTCATCAATCTTGGAGACGATTATTTAAGGACTGCAAGTTTAGGTGGTGTGCCTTATCCTGTTTTTAATGGGTAAAACATTTTCAGTTGAAACAGAAACAATCTCTGTCACTCTTTAGAATCATATGCTTCAAACCTGGCATACGTAAATGTTCAACTGTCTTAGGAAAGGTGGCCAGCTCTAGGGAGGCATGTGACTCATTCTTCGCTATTTTCCCATGTGAGTTCTGATGCCGACGGTGGCATATCCAGCACAAGAAAACACGCTGCGTCTTTTTGGAGTATTTGTGATGCCAGGATCTGTTTACAAAACCAGGATGTGACAAAAAGTAAACCACTGCTTCCCGGAAATAAAGAGATTTAGATTTATCAGTCTGTAAAGTGTTATGTGTTTGCCTGCATCTTAAGCTTTTGTGAATAGTTTCACGAAGTCTATAAAAAAAGCTACTGAGAAATAACCAATAGTTCTGAATTGGTAAGCAAAGTCTATTTGGCTTTTAAAGGTTTTAAAATAAGATTACCACAATATTTCAGACCTTGGAAGTTAATGTGGTAATCACTATAGCATTGTTTTCTAAATTTATTACACTTTTATTTTCTACACTGCGGATGTTTTACTTTTACAGTCAGCAAGTGATAAGAAAACATTTCAAAGTCATTTTACTGCATTTAGTATTCGATTTTTGTGTTTTACGGCTTAGACCTCTTTACCCCATCAGTAACTTTGATCTTCTTATAAGAGATAAGATTTCTTCTGACACATAGGAGTCTATTTCAATGGGTCTCCTAAAAGAAATTCGTTCAAAGACACATAACCTAACTGATTTTACCTTATTGCTGCTTGCCTTTCCTACTGCTCCCTGCCACTTCACTTTATTAATCCCCAGCACAGCTATGACTGAGACAAGCGAAATATGTTATTATAGGGTTGAAATTTGTTTAAGATGACAACGAGGTATCATATCTCCAGATTCGGCAGGACATGACCATTATTTTTCAGAAACAGGTCTGGAAGTGTGGATGAAATAAGCTGAATGGACAGTATCCAACCAGAGGTACATTGACTCCCAGGCCTTCCTCCGGGGTCTTTAGGGTTGACCAATCAATTCAGCAGTCTCCTGGACAGTTATTGTGTGAATTTACCAAAGAGTCACAGGAGTATCCTCCCTGGAAGCCTGGCTTATTATTAAGTTGATCCTCCAGAGTTTCCATAAAAGCCTTTTATTTGATGATGGTCTGTTTCACTTTACAAGTTCCACTTCAGTGACTGCATTTTTCAATGTCATCTGCATGATGAATGGCAAAAGGCTAAATAGAGCAATGTTGCCCTTAGAATATTTGGTATTTTATTTTTAGGCACAGTGCATGGGTGGTACTAATATCTTTCAGTTCAGGCTTTAAGAGCTCTGGGCAAGCCCTTATCATGAGATGCATATAAGTATTTTCACTGTGTGGTTTTTAAATGAACAACCTGGTTAATCAAACCTTTCTACTTAGACAAGGGCATCCTCTTTCAAAAACTTCTGTAAGCAAAACGTTTTCTGTTTTCATTTCAGTATTCTGTCATGCACTCAGGCAAATTAATCTTTACAATTTATGGCCAATTCTTCTGTTCCATTATCTTTCTGTTAAGATTTTGTAGAAATTTGCATTGGTGAAATGACTTTGGCAAATGTGATTTAATGGCTTGTGTTAGTGTTGGAGAGGGTTTAGGGTACATGCTTATTCTATGAATCGGGAGGAAAGAAATTATTGTTTTCAATTAGTCTATGGATTTCAAGGGCTAGAGAGGGGGATAATTATCACTGCGAAGGTGAGATGTCCCTGCAAATGTGACTAAGAAGGATGTAATACAGAAAGTCCAAAGGTGAACCAAAGGAACACTCTTTTTTTTTTTTGAGATGGAGTCTCCTTCTCTCACCCAGGCTGGAGTGCAGTGGTGCCATCTTGGCTCACTGCAACCTCCACCTCCCGGGTTCACACCATTCTCCTGCCTCAGCCTCCCGAGTAGAGTAGCTGGGACTACAGGCACCCGGGTAATTTTTTGTAATTTTAGTAGAGATGGGGTTTCACCGTGTTAACCAGGATGGTCTTGATCTCCTGACCTCGTGATCTACCTGCCTCAGCCTCCCAAAGTGCTGGGATTACAGGCTGAGTCACTGTGCCTGGCTGGGAACACTCTTAAGCTCATGTTTCCATAGTTGAACTTCAGGAGTCCTCTGGCACACATAACTGTTTGGAGATGATGAATTTTTATTGGCCTGAGCCTGAGTGGGGTTCATAAATTCCTTTCATGAGAATCATATGGGGGATAATGAAACATGCAGATTCCTAGATCCCCCACCAAAAAACAAACAAACAAACAACAACAACAACAACAACAAAAACCCAGCATCAAAGCTCCTTGGAATATAGTCCAAGAGTCTGCATTTTAAAATGCTCCCCAGATAAGTCTTACATATTCTAAGATTGGAGAACCATGGACCTAAGCTTTTTTTCTAATCCACACCTTTCTCTGTAGGCAATTTTATCATCTAGCCATCTCTGCAAGTGGCTATTTATTTATTCCAATGTAAATTTATGTAACCTTATTAAAAGTAATTTGAAAAATTATGACCCATATGGCTCAGTCTCAAAACGATATATGCCACAAGAATAAAGTCCAGCAGCCTGGGCATGGTGGCTCACCCCTGTAATCTCAGCACTTTGGGAGGCTGAGGCAGGTGGATCACCTGAAGTTGGGAGTTCAAGACCAGCCTGACCAACATGGAGAAACCCCATCTCTACTAAAAAAACAAAATTAGCTGGGCATGGTGGCACGTGCCTGTAATCCCAACTACTTGGGAGGCTGAGGCAGGAGAAATCACTTGAACCCAGGAGGCAGAGGTTGCAGTGAGCCAAGATCGTGCCATTGCACTCCAGCCTGCACAACAAGAGTGAAACTCCATCTCAAAAAAAAAAAAAAAAAAAAAAAAAAGAATGAAGTCCAGTAATCAAAAATTAATTTCAAAATAATGGAAGGTCTTTGCTTGCACTTCTGGAATACATATGAGTTGCAAGAAATTTTAAGGATTTCTTCACAACACCCCCTTCCTCTCATCTGCTTCTCCACATATGTTATACTGCTCAATTTTCAATAATCTCCATTTCCTAATCTTTCACTGCCAGCCCTAGCCTAAGAACATTTTATCCTTTTACCTCACCAATTTTTCTTATAATTATACACCATAAAATTGTAAAGAATTTCTTTGGCAATGGTAGAATCCCCCTTTGAAACTGAGGAGGGGAAGAAATTAAGAGCTCACAAAGCCAGAACCCATTCTAGTGAGCCTCAGGAAAGGAGAGTTTGGGAGCATGCATATAAAATAATTTTAACCCCAACATGTTCACCGATGTATACATCCTGTTCTGGAGTGGATTCCAGGGAAAGTTGAATGGGGGGTTAGAGGAGGAGGTGCCAGGATATGAAAGCATAACAGCTTCTCAGGCCCCTAAGGGAGTTTGGCTCCATTATAAATTATGAATTGTTTCATAAGCGGGAGAGGAAAGAAAGAAAAACTATATGGAGACTTCAAACATAAGGTTTCTTCTGGTTTCTAAAATCTGTGGAAGGACAACATCACTAATCTTCAGAGAAATGCAATCAAAATCACAATGAGGTATCATCTCATACCAGTCAGAATGCCTATTATTAAAAAGTTAAAAACCAATAGAGGCTGGCAAGGCTGCAGAGCAGAACGAACATTTATAAACTGTTGGTGGGAATGTAAATTAGTTCAGCCACTGTGGAAAGCAGTTTGGAGATTTCGCAAATAACTTAAAACAGAGCTAGCATTTGACCTAGCAATCCCATTACTGGGTATACACCCAGAGGATTATCAATCATTCTACTATAAAGACACATGAACGCTCATGTTTATTGCAGCACTATTCACAATAGCAGAAACTTGGAACAAACCCAAATGCCCATCAGTGATAGACTGGATAAAGAAAACATTGTACATATACACCATGGAATACCATGCAGCCATTAAAAAGAATGAGTTCATATCCTTTGCAGGGACATGGATGAAGGTGGAAACCATCATTCTCAGCAAACTAACACAGGAACAGAAAAGCAAACACTGCATGCTCTCACTCATAACTGGGGGTTGAGCAATGAGAACACATGGACACAGGGAGGGGAACATCGCACACCTGTCAGGGGGTGGGGGGCAAGGGGAGGGAAAGCATTAGGACAAATATCTAATGCATGCAGAGCTTAAAACCTGGATGACAGGTTGATGGGTGCAGCCAACCATCATGGCACATGTATACCTAGGTAACAAACCTGCACATTCTGCACACGTATCCCAGAACTTAAAATATAATTTTTTAAAAGTCAAAGAACAATAGATGCTGGCAAGGCTGCAGAGAAGAAGGAATGTTTATAATACTGTGGGTGAGGATGTAAATGTGTTCAGCCACTGTGGAAAGCAGTTTGGAGGTTTCCCAAAGAACTTAAAACAGAGCTACCATTTGACCCAGCAATCCCGTTACTGGGTATATATCCAAAGGAAAACAAATCATTCTACCACAAAGACATACACACCTGTAAGTTCACCACAGCACTACTTACAATAGCAAAGACAAGGAATCAGCCTAGGTGCCCATCAACAGTGGATTGGATAAAGAAAATGTGGTGCATGTACACCATGGAATACATGTCTTTTGCAGCAACATGGATGAAGCTGGAGGGTATTACCTAAGGAAATTAACACAGGTACAGGAAACCAAATACCACATGTTCTCACTTATGTTCTCACTCTTAACTAGGAGCTAAATATTGGGCACACATGGACATAAACATGGCAACAATAGAAACTGGGGACTACTGGTTGGGGGAGGAGAGGAAGGGAGCAGGGGTTGAAATACTACCTATTGGGTACTATGTTCACTATCTGGATGATGGGATCAGTATACCCCCAAAATACCCAGATAACAAGCCTGTACTCCTGAATCTAAAATAAAAGTTGAAAAAAAAAACCATGGAAAATATAAGCACATTTTTATATCTATAAAAAAAACATAAAGGCCGAGTGCAGGTGGCTCACACCTTTAATCCCAGCACTTTGGGAGGCCGAGGTGGGTGGATCACAAGGTCAGGAGATCGAGACCATCCTGGCTAACACAGTGAAACCCCGTCTCTACTAAAAATACAAAAAAAAAAAAAAAAAAAAATTAGCCAGGCGTGGTGGCATGCACCTGTAGTCCCAGCTACTAGGGAGGCTGAGGCAGGAGAAACGCTTGAACCCAGGAGGCAGAGGTTTCAGTGAGCCAAGATCATGCCACTGCACTCCAGCCTGGGTGGCAGAGCAAGACTCTGTCTCAAAAAAAAGAAAAAAGAAGTCAAAATAAGGAAATAATCAAAATAACGAAAACGAGAGCCTGTAGTGCTTCTGTCCAACAGAAAACCAGAAGTGGAATATATGGTCTTCAGGCAATGTCCATGAGCTCCCAGAAACCACAGGTGTTTTCAGGATACGATCAATTTGTAGGCAGGTAAAAAGTCAAGTTATAAGGCTTATATGAGGTAGGGTGTGGCGGCTCATGCTTGTAATACTACCACTTTGGGCAGCTAAGACAGGTGAATCACTTGAGCCCAGGAGTTTGAAACCAACATGCCTGGGCAACATGGTGAAGCCCTGTCTCTACAAAAGTACAAAATAAATCAGGCATAGTGGTGTGCACCTGTAGTCCCAGCTATTCGGGAGGTTGAAGTGAGAGGATCACCTGAGCCTGGGAGTTGAAGGTTGAGATGAGCCGTGATCGCAACACTGCACTCCAGCCTGGGTGACAGAGTGACACCCTGTCTCAAAAAAAAGGCTTATGTACATGTGAAAATATTATTTTTTTATTTATTGCTAAGTATAAAAGCTACCATTACATTTTAAAAAAAAAAAAAAAAAAAAAAAGCCTATGTCCTGGGCACCGTGTGAGTCCCTTTCAATGCATTATTTCTAATTGTAACAGCAATTTTGCAGGTCATCTTATTATTCTTACTTTACAGAGAATAAAACTGATTTTCAGAGAAGTTAAATAAAGGAATTAAGGCCACAAAAATGAAGATGGGTGAATGCAGGATTTAAATCTAGTCAGCCATACTCTAAGGCCTTGGTTTTTTGTACCACCCACCGTTACCCTCAGAACTCATTACAATTGAATTCTCTTTCTAGGAGAGGCATCACAGACTTGAGTAGATGGGACACATTCAGTGCAGTGTGCTATTCTGGATTCCTCTGTGTGAGCTACTTGGTAGCAGATAGAATTGTATAAAGGAAGGAAATTCAGAGGTGCTTGGAGATGAAGATGCCGCACCTTGGAGCCGATGCTGTTTTCATACTAGCTCAAGGGAAGTCTGGTCTGGGTACAATAATCTGCTCAGCCTCATGGAGACTTTGAGCCCAGACAGCTCTTGGGGCCACTACTTCTAGGGCCCTCCCACATCTCACCTTCAGCGCCATCTGGTTCATTCTCTTTCTCCTCTTCTGCTTCCTGGTGTATTTCATGAACATTTCTTCTGTCCATTTTGGAATCCTTAGCCCTCTGACCCCTGCCCATAAGTTTAACCTCCAGCACCCCATAGACAGTAATCTCTTTCAGCCTACAGTGTTCCCAGGAAATGTTCCCAAATGCCCTTCCAAGGTCTGATGTGTTCACCCTCGTCCAGCCTCAACTGATCTTGTTGTTAATCTTCACCCACACTCTCAACTAGGAATCAACAGCTGGCTTTTGCTGTGCAGTCTGTCTTTGCTTTGATTCAGCGTCTCTCCACCCACCTGGATCCAGAGGCCCTCACAGCTGCATTATAGGCCTGACTAATTCCTCCATTCTCCCCACCCTGTGCAATCCCTGGGTGAAATTTCACTGCAGATACCATCTGATATGCCCAGTATGGTCCCACCATTGCTCCCTCTCTGTTCGCTTGAGTAACTCCAGAAACAGATACTAAAATGTTATCTTAGTGTATTTCAGAGACATCTACGTTGGGGTTTTTGTACCAATAATAGAGCTATGAATTTATAAATTGAGTAATGTCATTAAGGGAACTTGGGCTTCACTTCATTGCTTCAAATCATAGAATTTTAGCTCTAGAAACAGTCCTTTGTTTTTATATGGGAAACAGACTGAACTAGTAATAATAATCATAATAAAAGTTATCATGATGACAATTATAATTACTGGTGTTGATGTAATACTTGCTATCCATATAAGACCAGGCGTTGTGCTTTGCACACATGAGGCCTACACAGCGTTAACAAAGAGTTCTAATAGGGCCCTACACAGTGTTAACCAAGAACCATAGCATCTAGAGTTCTAGTCATATTAAGACTACAGAAGGGCCGGATGCGGTGGCTCACACCTGTAATCCCAGCACTTTGGGAGGCCGAGGCGGGTGGATCACAAGGTCAGGAGTTCAAGACCAGCCTGACCAAGATGGTGAAACCCCATCTCTACTAAAAATACAAAAATTAGCTGGGCGTGGTGGCTGGCACCTGTAATTCCAGCTACTCGTGAGGCTGAGGCAGAGAATTGCTTGAACCCAGGAGGCAGGAGTTGCAGTGAGCCGAGATAGAGCCATTGCACTCCGGTAGAGCAAGACTCTGTCTTAAAAAAAAAAAAAAAAAAAAAAAAAAAAAAAAAAAAAAAAACAGAAACAGAAATTACTGTTATTACAGCAACTAGGGATAAACCTATTTATTCTATGTACCCTCTAATTTAGGAAAACAATCCAGCTCCAACAAAAATTCACCGAACTATAGATTTAGGTTAAAACTGATTCCTCACATAGCATTAACTTTCAGTTATTTTTCATAGTATCACTATCTGTGAAAAATTCATGAATTTTCACACCCCCATAACCTGAAGACATTTGCATGCTTTCTTTAACATATGACACTTTTCAATGACATTTTACCAGCTGTGGTGAGTTGGTAGCAACATATGAATCGAAATGTCTGGCTGAAAACGGTTACTCGGATGGTCAGAAGTAAAGAAACCCAGATGGCTAGCATAAGCACACTACACAATTGATCAATAATTGTCAGTGGTATTTAATTTACATTTTAGGAACTTTAAAAATAGGCAATATAAGGTCCTGTCATGTTAAATATATGTTAATACCTTTTGTGAATTTTAAAAATCCATAAGGGAAATGTTGTGTACAGGATTTATGACCTAGCCTATTTTCACCCACAGATACTACTAATATTAACAGCAAAGACAGTCTCTATGAAACATAGAACTGCTGGAATGTCCTGATGAGAGGCTTGCCTCTGTGAGATCAGAAATACACTGCTGGCTTGGTAATTGGTTACATAATATGATCTTTATGAAGATCTGAGATCACTCTTGTTTTTGACTTGACCATGACTGTAATAATGCAAGGGGTTCTGAGACAAATGACTTCTCATAATATTTACCAAACGAGCTCCTGATTATTAATAGGTTTTCTGGGTATCAGAAAGCCCTAACCATCAGCCCCCAGAATGCAGCCAGCTTAGCAGGTCCACTGTGAATCAGAAGTCATCTCATGTGGGTTTGAAGAAGGAAGACAATTGTCCAAGTTTGACCACTTCTGAATGCTATAGTTAATCACTGCAGACCTAGGACTATAGTCACAGTATCCTTTTGCAACGAACTTCCTCAGGTAGGCATTATGGGCTTCCTCTTGTAAGCATCTGTCTTCCTAAACCGATAGTGCAACAGATAAAATCAAACCCAGCTTTACCCTTACTCAATCAGCCTGTCTCCTACGAGTGTTTTCTTTCCCTTGTAAGAGCCTGGATCCTTGCTCATTAATGAATAGAAGAGGTGAGTTGAGAATGTAGAAAATGGCAGAATTCAATGGTGGGATGGATATAACTATTAATGTATTACTTGCTTCAAGGCTTTTTTTTTTTTTTTTTTTTTTTTTTTTTTTTAGACAGAGTCTTGCTCTGTCACCCAGGTGGGAGTGCAGTGACATGATCTCACTGCAACCTCTGCCTCCCGGGTTCAAGAGATTCTCCTGCCTCAGTCACCTGAGTCACTGGGATTATAGACGCCCACCACCATGCCCGGCTCATTTTTGTATTTTTAGTAGAGACAGGGTTTCACCATGTTGGCCAGGTTGATCTCAAACTCCTGACCTCAGGTGATGCACCAGCCTCAGCCTCCCAAAGTGCTGGGATTACAGGTGTGAGCCACTGCGTCCGGCCAAGGCTGATTTTTTTCTTTAACCAGGACTGTAACTAAAAGTCAGAAGAACTGCTTCTGAATTAGTAGTTTTGGACTTAGAATCCCCTTCCTTTATGTACCCATGGCACACATATAGACAGCCCCTTAGTTTTCTGCCACTTAGACTGCAGTGTTTCTTGGATAGCAGTGATCCTCATATGTGGCTACACATCGCAATCATCGGGCAGCTTAAAAAACAAAACATTGTTTTGATTTAGTTGTTCTGAGTTAGAAACACAGTCACTGGTATTTTTAATAATGTCTCTAGGTGCTTCTCATATATGGCCAGAATTAAGAACCATGATTTCAATAGATTTTGTTAAAATACATGAATTACAACAGCTTACATTTAAATGTATGTCAGCAGGTAAAGTTGATGTCTTTAACAGGTAAAATTCTGTGAGAAACTTAGCCAAAATGTTGTGTTTGATAGTATATATGAAAATTCTTTGTAAATTATGAAGTGCCGAGCAAATATGACGTATTTTATTATCACAACAAATGCTTCCTGAGAGCTTCCATGCCAGTAGCTCTGAACCCTTGCTCTTAACCCTTAAGAGATTGCAACTTAATGATTTACAATGTAATATAAGATCATTTGTTTCCAGTAAATGTATCTTACGAATATCAACAGTTAATTGTGGTCACTTTGTAGGCCAGGACACCCAGTACAGTGTTACAGGGTTGCAGGGTAGCCACGGGTTAATGAACAGCAGTGATTATGACACAAGTTAAAAGGCATGTTGCCTGCTCCAATTTTTAAGGGCTCCTACACAAAGAAGCCAGGGAGCAGATAACCAAAGGTCACTTCTGAATTTCAAGTAGACCTGGGGCTCCCAAGCATGAGTCCTGGGTTATAGTAAGATGACAGTCAAAATACTAAGATGATTCTCATTTAATGAATTTCATTCCATGATTGGCAGCCATTGCAAGGGGCAAATGTTACCCAGAACAGCACGAATAAATGTCCAAAGCATTAAGAAAAATTAAAAACAAGAAATGGCAGGAAAGCAACTCCCGCAACTGTAGAAACACCTTTCGTTTGGAAATACAATACAAGCTTGATAAGAAGTACTGTTAAATCTGCCCTGTTATCAAATCTGTGGGGGCTCAGGTCAGAGTTATCTGCATTTTACAGATAAACATTCTGTTCATTTGTGGACTAGATTGCACATTTTTTCAAAGTTCTTTCAACTGCATTATTTCACATGAGCTCAATGATAATGCAGGCAGCATAGGTCTTGTTGTCCCAGTTTTGGAAATGAACGATTTGAGACACAGAGAGGTTAATGGTTTTGTCCAAGATTACATACCCTATGTAAGGGTCAGAGCAGGGACAGGAGGCCAGACATTCTGATTCTTCCCAAGGTGCTGCCTCCACCTTCCTGTTGTTGGGCTGTGATTTATATCATAAAGAGATTCCCTAAGGGGCTCATCGAAAAAAAAAAAAAAAAAACAGCAAGGACTTCTGCTACATTAAAGCTAGGATGTGGTTTATGAACAGATTTGTAGGTAAACCTTCATCACATCCACTGTGATAATCATTATTCAAATCCCACAGCCCCGCTGCTTCTCATTCCTCTTCCCGTCCAGGATAGACCTCTGCCCTGTTTCTAAGAATTCACTCATCATCCCCTCACGCCTGATGCCCAGCGTTTGGCTGAAGCTGCTAACTGAAAATAACAACCCAAGGATTTTCTGGGTGTTTTGTTTTATTCTGGAGTTTACATGGACCTAGTGCTGATAACTGTTCTTCTGGCTGAAACTGGCACTCCATTGGTGGTTTGAGTTCCAAACCCATACATTTGGAGAAACCGTTTTACCTCCCTCTGTAAGATCTTTGGAGTCCCAAAAGAGGCAAAGACTTCTGACAAGTCTTTTAGACCCCTGTTTTCCTCCTCCATTTCATTCCCCTGCCACCACAAATCAGACTTCTATTAGTCCAATTTTGCCCTTTGGAAATGGGCTCATCCCTGCCTTCCTGCATCTGACAAGTGAGTATTCTTAGAGGAGTTTGGGCCTAGTTTAAGGGTCAGTAATGACACTCTATTTGGATAAAACCCAGATGCCTAGGTGTGGTCCTGAGGGCCATTTACCTTCACACCTATTACAGCAACCAGAATATGGACCAGAAGCTAGAGGTATCATCAAAGACTGACTTTCTGCTCTGAGACTCTCCAGGCATCTCCGTGCTCTGAGTGCCTCATTTCTCAGCTAGGATGTAAGTGTAGTCCTGACTACTGTCTGGTTACCCACATGGAGCAAAAGTTCTAGATGAGACACCTAGAGTCTGTGGCCAGTTATGCTCTAGCCGTAACCCTCTGCCTCAACTAGGCCACCACATGCCGTCTCCCTCTTCCCTCCTATTCTAATTAGAGCTGTTTTCTTCATTGCAATTCTCAACTCCTTTGTTAAAGGTAGAATAACACACCAATTCAAGAGTGCAGTCAGCATTCTAATCCTGAGGTGTAGTTTCTGGCAAGTTACTTAACTCCTCTGTGCCTCAGGTTCCTCATGTGTAAACACAGGTGAGAAAAATGATGTCTACTCTATAATATTGTTGTAAGGATTCTATGAGATAATAAACATAAAATGCATAAAAGAGTGACTGGCACAGAAGTGTTGAGTGTTAGCCTTTATTAGTAATAATTACAGTT
The DNA here is from genome assembly GCF_001698545.2 of Rhinopithecus bieti. Lineage (NCBI taxonomy): Eukaryota > Metazoa > Chordata > Mammalia > Primates > Cercopithecidae > Rhinopithecus > Rhinopithecus bieti. Next base: position 2,230,217 of record NW_016805008.1, read on the forward strand.
TTTCACTTCTTCCAAGATCCCCAAATGCCTCAACTTCTCCAGAAAGCCTTTCCTAACTAAGTCCATCACCCAACCTCTGCTACATCTTCTGATCCCAGCAAATGAGGCTTGGATCACACAGTCAGTCCTGCTTATACTATCTTGTTTTATTCTTTGGTTAAATAATCTCGATATAACTTATTTCCTCAACTAGGTTATAAATTCTTTGAGGGAACAGAAAATCATGTTTTCTACCTATTTACACACCCCTAGCCCCACACAACCCTAATATTGGAATGTAATTTTTCTATTCTTATCTGCCCTGCTGGGATGGGATTGAAGAATTTCCCTAGGGGACCCTTGACCACATTACCAGGTTTAAAAGCAGCCCTCAACACCATGGGCCCATTTGGAACCTTGAAACCACAGGGTTAGTACAATGTTTTTCCCCCTCTCAAGCTTTGATTCTTTATTTACTTCTTTTTATTTTTTGAGGATGTGCCTATCTTCCCCACTAGATTGTAGAGTCAATTTAGGACAGAGACCAATTCTTATCCATCTTTGTGGCATCCTTCCCTCCTCCATGCCTCCAAGTGCTTAGTAAATATTTGCAAGTGCACTGAGATAATAACACAGAATGTTAACTATGTGAGTTTGCTCCTGGTAATCCCTCCTGTCATCCAGCTCTCCCCACATTCATAAAGACATTCATTGTCTAAGAGATAGGTCACTGTAGCAAAAAGCAAGCAGGAATCAAGAGTTCATTCTTAGCTCTCAAGTTTCAATGGTTGAAGCCATTCAGGATTCAGAGCATAGAGTTTATGCCATAAACAAAAGATTTAGAAGAATGTATAATTAGAGCCAGTTTTTCTAGTTTCTCCAGTCTACTTCCAAACTACATAAAGATTCCATAGGCTGGGAGGGTGTGGAATAAAGGAAGGAAGAGAGAGTTGCCAGATATTGAGGGGGAGGGAGGCACTGATATGTGAGAGCCAAGAATGGTTGGATGACAGATAATAGAAACACCACGTTTGGCAGTTGTAAGAGCAGAAGCACCTGGGATTCACCTCCTGGGTAGAGATACACTAAGTTCCCCTGCACCTAGCACAGATGGGGAGAAAAGGCTGTAGGTGTATTTGGCCAGAGAAGCCTGACCCAGACTAAGAGGCCTTGGAATATAAAGTAGCTGAGAGATTCTGACTTAGGAGGCACAGCTGTGAAGAAACAACAGCCCTCTGCATGAATCAGGAGATACAGAGGGGGACCATCTCCACAAATAATGGGGTAGACAGATTCTCCCCCAGCACCTTGAGGTTTGGATGCACATTTAGGGTTTACATGCAATCCTGGAGAGTGGCGGGAGAGCCCTCCTTCATAAAGGAGGACTCATAAATTTAGTAGAAAACTAAAGTAACATTTCTTGAATGCCTGAGTATGGAAGCTGAAATTCTTAGCAGATACACAAATAAGAAATGCATTTTAGTCTTTTATCCCTTGCCCCCTTCTCACTTTTCCCCACGAGTCCCCAAAGTCCATTGTATGATTCTTGTGTCTTTGCGTCCTCATAGCTTAGCTCCCACATATTACTGAGAACATACAATGTTTAGTTTTCCATTCCTGAGTTACTTCACTCGGAATAATAGTCTCCAATCTCATCCAGGTCACGCCACCTGTACCCCAATAACTTATGGAAAAAAATGTTAATTAAATAAATATAATGATAAACCAAATTTAAAATAAGCATATAAATTCTGTGGACAAAACAAGAAATCCAAATAAAAAATAAACATGTAAAGAAAATAAATATATTTTAAACTTCTTCTTGAGATAATTACTCCAATTAAGCACTAACTTACAGTTTGGAAGATATGGTGGCCTCCTTTGGAATACATATGGGGGAAAAGGAGGGAAAGAGAGGAGTGGAAAGGAAAGAAGTGCATATGTAACACTGAAGCTACTTCAGTTGTTTCCTGCAGGGTAAACACACCTGGTAGGAATAATTTCAGAGAAACCTGAGGATACCCGTCTGGCAGATGCACCTGAATGTATTCTGAGCTAGAGAATTGAGAGTGACCAACCTGGAGATTTGTTTCTTGTCTATGAGGAATATCTAAGCCCCTCTCCCGTCCTGTGGAACATGGGTCACAGGTGATTGAGGCCAGGAGTTTTAGGTTAAAATGAAAGGGTTGCCATGGTGGGGTCCATTAAGGGGAGGTGATTGAGGCCAGGAGTTTTAGGGTAATGGAAAAGGTTGCCAGGTGGAGGTCATTAGGGAGGTGATTTAAGGCCAGGAGTTTTAGGTTAAATGAAGGGTTGGCCAGGGTGGAGGTTTTCAATTAAGGGGAGGGCGATTGAAGCCAGGAGTTTTAGGTTAAATGAAGGTTGCCAGGTGGAGGTCATTAAGGGGAGGCTCTTAACTGAAAACATTATAGCAACTGCATGCTGTTGGTAAGCGACTGGTTTTCCTAACCAGCCTGCCACCACTGGGCCATGCAGTTATGTTGTCCAGCCCCTGCCACCGGGCTCTCTCTCTTGTATATAAGACCCTAATGAAACCCCATGTCTCATTTGCTGGCTCTGGGCGGCTTGTTTGGCCTCTTTAACCTGGTGCCTTCCTTATGAAGGTTAATAGGGATTCAGCATATCTCCCTAGCATTTTATTTAATCATTCAGTAAATATGTTTTCTGTCTCCTGTATGCCATCATGCTATAATAGGTGCCCGTTCTGGGGAAATGTGGGATTTGAGGGGGTCTATAATCCTCTTATTCTTCATATTTCTGTACTGTTGTTTCATGAGGATGAATTGATGCACCACTTGCCCTTAAAAAGAGAAAGGAGACTTGGAGAGGAGTAAACGGAGGGTGAGAAAGAAGGCAGCACACCTAAAGTGCAGAGTGCAGGATGAGTGGCAGGGCCAGGCACTCCTTCATCCTCAGCCTCTGCATGGATGTAGCAGAGCAGAAGCAAGTTCCACTTTGTGCACTCCCTAGGAGGAGAGCCAGAGTGCAGGTGCATTCCCAGAACAGCAAGTGCTTTCCCGAGAATTGGGTGCTTGGTATCAATCTCCAGGTGAAGACTATGGATGCTTAGGTGAGAAAAGTGCAGCCCCTGCCCCACTTTCACTGCCTATAAGGAACCAATGGCCAGCAACAAAAATCTAGTTTCTGTTGTATCTGTGCTGGCCTGCACCTGGCCCTCAAAGGCTCACCAGGCTGTCAACGTGTTTTGCGTTGGCAGTGGTGGTTGCTGTGGCTGGTCTTTGGAGCCCACCTAACTTCAAGTCCCATCATCTCACCTGGTTTAGGTGTAACACTAACAACAGAGCCACATACTTTCATTTTGGACTCATCATGGAGACTTTATGTTTTGACACGTTTGCACCAGTCTAGGACATCGGCTTTCAAGTCAGTAGAATTCTCATAATGGAATGGACGATTCCCAGTTATAGAAACTAAGGAACTTGTGTTGCCAAGTCTTCCCCAGAGACAGATCTTAATTTTGAGAGGAGCAGTTTCCATCACTGACCTCACCTACTAAGATTTGCTGTCTTCTGTGCTATCTTTAAATTTTTAAAGAATCCTGTTTTTAAGCATGTACATAGAACATGTACATATTTAAAATTAAATACAACTAAAAGGCTTATAATTTAAAACACTGAACTTGTGGGGTTTTTCCTAGTCTTTACTCAATGTTTGTAATTAAGATGCTTATTCTTATATCTTGATTTATTAATTTTAGACATTGGCTTCCTGTTATACTAAAAGAGAAGTATTTAATTTTATGACCCTCATATAACCCAATGATGTGCTGGAGCGTATTTCATCTGCCAGTGTGAGCTGATTGTTAAATTGTATAAGCCAAGTATTAAACAGTCATTAGCTTGAAAATTGGCCACCGCGCGAGTATTTACTCTATGGAAATCAGCAAATGTCACCAGAGTTACCTGCCCTTGAACCCTCTGAGCTAATGAAGCATTCACCAGCACACTATTGTTCTCCCACCAGATTCCCTTAATTGTAGTTAATCTAAAAGTCAGAGTTTCATTTTAATGATTGTGGTAATTTGTTTTTTGAAACAGGGTCTCTATCACCCAGGCTACAGTGCAGTGGTGCAATCAGTGCTCACCACAGCCTCAGCCCCTCTGGACTCAAGCGATCCTCCCACCTCAGCCTCCTGAGTATCTGGGACTATAGGTGTTAGCCACTGTGCCCAGCTACATTTTATTGTATTTTTTTAGAGACAAGGTTGTGCTATGTTGGCCATGCTGGTCTCGAACTCCTGCACTCAAGCCTTCTTGGCCTTTCAAGAGTGTTGGGATTACAGGCGTGAGCCACCGTGCCCAGCCTATGGTACATTTTGTTCTCTGCATAGCTGTAGCATACCAAAATTATTGACTTCCTTGTTTTACATGGAGTTAGTAATTGCCTCATTGTAATCAGCCTGACATCACCTGAACCTAGCCGACAATTCACTAAAGACAACCAATAATTATGTGCCTGTGAAGTATTCTTGCCAAACAAACCTGAATCTATTTAAGTTTCTACAGCTAAATACCAGTTTATAGATAATGTGAAGAACCAAAAGCAAGTTAGATGACACAACAAGAGGACAATCAGATACATTTAGAATGTGGGATATTCTACAGAACCAATGACTCACTTTCCCTAACAAATCATTGGCATGAAAAGGGAAGGAGATGATTAGAGAATTATTGCAGAAAAAAAAATGAAGACTTGAAAGTCATAACCACAATTGCAACATGAGCACCTTGTTTGGATCCTAGCTCAAATCAAGAATCTAAAAAAAAAAAAAATGTATGCTTGAAACAATCAGGAAAATTTATCCATAGACTGGGTAGTAGATGATACTGGCAATTATTAGTTAATAATAATGTGTATTTCAAAATCACTGAGAGAGTAGATTTTAAGTGTTCTCACCACAAAGAAATGATAAGTATGTGAGATGATGGATATTTTAATTAGCTTCAGTTAATCATTTCACAATGTATTAACTACTAATAGCCTGCTATTGCTTGGAAGCCTTACCTACAACAGAAACAGTTGACTAAGTAGTTTCTATGTTGTATGTACTGTATAATGTATTCTTACAATAAAGCTAGAGAAAATAAAATGTTATGAAGGAAGAGAAAATACATTTACTATTCTTTAAGTAGAAGTGGAACATGATAAAGGTTTTCATCCTCATCAGGATATCCTCACGTTTGAGTAGGCTGAGGAGGAGGAAGAGGAAGGGTTGGTTTTGCCGTCTCAGGGGTGACAGAGAAGGAAGAAAATCTGTAAGTGGACCCTCACAGTTCAAACCTGTGTTCTTCAAGGGTCAACTGTATATCATACTATAGCATTGTACCCCATAAATATATACCATTATTATTTGTCAATTTAAAGTTTAAGATAGAATAACTGTTATTTTTAGGTATGCTAATGGCATAGTACTTATGTTTTAAACATGTCCTTATTGGTATAGATGAATAATAAATATTTTTAGGACAGATTACATAACGTTGGAATATTTTTCTTTTAAAAAAACAGAAAACATGTAGGAGGACAAATGAAACAAAATGGCAAAATTTTATAATTGCTAAAGCTGAGTGATGGGTCTATGAGAGCTATTCTACTTTTGTATGTGGAAAATTTTCATAATAAATATGTTTAAGGTATTTCATTTTAAATTTTGGTAGTTTTTCTTGTACTTAGCCTTGTTATTTTTAGTCAAATACAGCATCAAACAATTTAATATTGCTTTTGAAATCCGCAAACATAGTAGCTGATTCATCAATGTCATTTTTTAAGGTCTTCCTCCCAGGGTCCCCCTTTTTCCTTCTCAATTGGGATTAGCAGCTGAATGGGTTTTCGGCATATAGCTGTTGATCTGGACTTGCCTGTTCTATGATCCTGAGACTGCCCTTACCTGATTTCCTATGTTGGATTCCTCTTTCCCTGTTTGTTGATATATGTCCTCTGATATGGTTTGGCTCTGTGTCCCCACCCAAATCTCATGTTGAATTGTAATCTTCAATTACAATGTTGGGGGAGGGAGCTGGTGGGAGGTGATTGGATCATGGGGCACTTTTCCCCTTGCTGTTCTCACAATAGTGAGTGAGTTCTCACGAGATCTGGTTGTTTAAAAGTGTGTAGCACTTTCCCCTCCACCCTCTCTCTCCTGCCACCATGTAAAGACGTGCTTCACCCTTCTATCATGATTGTAAGTTTCCTGAGGCCTCCCCAGCCATGTCTCCTGTGCAGCTTGCAGAACTGTAAGCCAATTAAACCTCTTTTCTTTATAAATTACCCACTCTCAGTTCTTTATAGCAGTGAGAACAGACAAACCCTCATTTTTGATGGAGCACCTACTCCAGAGCTTCCTTAAAAAAAAGTAAGTGTGAAATAAATTTTCTAGTCTTTGCATGTCTTTATTCTCTCTTCGTGTTTGATTTGGCTCGGTAATTTCCTCTGAGAATTTTGGAAGGTTTTTTTTTCCCACTTTTAGCTTCTGGTGTTGGTGTTAAGAAGCTCAATGCTATTTTGGTTTCTATTTCTGTTTTCTTTCCTTTCTTGAAGACTTTAGGATTTTCTCTTTACCCTTCTTATAAAATTTCTCAGAACATGCTGTATGTTGACGTCTTTCTGCACATTATGCTGGGCCTTGTGAAACTTGTGTCTAATAGATCTGGGAAATTTTTCTGGTTTTTCCCTTTTTTTTTTTATTGTTTCCTGAGACAGAGTCTCACTCTGTCACCCAGGCTGGAGTACAAGGGTGCAATCTCAACTCACTGCAACCTCCACCTCCCAGGTTCAAGCAATTCTCCTGCCTCACCCACTCAAGCAGCTGGGATTACAGGTGCACCCCACCACAGCCAGCTAATTTTTGTGTTTTTAATAAAAGATGGGGTTTTATGTTGGCCAGGCTGGTCTCGAACTCCTGACCTCAGTGATTTGCCTGCCTCGACCTCCTAAAGTGCTGGGATTACAGGCATGAGCCACTGCAGTGGCCATTTTTTCTGATTTCTTTTGTCATAATCTTCTATTTTCTCTGGCCTCTTTTTCTGAGAGTCTTATTAATAGGATAGTAGACCTATTCAACTCAATTTAAGGATTTTACTTGGAGAAATGCATGTGTGGAAGGAAATAGGGAGGGAGTCTGTAACAGCTGAGCCAGCTGTCAGACCATGATGTTAATCTGATCCAGGTGAAGAAGAGAGGGAGGGAAGGTTGGTAGAAGTGTCCTAAGCATTCCTGCAACCCAAGGTCCAGCAAAGCTGCCAGGGAATCCCTGAGCCAAAGCCTATAGACAGAGGACTCTCCTGTCTGTTAGGAATAACCCAGCCTTAGTATTTTTGTTGCACTCAATCATTGGCAGTAGTCTAAGCCCAGGCAGCATGGACTCAGGGCAAGCACAATTTGAATTGTAAAGACCCAAAGGTCTGAGGTGCCAAGGCCATGGCCATTACTATAAAATAGGTTCCATTACCATTGTGATGGTTGAATGTGTTCATCTATTCAGTGCACCTAGAACAGTGTCAGGCACATCATAACCACTCAAAAAGTGGGTTTTCCAGCTTTATTAAGGAATAGTTGACAAATAAAAATTATATATATTTATGGTACACAATGTTATTTTTATATGTGTATACAATGTGAAATCATTAAATTAAGCTAATTACCATATCCATCATCTTATCACATACTTATCTTTTTTGTGGTGAGAATATCTAAGATTTTCTTAGCAATTTTCAAGTATGAAATATTTTATTAACTGTAGTCACCATGCTGTACAAGATGCCCAGAACTTACTCATCCTGCATAACTAGAAGTTTCTACCCTTTGACAAACATCTCCCTATTACTCCTCTGCCCCATCAACCTCAGTCCTTGGCAACAGCCATTCTACTCTTTGCTTCTATGAGCTTGACTTTCTTAGGCTCCACGTATCAGTGAGGTTGATTACGCCTTACTTCTCTTTCTGTGTCTGGCTTATTTCACCAAGCATAATGTCCTCCAGGTTCATCTATATTGTGGAAATGACAAGATTTCCTTGTTTTTTAAGGCTGAATAGTATTCCATTGCATATACAAAGCACAGTTTCTTAATCCATCCATTTGCTGATGGATAATACTTGGGTTGATTCCAAATTTTGCCGGTTGTGAATAGTGCTGCAACAAACATGGGAGTGCAGATAACCTTCCAACATATTGATTTCATTTCCTTTAGATAGATACCCAGAAGTGAGATTTCTGGTTCATATGGTAGTTCTATTTTTAATTTTGTGAGGAACCTGCATACTGTTTTCCATAATAGCTGTACTAGTTTACATTCCCACCAACAGTGTGTAAGCTCTCTTTTCCCCACATCCTTGAACTCAGAAAGTGTTATTGTTATTGAATGCCAAGGAGAAACCCACCATGCTGTGTGATTAGCTAAAAAATATTATTATAAATTTTATGCTCTAAATCTCAGAATGTATTTACTTTTATTTTAAGCACTATCCTAATAGGGTTGCTTAGCTTAAATACAATCTAAAGCCAGGTTAGAAACGGCACATTAAAAATCAAAAGCTCATTAATATTATAATAAGAAAGCTGTGAAATGTGAGTTTGACAGCAGGAGAAAAGACAGAACAACAAGAAAAAGCAAACAATGATAAAAGCACAAATTTTCAGGGTTTTTAACATTAGGAAACAGCTCCAGAAACTTCAATGGGAATGGGTGTCCCATGGTATTACACAGAACATAACAACTGCTGTTCATAATAATGACCCTGATATATCAAGAAAGTGCTTTACCAGCACTTTGAGGAGGTAGAAAAGTATGACATGCATTTTAAAATAATTTCCATCTATAGCACATAAAAGAAAAAGAAAAATATTGCATGATCTCATTTACATGTGGAATCTAAAAAAAATCAAATAGAGTGGTTATGAGGAGTGGGGTAGGAGAAGAGGAAATGGGGAGATGTAGGTCAGAGGATAAAAGTAGCAGATATGTAGGAGGAACAAGTCTGGAGATTCATTACACACCACGAGGACTACAGTAACAAAATTGTACTTATGTGCAACTCATGCTAAATGAGTAGATTTTACTGCTCTTGCCACAAAGATCCCCCCCCCCCAAAAATGGGTAACTATGTGAGATGATGGATATGTTAATTTGCTTCAGTACAGTAACATTTTTTCCTATCCATATGTATCCTATAACATGTTGTATACCTTAGACATACACAATAAAATTCATTTTAAAAATAAAATTTAAAAAATAAAGTCGAACTTATAAAAACACAAAGCAAAAAAGAAAACTGCAGAGAAGTTGCATAGAAATAGTAAATCTTTGGGGATTCTGGACAGATGCTAGTTTTATCAATTCATCTAATATACGACTTTTTCTGTGCATAATTGCACATCATTTCTTAATATCACTTGATAATGAACAATCCTTACTCTTGTCATTTTACCACCTGATTTTATGTTGAGATCCCCCACACCTTTTGCGGCGTTTGTCATTACTCCTTAGGCTCACTTCCTTCCTAAGCAAACATAAAATGTCTTTGATGAATAGCAGCAGAACTTCCAAGCCATCTAAATTAAGCTCCCGGGATGGGTCAGGCCATTCCTGTGGTGGACACTGAGAGGGCTCTCACACTGAGGACACACACACCTGTCTGGACATTGCCCCTGCTTCCTTGCCAGTTTGCTTCATCTGGCAGCAGATCCCTGCTTCCACCCAGCACTCCTTTCCGCATGTTTCTGTTCTTGCATGTGAACCACTGACATGTACAATGTTCACAAATACTGGGCTAGCAACCAAACTGCTAGGATGGGATATGACATCAACGCCTTTGGAGAATAACTGTAAAACTCGATGATAGCTCATTTTCTAACCTCTCAGGAGTACTCGGAGCCTAAGAAGCTGCTGTCTAGAGCAACAGACTTTCATCTTGATATTGGGCTGCTTACAGCAGCCATACAAAGAGTGAAGCACAGAGAATGACAGAGAGAAAGAAAGAGACAAGTGAGATTGAGAGCTGAGAGACACATACACAGGCAGAGGCAAATAAAGACAACATGGCAGCATGCTTATAGTATCTGGAACACATTTCAGGATTAATAACAAAAGCGGAATCTGCCACATTTTCCCACTGATTTGTCAGTTCCTTGAAGATTGCCTTTTGCTTGCATTGACACTAAGTAAAATTTATGAGGAGGAAAGCACTGTCATGCTAAATAGGCAGTGCTTAACTATGTTTGGTAACAAAGCACAAAAGATCATAACATAATGTCCTAAAGAAATCTGTTCCTGACATTGCTACAGGATTAAAATAGCTGTTAATTGGCCGGGCGCGGTGGCTCAAGCCTGTAATCCCAGCGCTTTGGGAGGCTGAGACAGGCGGATCACGAGGTCCCAGCGCTTTGGGAGGCCGAGACAGGCGGATCACGAGGTCAGGAGATCGAGACCATCCTGGCTAACACGGTGAAACCCCGTCTCTACTAAAAAAATACAAAAAACTAGCCGGGCGAGGTGGCGGGCACCTGTGGCCCCAGCTACTCGGGAGGCTGAGGCAGGAGAACGGCGTAAACCCGGGAGGCGGAGCTTGCAGTGAGCTAAGATCTCAGCCACTGCACTCCAGCCTGGGCGAGCAGAGCGAGACTCTAGTCTCAAAAAAAGAAAAAAAAAAAAAAAAAAAAGCTGTTAAATTTCCACAGCTTTAATTTTTCCAGCAAGTTCCTGCCTGTGTTATCGTAACTGTTTACAGTCACCTGATTCTTGGTTTAAAGGATGTGCTAAATTCTAGCAGACATCCTATCAAAATAACCAGGAGTTTTTTAAAATTTTATTGAGTTTACTTCTTCTTCTTTCTCTTCTATTATCAGTTGGATGGCCTTCTAAAGTCATTTCTTTTCTATTAGCATTTTCTCTGTTCCTTTTTATTCTAATCAACATCTACACATTTTGAAATATACAAATCCACAGTAAAATAACCAAAATAAACAAGTAAAAGCAGGCAGAACCTGAGCCTGATATTTCAGGTTGTTGCTTTTTTGTCTCTCTCTCTTTTTTTTTTTTTTTCAATTTCATATCTTCTTTTCTCTATTTTTTCAAGAAATGAAATTAAATGCACTACAGCTCCTCAGAAATGAGTAAATTCAAGACAATAGTTGAGTAACAATCTTTAGAAACAAAAATTTGTCTGAATTTAAAACTGTTAAGTTTCCATTTTCCCCAAACTAAATTGGTCAACTATGGGGAAAAAAGTAATATGAAGCATTCTAACTTTTGATTTGAGTACAGACAACATGTTGGCTAATTTGTATTGATTGTATCTGCCAATCTAGATGCAATCACTTTTAAAAGCAGAGTCCTGTAATTTCTATAAAATGTCACCAATGCATTAAATACTTCGAAAACAGTCTTTGTAAATCAATCTGTACTTATTAGATTTATTTAAATGATAGCATTAGAGTTCCATGCCGAGATTTAATTTGGTTTAAAAATAACTCCCTACATGCAGAACACTTCCTAGGGTGGGAGAGGCTAGTTCCCAATTATTTTCATGCCTTCAGTACTAAAAGTGTTTAATGACTCACTTACCTGCAAGCTGTGAGTTGTCTGAAGACCTCTCTATTCAGTGGGATGCACACATTTTACTTAAGGCTATTTTATAGGGAAAAAAGGAAAGAGTGCAGAACCATAGCATTTTCCAATGAAATGAAAAGTAAAAAACCTTACCTGGTTCGTGTCAAAGGTATTATAAACTTGATCAATATGTTTATTGGCCTTCTGATTCAGACCTTGCAGACCCAAAAGTGTCTTAAATTCATGTAGTGTTTGCAGGCCGGATGGATATTCCGTCATAAATGTTCTGTACCACACATGGGTCGCTTGTGTAGGAACTGCTCTCTGATCACCAGCTATAGATTTTCCATTCCCCATCTTGACTCACAGTCTACAGCTTTTCCTCAGGTTGTTTTCACGTAAGTTTTCGCTGGATTTAGTCCCTTACTCCTCACTAAAACTGAAGGCTAACATATGCCCTGAGAAAGCTACTCTAAACCTCTTACAGCAACAAGCTAAATAAGAATAGAAAGCCAGTGAGATTAACTCATCTGCCCAGTTTTAAAACCAAGGTCACTTGGCACTTGGTAACTAACATGCTTACAGTCATGCAGAGACATAGTTTTTTGGGAAGGGAAGAGGCAATATTTTAGAGAGGGTGACCCGTGTTATATTGTTAGCCATCAATTTTGCCTATATTATGGAGTGGTACAGTGGGTCTAATGGCAGGAACTTGGAGGTGCAATCAGGAAGCCTAGATTCTGTGCTTTCTTCTACCACTTATTAACTACATTGAAACATTACTTACATTCTTGTTTGTTTCCTCATCTGTGAAATAGGAATAAAAGTATCTGCCTTTTCATACCTGAGTATTGTGAAGATAAATTTAGATGACATTTTTACATGAAAAAAACCATACATTGAGTATTATTAAAAAGAAGTCTATGTATAAGAGAGAAAAATAGGTAGAGAGAATCAAATAGTAGTAAGAAGAACTTTAGATGTCATAGTCAGATAAAGGAACATACTGGGCTGTGTCTTCTGGTGGTGTTCTTCCATTCTCTCCCCCACCCTCTGTTCTTACCTTTTTCTGGTCTCTCAAGTATCTACACATGCCATTGGCCTGCGAGCTTTATCTCACTCCAGTTTTCTAATCTGGCTAATCTTGTCCTAACCAAGCCCCATTTGCCAATGAATTTAAAAACAGGGTCAATGGACCTAAGAACTGTATCCAAGGTCCAGTAGTGGAAATGAATGCTTTGTGTGGTCCTCAACCCATTTTGCTACCAACCACACTTAGAACTAGAAAACCCCAGGTGGAATATAATTCTGTTACTCCTGAATTATAGTTCCTTTTTTTTGTTTGTTTTTGAGATGGAGTCTTGCTGTGTCGCTCAGGCTGGAGTATAGCGGTGCGATCTCGGCTCACTGCAAGCTCCGCCTCCCAGGTTCACATCATTCTCCTCTCTCAGCCTCTCGAATAGCTAGGAATACAGGCGCCCGCCACCATGCCCGGCTAATTTTTTGTATTTTTAGTAGAGATGGGGTTTCACCATGTTAGCTAGGATGATCTCGGTCTTCTGACCTTGTGATCAGCCTTGACCTCCCAAAGTGCTGGAATTACAGGTGTGAGTCACAGTGCCTGGTCTACAGTTCTCCTTTTCTAACCTCACTCAATGCTTTCTTTTATTTCCATTTTGACCCAGTTCATACACCATACACCTGGTTTCTGTCTTTGTCCCTATTCCTTAGTCCTGACAATCTGTTTATTATAAAATCCTTGAATCCTAAGAAGGAGCCATCGGGGCCTAAATGAATTGCCTTGACCAGAAGTGGTGGTGGTTATGGTGAATATGGTTAATTTTGTTTCAAACATATCAATGTAGACTCTCAATGGGACATTTTGATGTCATAATTAGAGTAAAATAATAGGGCTGGGCACAGTGGCTCATGCCTGTGATCTCAGCACTTTGAGAGGCCAAGGTGGGTGGATCCCTTGAGGTCAGCAGTTCAAGACCAGCTTGGGCAACCTGGTGAAATCCCATTTCTACTAAAAATACAAAAATTAGCCGGGCATGGTGGCACATGCCTGTAATCGCAGCTACTCGGGAGACTGAGGCAAGAGAATCATTTGAACCCTGGAGGCGGAGGATGCAAGTGAGCTGAGATTGTGCCATTGCATTCCAGCCTGGGCGACAGTGAGACTCTGTCTTAAAAAAAAAAAAAAAAAAAAAAGGTGAAAATAAGGTCATAGTATGTGAAACTTATCATATCAATTTGAAAGAATTACCTGAAACCATTAGAGTGAATGATATTCTTTTTTAGACAGCAAAAAGGACAAAGGGGAGACAGTGAGGACTCAGCCTCGAGATTATTCAGCTTGGAATGAGAGAAATATCCTGCTAGAATTTTCAAAAAGCATTCTTTGGGGAAGTCCCCTTTAAGATTCTTTCTAAAGGTCTGCCAGAGGATGCTCAGAGGCACTGACTTCTTATCATCATTAACATTTATTAATCACTAATTTTTAAATTAAAGAAAAAATGGATACAGATGATGGCAGAGGAAGGTAGTAAAAGTTTTCAAGGAGGCAAGAAAATCCTTTGAGGAAGGAAAACTTTGGATGGATCAAGAATATAAGGACCTGAGATCCAGAAACTGTTTCTTCATATAAATGTACTTTAAAGAAAATTGGCCAAGCACACTGGCTCACACCTGTAATCCCTGCACTTTGGGAGGCCAAGGTAGGCGGATCACCTGAGGTCGGGAGTTCGAGACCAGCCTGACCAACATGGCAAAACCCAGGCTCTACTAAAAATACACAATTAGTTGGGCATGGTGGTGTGGCACCTGTAATCCCAGCTACTCGGGAGGCTGAGGCAGGATAATCGCTTGAACCCGGGAGATGGAGGCTGCAGTGAGCGGAGATCTTGCCACTGTACTCCAATCTGGGCAACAGGAGTGAAACTCTGTCTCGAAAAAAAAAAAGGAAAAGAAACAAAACAAAACCTGCATAATGATCATTTGCTGATGCAGAAAAAAACTTTAAGGTTATTTGTAAAATAAGAATTCTAACATTAAATACAGTATTGAAGTCCAAAAATCAGGAGTCTTGCTGTATAGAACATTAGCCAGTCATAAGATAATGGGAAAAAGCCTCCATTTATGATAGGCTAAAAAATAAATCTAACTGCAATAAATATAACTAGGAATGTGCAAGATGTATTTGACAAAAATTTTTAAATGGTAGTATAGTCTTCAATGAAGACTTGAGGATATGCAAAGGCATATCTTGGTCTTGGGTAGAAAAACTTAATATTAAAAAACATATCAGTTCTCTCTATATTAATCTGTGTTATCACCACAAACTCCCATCTAAAAAATATAAATAGAATTTGAGGGGTAGTGGTGGCTACAAAATGTAATTCTGAGAATCAAGCATAAAAAAATACACAAAACTTTTGAAAATAAAATTATTAAGTAGCCCTACCAAAACAACATGAATCTGGCATGAGAAAAGATGAAGCACTCAATGAAAAATAAATAGATTCTTTTTTTAACTAGGTTCAATTACAAATAAGAATTTAATATGCAGTAAAGGTGGTATGGTAAGACAGTAGGAAATAACTGATTATCAATGAATAATTCTGGTACAAAGCTATGGCTATGTGGAGATGCGCGCATACACACATACACACACACACATACACACAAAGGATTTCTAACTTACTTCTCACTCCAAAATAAATTTTAGATGAATCATAGGTTTAACAATATAAATCACTATAAGAAAACAAAGCAAAATTGTTTTATAATTTTAGCATGGGAGAGTCCTCTCTAAATATGACCACAGAAACCATAAACAAAAGGAAATTCAATCATAATCTTTTAAAAAATCCCAGATGACTCAAAACACCATAAAACAAAACAAAAGTTTGTTAGAAAATATCTGTAATAGGCCGGGCGCGGTGGCTCAAGCCTGTAATCCCAGCACTTTGGGAGGCCGAGACGGGCAGATCACGAGGTCAGGAGATCGAGACCATCCTGGCTAACACGGTGAAACCCTATCTCTACTAAAAAATACAAAAATCTAGCCAGGCGAGGTGGCGGGCGCCTGTAGTGCCAGCTACTCAGGAGGCTGAGGCAGAAGAATGGTGTAAACCCGGGAGGCGGAGCTTGCAGTGAGCTGAGATCCGGCCATTGCACTCCAGCCCAGGCGACAGAGCAGAGCAAGACTCCGTCTCAAAAAAAAAAAAAGAAAAGAAAATATCTGTAATATATATCACATTAAAAGATAATATCCCTAATGTGAGGACAGTTCTTACAAATCAATAAGAAAATACCCACCACCAAGTAGAAAATTGACAAAGTCCAAATTTAAAATCTGAATGACTTTTAAACATATGAAAAGATGCTCAATCACACTCAAAGTATAAGAAATGTATGTTCAAACTACAAGGATATACCACTTTTCACCTGTTTGATCAGCAAGATAAGAAAGTCTGGTAATCCACCAGGTAGGTGAAGGTGTGAGGAAACAGGAACTCATACACTGCTGTAGGAGTGTAGACTAACACAATTTTTTCAAAGTGCTATCAGGCAATATCTATTCATAATAAAATGCATATACTCTTTGATCCAGCAATTCGTTTGCTGAGACATTTGACAGACATAATTGTACCTGTGTGAACAAATTTATAAGGATATTCACTGTTGTGCATATGTAAATCCAAACGAACAATAAAAACCTAAACATGCATTGATAAGGAAATGGTTAAACAGATTTAGTATTTCCATTGAATGAAATAATAAGGAGCAGTTGAAGATAATGAGAGGTTATCTCATTATCTCTCTACATATGTATTATTACATGTATTGGTCTCAATATGGAATGGTCTTGAAGGTATATTGAGTGGAAAAAGCAACAGCCCCATCTTTTGGATGCTATTACATCCGTATCTATAGCTATATCATGATATATATGGTTTTACAGATATTGATTGCGGATAGATTTACAAGTAACTGGTAAAAACATGCCTCTTGAGAAGAGTACTTAAGTGGCTAAAGGCAAAAATGAAATAGTTTACCATATTCCATTTCCATGTTCCAGGCTTTTGCTATGTTCGTATACATAAATTAAAATTATACAGTTTCACAAATGAATATTAAATGTTTTATTGTTTTGTCTAAAGTTTCAGACATTTCTGAACAAAAAAAAACAACCACTTATCAAGAAAAGTGTAAAAACATGCTTCTTTATGTATATGTAAATGTAAAACAACAATTTTTACATATGTGTAATATGTATACATATTATGCTTAGGAGATTTATTATTTTACTATGACAAAATAATAAAATTATATAAGCTATATCTCAGTTTTGAGAGGATTTGTATTTTCTGCTTTACTGAGTGTTGGCTATAGTGGAGAAAGGGCATAAAGTCTTTCTTTTTCAACATCTTCAAGAGGAAGTGAGTCTGTAGTCCTCTTGCATATTGATTTTTGAAAAACTCTGCTTTTAAATCTCTCTTTTAACAGGAATAACAGAAATTACAATACAATATTTTAAGGAATAACAAAATTTAAGCTTGAGTGGAAATTTCATTTTTTTCAGTAGCTCACAAGAAAATTAGAGAACCCTAAATATTATTAAGTATTCTTCTGAAAGAAGAGGAAGATTTAGAAAATAGGATTAGGAATTATATAAATTGTAAATTGGTCTCCATTTCTAGAGTGGTACAATTTTCCTTTATTTGAAAAAATTTCTAATTTCCTTATTGTTAACAGAATAGACTTTACAGTAACAACAAAAAGAAAAAATTTTAAAAAGAATCTTCCAATTTTCTTATCAGCATTTTTTAAAAGGGAATACCTTCTCTGACTTAATTTTCAGGAGTCTTTTCATTTTTTT
This sequence comes from Rhinopithecus bieti, assembly GCF_001698545.2. Taxonomy (NCBI): domain Eukaryota; kingdom Metazoa; phylum Chordata; class Mammalia; order Primates; family Cercopithecidae; genus Rhinopithecus; species Rhinopithecus bieti. The sequence goes on from NW_016805008.1 coordinate 2,247,668, forward strand.
TCTAAAGGGAGTCTATGTCTTGTATCTATAGTTACTTTATTTAAATTGTTCTGGAGGAGGGGATTATCTTCTTTAAGCAAAGCTTCTAAATGAGTGTCAATCTGCTCCAGGTCACCTTCTGGACCACCCTGGAAAAGAGAAGCAACAGTCACACCAGGGAACGAAGCTGTAGAGCTTATTCCTGTAATTTGGGCAGCTTCCTAACAGTCTTCCCTATGACTCATGCTGCAACAAAAGCCACCTTACATTTGAATCATGCTTTTAACCTTTCAAAATGTTTTCTCATTTAATGTCATTTTATGCTAACAAGTGGTTAGAAACTTGGTTCATTTTTTTATTCTTTAGTGGGAGTTAGTACAACTGTTTTTTCTCTTTTAAAAAATTACTTGCTATATTCCTAAAGCCCCTCAGTCTAATCTCATCCTTCTCTGTTACAGGCTGTCATCTCCTATTTTTAAAATTAATGAATCTTTAGCCTTATAGGCAAAAAATAGACAAGAAGCCAAATTTTGTCTTCTCTGTTTCTTCTATTTCCATTGCAGTGTCTTTTCCCTCAGCTCTTGGCTTACTACCCTGGTCTGTCTCCTTCTCTTTGTCCTCCCTTTCTCTCTTTTACTCAGCTCCCTGTTGAGGCGATTTCATGCTCTCCTTTCCTGGGCTTCTTGATCCAATGAACAGTTAGACGTGTGTGTGGGGGGGGGGTGTCTTCAAAAAGTTCATGGAAAATGCATATTATGAAAAAACTACGTAGGCACGGATTTCAAAATTTTTGAACAAAAATAAACTCACACTAAGTTGTTATGACATATTTGACCAGGATGTAGTTTGAGGCACTAAAAGGATAAGATAGCCAGTTTGAAAGAAGCCACTATCAGACCAACATGAATTCTGCTGCAACTGAAGCAAGAACAAAGATCAAATGTATGGTGAAGCTTGGGTGGAAGAATGGCAAAATTATTCACGCTTTATGAAAAGTTTATGGGGACAATATCCCCAACAGAGAGCCTATAACAGAAGGATGAGATTAGACTCAGGGAGCTATAGGACTATGGCAAGTAATTTTTAAAAACAGAGAAATCAGCAGTTTATAAATGGATAACTTGAGAACGGATGAGATGATGTTGAAGAGGAAGCTGGCAGTGTCAGACTGTCCACATCCCTTTGCAAGGAAAAAGTTAATCTTGTTCATGCTCTTACTGGAGAAGATGGATAATTAATAGCAGAAACAATCGCCAACACCACAGACATCTCAAGTAGTTCAGCTAACACAATTCTGACTGAAAAACTAAACGAGCAAACTTTCCACTCAGTGGGTGCCAAAACCATTGTGCCTAGATCAGCTGCAGACAAGAGCAAAGCTTTCAATGGAAATTTTAGATAAATGGGATCACGATCCTGAAGGATTTCTTCAAAAAACTGTAACAGGAGATGAAATGTGGCTTTGCAAGTATGATCCTGAAGACAAAGCAATGGCTACCTAGAGGTGGAAGAGGTCCAGTCAAAGCAACAGTGGTCGGTCAACGGCAAAGGTCATGACAACAGTTTTTTGGGATACTCAGGGCATTTTGCTTGTTGACTTTCTTGAGGGCCAAAGAACAATAACACCAGCTTATTATAATGGTGTTTTGAGCAAGTTAGCCAAAGCTTTCATAGAAAAACGCCTGGGAAAGATTCATCAGAGTCCTCTTCCACCATGACAATGTTCCTGCTTATTCCTCTCATCAAACAAGGGCAATTTTGTGAGAGTTTTGACGGGAAATCATTAGGCATACCTTATTGTCCTGATCTGACTCCTTCTGACTTCTTTTTAAAAAATCTTTTAAAAAAATCTGTAAAGGGCATCCATTTTTCTTTAATAATGTAAAAAAGACTGCATTGACATGGTTAAATTCCAAGAACTCTTAGATCTTTAGAGATGGACTAAAAGGCTGCTGCCATTGTTTACATAAGTGTCTTGACCTTGATGGAGATTATGTTGAAAAATAAAGTTTACATTTTTACTTTTAGCCCCATTTTTCCACAAACTGCTTGAGCTCCCCTTTAATGTTCCCTCTTGGCTTACTGATCTAAATCTCATTCCCTTGGGCCCAACTATGGGATCAACTAACTCTCCAACTGAGCGGATAGATAAGAGGATTTTTTAGGAAGGGCCTTTCAGAAGCAGTCCCAGCACTAAGTGTCTGGCACCATTAACCTCGCCTCCGCATCTCTTCTCTGGTTCCATGAAATGTGCTTCAGCTTTACTCCCTCTACCATAGATTTGCTCTAACAAGGCTGGATTGTACTGAGTTCCAGCTTTTGACTGGGATACTGTTCCTACAGATGGATTACAATGATGCTGATATTTACCTTGACTTCCAAATATTCGCTGACCCTGAAGAATGCCCTGTGACCCTGACACAAAGCACTTCTCGTCCTGTTAGATATAATCTGATCTTTTGGCTATTATCCTCTGCCTGGTGGACTAAACTTCTTCCAGGATGCTACATTATTTCCATGCTTGGCTTCTTCATGTGCCTGCCCCACCTCTATCTGCTCTGGGTCCCTCATCTTGATTCTCTGCTGTACTCTACTGCAGTGGCTCTGGCAATCAGAGACTGTGAAATAGAACTTTCATGTGGGGGGATGAGAGTAATACATTTGGGCAGGAGCCCTTTAAGTGCCTCTCCACTGAGACTAGGAAAAAGAGTTTCATACTCTGCTGGCTGAAGCCCTTCACCTGCCTACCAAACTTTGTGAATACAGTAAATTAAATTAGTATGGTTACTCTGGCTGCTGCTTAAGAACCTAGAGGTTTGGCAGAGTAGTAGTAAATGATTATTCTTTCAGTTTTTCTTAGCCAAATGTGGATTTGCTATTATGAAAGTCAATTATTTTATAAACTTGTTTAATAGTCAGGAAGTGGTATTCAATCTCTAAGATACAGAATTTCTTTGGTCTTTCTAGTTTACTTGTTAAGTGAAACAATAATCGTCACTGAAACACTACCATGTGCTAGGCTCCATACCAGACTTTTAACACATGAAAACATCTGGCATCCTTCACAGCCACAAGAACCAAAAGGAGCTCTACTGAAATCCCACTCTCATAGCAATACATAAACTAGACAAACTGGCTGAAGCAGTATGGTTGATAGAAGCACAAATACAATTACCTTTATATAAAAATTAGCATTAACATCCTTTTAAATTTTAATAACATAACATTTTAACTGTTGCCTAGACCATCAAAGGGGAGAGGGACTTTTCTTTTGGCAATATACTTAAGCAAAACACAACAAAAAAGCTTTTCTGCATTTTGTCTTGTACTTAATATAAATTTCAGATAAATTAAAAGATTCAGTTTTTTGAAGTGGGAAAGGACTCCCACTTTTAAATGTTTACAACCAGGACTGAGACCCAGGCAGTCTGGCTTCAAGGTCCATGTTCTTCACACGTTATACAGATGTATGTATGGTGAGTTTCCTTGTCTCTCCCCAGCCCTTTCAAGGGCAAGGCAATCCAATCCTCTAGCCAATCCTCCATAAGGGTCTCAGTTCCTGTCCCCTCACCTTCCGTGGCCCACGAAGGCTCTGTCTCCTGTTCCAGCACTCAGGGCCTATATTTGAGGACAAAATGCCACAGGCTCCCTAGGCTCACTGTTCTGGCTTGGATTTCTCAATTTATTTCTAGAATCCACAGGAAGACTTTCAATCTTGACTACATATATTTTCAGTTTTGTTGTATTGTATGCAGCATTTCCATGTGCTATAGAAGACGGGCTCTTCCTCATTAGTTCGACCTATCACATAACTCAATTCTTTATACATATAACATATATATATATAAAACATATATATAAACATATATATATAAAACATATATATATATAAAAACATATAAACAAAACTGACAGTAATCCATACTTACATGATGTTTCCTGACTTCTCTCAAACTGTCCTCTAAGATTAAGAGGGTTTATTTTTATTTATGCATTAAAATAAAAGTAAAGTAAAATATTTCACTGTCTGAAAAAACTGAAAAAATTACCTACTGGTCACGTTATTAAGGGGACACCAAGGGTGATCATGCTATACCAACAGCACAAGCAAAGATTCTGAATTAAGATACAAAAGAACGTGCGCCTGTAGTTCCAGTTACTTGGAAGACTGAGGCAGAGGAATCACTTGAACCCAGGAGGCGGAGGTTGCAGTGAGATGAGATCACGCCACTGCACTCCAGCCTGGCAACAGAGCGAGACTCCGTCTCAAAAAAAAAAAAAGATACGAAAGAACACAGAGTTTCTAAATGTTCTAATATATGCTTTCACAATTCATTTATTTAGGCTTTTGAAATCCTTATGTGGAGAGAAAAGGCTGACTTAAGTGACTTGTCCAGGTCAGTAAGTGAATGACAATGTTAAGAGAAGTTAGATGAGTTCTCGTTCCGTAGAGTCTACTCCTACTGTCAAATACAATTTTTTCACTCACCGCTTGAAGTTTCTGCAACAATAGTACCAGTTTTATACGAAGATTCTTCAGCTTATCCTCAGAGATTTTTCTTTTATTTTCACATTGCCCCAGAGAGATTTCATTATGTATGCCTCTTGTATTGGAATCATAGATAATGGACTGCAATTTCTTCTTTATTTTTTTTTCATATTGGACCATATAAGTATTCTGTATCTGGGAATGTTTTAAAAACAGTTTTAGCATGTTTTTAAAATATTACTTTCCCCCTAGTATCACTAGACAATTTCATATTCCAACTCTGCCTACATGTACCAAGTGTCGATTTTGTAGGTAAGTACTACAGGTGGTCTAAATTTAGGAAATGTTGATACCCTTAAGGAACTTACATACACTCTGATGGAAGACTTAGAAGAGAAAAATGTAAAATATTTCAGTAAATGTAATTATGAGGAGGAAAGAGACACATGACAGTGAGCTTGGAGACCTCTCCTATGGAATGAAGAAGAAACCTCGTAAAGGTTGAATCTGTTCTCCCAACGGTGATCACCAGATTAATTAAGGCACAAAGTGAGCAGGTGCCTGTGACTCTCTCTCCGCAGCACCAGTAATTCACAGGCAATGACAGAATGGCCCACCACTTGGGGCTGTCTGGCAGATGATGTAGTGTTACTTGTAAGGCAAGGCTGTAGCATCCAGAAAGCACAGAAACGACATAAAGAGGAATTCCTGTTCTCACTCTCTTGGGGTTCCTTACCATGATACAAAAAGTACAGGCAGTTATGTATATGACCCTCATTAATTGAAGAATCTTGGTTGTTTTCCAAAATTTCATGCTGTGCCTGAGGCACTCATGAAGTAGAAAGAGGTAATGGAGAGGCCAAATGCTTCAGTTTCAGAATGACATTAATTGCTTGTATAAACATTTCTAGAAGGCCAAGTGATATTCTGAGAAAAGAGATACTGGGCAAATCCCACTTTGATAAGCATTTGGATGTTTATGTAATAAGGAGATTTCTGTGTTCTAATATTACTGGGTTGCCAAGAAAGTTGTAAGGTAGCCTCATTTGTCTTTTGGGCCTACCTTTCCCTCTTCAGACCCTCCACTACATTGACTATGTGTAGACCCTTCTCTGATGTCCACATCATCTCCTTTAGCATTCACTGACTTCATGAGTTTCCCCTTTTTCTACAAAATCCTTTACACAAGCAAGTGAAAATCCCTACATATAGGAAATTCTGTTTAATAAATATTCACTAACTAGTTCCTAACTTGAAAGCACTGCATTTGATTATAGATGATGTGGAGATATATAAGGTACAGTCTTTGCCCTCAAGAACTCTCTAGTCTACAGCATGAGATAATACAAGTGTGCAAATACATCTTATGGAAGATAAGGACCTTGTGCCCACAAGGAAGGCACTAAATAGCAGGGATTCAGGACAGCAGATAAGGCAGCACTCACAGCAAGGGAATTTCAAACACATGGGTAAATCCTGCCTTGAAACCCAGGCTACATTTAAAGATCCTGGAAGAGAATCCACTTTTGAACATCTTTAATTCAACCTGTAAGTTGATGCCTTAAAACTAAGGCAACCACCACCTCCACCAGGAAGCTTCATAGATGCTTCCTATAGAGGCTGCAGGCAAACCCAGGGAGAGACATCTACTGCCTGAAGGTGGAGTAGGAGAATAATCCAACTCAGCTGGAATAAGGAGAACAGCGTTACATACAGTTCACATGTCACTAGCCACTTACAGTTTTCAGAACTCTAGAATGTTATAGCTTTTGCCATGCTGAATAATAGTCAGAAAACACTTTTGCATAAAATAAAAGCCACAGTAAAACCAAAACAAATCAAAGATAAATATCAAAAATGGCAAACATTATGGAAATATTATTTGAAAAAACAACAGTATTGCTCAAATCAGCCATAAAAAGGAACCTGCTATTGACACACTTAAATGGACCTGAAGTGATGCTGAATAAATAAGGCAACTGTCAAATGACACACACATATGATTCCATTTCTACAGCATTCCTGAAAAGACAAAGCGATAGAGATGGAGAACAGATTAGTGGATGCCAGGAGTTAGAGTTGATTGTGGAAGGGCTGAGTGGATATGACTATAAAAAGGCAGCATAAGGGAGATACTTATGGTAATGAGAATTCTGCATCCTGATTTCGGTAATGATTATACAAACTTCCATGTATGATGAAATGACATAGAACTATACATACACATTTTACCAAATTCAATTTCCTCGTTTTGATATCGTACCATAATTATGCATAATTACGTACTGGAAGAAACCAGGCGATGAGTACACAGGACCTCTCTGTACTGTTTTTGCAACTTCCTATGAATCTATAATTATTTTGAAATTAAAAGAAAAAAGCAAAAACAAAAAGCCTCGACACTATTAATATGAGATGAGATCAAGAATGTTTAATATAGTACACTACAAAGTCATTCAGTCTCTGAAAGTTTACCTTTTAGTAACCAGTAAACCATGTTTTTGTCAAATACTACAGGCCAGCTTTTTGGTTTACTCTCCTGCCTTTCTCTCCAGGAGGTTCTGCTAACCTCTCCAGGAAGTTTCTATGAAAGGTAACAATTTTGACAACTTTTCAAGCTCAGTGTAAAAGGACATCTAGTTGTATTAGCTTTTTTTTGTGTTAACATTTTAATTAAGGTGAGAAAATAATTGTAGCAAGATGAGAGGCTTAGTTCTGCTGGTTAAACCCACTCTTGTAGAGGTATCTGCAGATCACAAACCAAATTCTTTCCGAACTACGTTAATTCAGAATGGAATTAGGATTTGAAAGAAAGGATATTTAACTGAGATTTTAATTTTCTGCCTTGAATTCAAAGAGCAGGAGCTCTAGCAGTTTCGCAGCTCCAAACTCGTAATGAGTTTGTGCAAAGTAAGGAAGGCCTACAACATCTATAGATTTTGTAGCATACAAACAGGAATATTCATTTAAGTGTTTATGTTGGCAGGCACTAAAGCAGAAACAATCGACTGTGATTCAACATGTAACTATGAAGATCCAGATGCATTCAAAGGCACTGGTTGCATGCTGCTAGAATACAGAGTTTGATGACAGGATTATTAACTTCAAGGATTCTATCATCTAACTGAGGAGAAAATGAAATATAATAAACTATTACAAGGTAGAAATGTTAATTAATGCTAAACAAAGTTTTAACTTTCTCCCAGAACACAGAGAGGTCAAGATTAATCTCTCATGGAGAAACTGAGAGTCTTCACGTAAAAGATAATATTGACCAAGCTCAATGGGGAAGGATTTCAAGAGGCCGACTGTGTATTGGGAGAGTGGATAGGAGTATTTCGGGGAATATCACGAGGGGAAAGGCTCAGGGGTAGACCAGTGTAAGTAAGTTGGAACAACTCTGGGCCACTCATTTTAGCTGGAACAGATGGCTTCTGAGGAAAGAATAAAAGATGATGGTTTGAGTCAGGTGATGCAGGACCACCAATGCCATTACGAATCAGCTACTACTACAATAGTAGTTACGAAAACCACGGTTGTGACCAAGGAAGCCTGTGACTTATGTAAGTTTCTCCTATGCTGTGATGTGGCTCTGTTCATTAAATGTACACACCTTCAGTCAAGTTGTTCTGTGTTTCGCTTACAAGATCTCATTTCAACAGGAACTTCTGGTCTCCCGACTGTTTATCTTGCTTTGATTTTTTGAACCCGACTTGCCCTGCATGTTAAGGGGATACTGCTCATCATCTACACTAACACTGTTCACCCTGAATAAACACGTATCTTATTCACTCTGGCTCCATTACTAATGGTGTAGACGTTGGAAAAAATATTTAGAGGCAGGGGGGCGGAGCAAGATGGCCGAATAGGAACAACTCCAGTATCCAGCTCACAGCAGGAGCAACACAGAAGACAGGTGATTTCTGCATTTTCAACTGAGGTACTGGGTACATCTCACTAGGGAGTGCCAGACAATCGGTGCTGGTCAGTCGCTGCAGCCCGACCAGCGAGAGCTGAAGCAGGGCGAGGCATCGCCTCACCTGGGAAGCGCAAGGGGGAAGGGAATCCCTTTTCCTAGCCAGGGCAACTGAGACACACAACACCTGGAAAATCAGGGAACTCCCACCCCAATCCTGCGCTTTACCAAGG
>NW_016805008.1:2263577-2293987 GCF_001698545.2 Rhinopithecus bieti
AAAAAAAAAAAAAAAAAAAAAAAAAAAGAAAGAATATGGTTTAGGTTCTACTTGTCAAGTTTGCCTCGTCGTATGTCTTTGGGGAACTTACTTCACCATTCTTTTTCAATTATAAAACAAGAATATTCAGATGTCTTCCATTATAACTGCTTCTTGGACTTTTGGCTAAGATAAAATGCGAATGTACTCCATTACCTATAAAAACTATGAGGCAGTGTCTCTGCTTAGAGTCATTCTTTGCACAACTCCAGGAAGTGCCAGTCACCTCTTAATCTTTACAGATTTTCATGTTATGAGAGCTTTCCAAAGATGGCTGTAAACATAAGCATACAGAAGAAGATGCTAATGTTTGCACTAATGATGGAGCTGGTGGCTAGGTGACAAAGCACAGGTAAAGTGTCAACAAAGACCCAACATTTCAGTCTTGGCTACTCTGGCCTGTGCGATGAATCTGGGAACCTTCATGGCCATCCTGGCTCTAACATTCATCCCCTATGTCAGCTTGGCCAAGTTCACAACTTGGAGTCCCAGGGTTTTTTTTTTTTTAAGAGTAAAATAAGGGATTTGAGGGCGTATGATTTTTTGAGATATTTCTGTAGTAGAACTGAAGGCTACTCTGGACTCTTTCTCCCCCAGGAAATTCTTAAGGACTAGATACACAGCATTATTTGATAACTGTTAAAAAAAATCTACCCAGAGAAAGAGAAAGGTTGTAAGGAAATACACAAAAATATTAGTATCAGTGATCTTGGAATGGTTTGAGGCTATGGATGAATTTTAAAACTGTTTTACTTCTTATATTAGCATTAATTACCTTTATGTCTACTTTTAGAATGGAAAAATCACTAACTTAAAAAACTATTGCTAAGGTACTTAACTCAGAGAGACATCAAATTGTTTGAAATAATTTAAAACTTTAATCTAAAATTTATGCTTCAGTCTAGCATTTTGAGGATTCAGTGAAAATATTTCTTAAAAGCTCACACTGTCCTGTTTCCTATTCAAGATACAGTCCTACTCCAAGTGTTTCATAGCTTCATGTTATAGAAATGTTAGTATTTTAAAATTCAAAAAGATGTTGCTTTATGACATCTGATATGCTATACATTAATCTAAGTCTCGATAAGTGAATGCAAATTTGATTTCCTTTCAAACCTAACATTTGGAAATGTACATTATTTATCCTTTGGAACACAGGATCATTTAGAATATAAATGGTGATACTGAAAGGACACTTACCTGGTTGAAACACATTTTCAGCTTTTTGTTTATATGCTCTGGGCACTGCTCCAGCTTTCATAAATGATAATAGAATAGGATATTAGCTTTTAGAGAATTTGCTGTCTACAGCAGAGTTATATCATGCAAGCATTCAGTATAAAAAGCATCAAAGTCTAGAACTGGCCAACATTGGTACCATGCGCCTTTTAAGTCTGAGTCTAATTAAATTAATTAACTAAATTATACTTTGCTTCCTTCCAAAAAAGAATTAAGTGAGCATACATAAATGAATACAGCACAGTTAAAAAAACTGTGCAGATACAGAAATCAAGGTGAAGAAAAATGAAGCGATAAAATAATAAATATTCAAAGGGAGATGTCAAGAGGGCAGCTGGAGTCTGGGTTTCTTGGAAGGGAGTGCCAGAAAAACAGATGGGGAAGTCACTGGCATGTGGGGGGTAGTATTAATGTTTTAGTGTTAGAGATTAGATGAGCTCACCCACAAATAGCATTTAATAGAGAAAAGAAAGTGGCCCAGGAACAAGCCTTCAGACATGCCAACACTGAGAAACCACGTACAATAGGAGCTGCCGCAAAGAAGATGGGAGAGAGGAAAGCAAAAAAATGGGCAGTGTGCAGTCAAGGGAGCTATAAAAAGAAGGTGCTTCAAGGTGAAAGTGGTCACCCAGGTTGAAGGCCTCTGACAGGTCAGGTAAAAGTGTCACTGCACTTATCAAGAGGTCACTGGTGGCCCTGACAAGAACAGTCATAGTTCAGCTGTGGAATCAGAAGCCCCATGGGAGAGGATGAGGTGAGAGTAGAGGGTAAAGAGGCAGAAACAATGATTACAGACTAGAAAATTAGGGAGGGTGCCCAGGATCAGACTCATATAGTCCCTCTTGCATTCATAATTTGTGCTGTTTTCAGTATATAAGTATATACCAAGTATATTCATCGTCTCCACAGGCAACAGTGAGCATGGAGATGGAGAAGAGACCTCCCACCCTCCCGCACTAGGCAGCTCTTCCCTCCACTTCTGCTGAGCAGCTTGCTTGTCAGGCACGCGCACCTCACTCAACTTCACCGCAGCCCTGCGGGAGCCCTTTGTAGACTACTGCTACTCAACCATAGCCAATAGATGTGAGGCTTACTCTTTGCACCCCAAGTAGCTGTTGGAAGTTTTTTTTCCAATCACGTTTGGTACTGTTTCTGAGAGGAGGTTTGGTCGACACAATTTTCTTCATCTATCTCAGTGATGTCTTGGTGATTTCAGTAAGATGAGTGCTTTGGATACCTAACGTGCCTGACCTACCCAATCCGCAGCTCAGCTCCTCATAATAAGCAGCTGATGAGGTGTATCTAAGGAACAGAAACTTTGTTTTTGGTGGGGGAGAGGGAACTCAGGGACCATGTCCTGTTTCTTTTCATCTCTGCAACTATCTGTCTGTAAGATCTTTTCCACCTTACATAACTCACAGTCACAATGATTTCAAATTTAGGTTTAATTACGAATCACCATTTTGTGTAAAGATGCTCATCTTCATTCACTTAAGCCATTCTAGGTCCTCTTATTGGAAACACTTTACATTTTTCTTCACTGAGGATTAAATTCAGGATATTCTATAATTCCCGCACAGTTCCAAAAAAAAAAAAAAACAATAAAAAACAACTCACCTCACAACTTAATGCAGGTTCTTCCAATTCTGATGGTAGCTGATACTCAGGAAAAAAATACAGAAGAATCTCCCTAGGAATACAAGCACAGCAGATATGGGAATATACAAGGATAACAGAGGTAGCACTCACCTGTCAGAACTGGATTTGTCTCCTGGGTATCAAACATCCTGGCAAAGATGAATATTAGTTACCCCAAACATTTTGTTTTAGAATTGACATCAAAGTGTTTTTCAGAAAGCATAGACTAGGGAGAGGAAGGTGAGTGTGGCTATAAAAAGGCAATAGGAGGGACCCTTCTGGTGAAGGAACTGGTCTGTATCTTGACTGCATCAATGTGAATATCCTGATTGTGATACTGTTCTACAGTTTTGCAAGAAGCTAGGTGAAGGGCGCAGGGGGTCTCTCAGCATTATTTCTTACAACTTAACGTGAACATATATTTATCTCAAAATAAAAAGGTTACTGAAAGAGGGAAGGAAGGAAGGAGGGAGGGAGGGAGGGAGGGAGGAAGGAAGGGAGGAAGGAAGGAAGGAAGGGAGGAAGGAAGGAAGGAAGGAAGGGGAGAAAAAAGAAAAGAAATCAGCCAACCTCACAAGGCCTCGCAGTCCATAAACAACCAGTCCAGGAAAGGCCTGTACCTAGTTGAGTGTTCTCTTCTGCAGAGAACCCAACATTGCAAATTTCTTGGAAGAAACTAGGCTGACTCAGACTTACTGACATTTTTCCTGAGAAAACCAAAGAGTTTAAGCCTCCAGAGTAATTTTGTCATGAGGGACTCCAAGACTGCTCTTAGAAATCATATGTGGACCCTGCTCTTTCTAAATAGTGGTGGCCGTTGTTCTGACAGGTGCTTCATTTTGTCACAAGGCAGTAGCACCCATCCTTCTACTGTGACAGTTTTTCTAGGATTAATCACCTATATGACACATATTTCATTCCTGGGAGAATATGAGATCTGGAAATTTATAGCCACCACATCTTAAAACTGCATAGTATTCTAATGCTGACATGTTCCAAGAGCTTCATGTATATTATCTATGGGATTTACAACATGTTTCCAGTTGTAAAATAATATGGTATACCAAAAACAAAACAGCTCTTTCTTATACAATTTACATTCCTCATACTTTAAGTATATTATTTGTATTAATACACATTTATAATTTCAAGGGGATTAAAACCAAAAAGCTGAAAATTCTTGGCATTGCCCAAACATGAAATATGACATACAACACTCCTCAGAATTATTTGTCTGGCTAGCAAGAAGATGAATGAGGTAGGAATGGGATTTAAAAAAAAGTGGGGTCGGGGGTTTCCAGGTATATGAGATGAGAAGAAATCATATGGCATAGAAAGAAAAGTTGCAACAGGAGTTCCTGGGAAAGGCAACCTGGGTCAACATTATGGCTGTTTTGTTGGAGCAGGAGGGGTGAGAGAGCTTTTACACAAACTAACCTTGCTACTCCTCAAATCCAGGATCCCTTTCCCCACCACAGGCTTGAAACCTTTTCAGAGTATTAGTTCTTTCCATTGTGAGTATAAATTCTTTTGTCTTTAAATTTACAGCAAATCAGAAATCCCCTAAGAATATGCTCTTAGACAAATAAATATTAGATGGTAGCATTTACTAGCGAAGGGGAGAAACCAAAGGAGAAGGTTGGTGAGAGAAAAAAGTTCTGGATTAGTTCTCGATTACTTTCAATCTGGCATCTCTATTTCAAAATCTATAGCAAACATCATCTATCGTCTGAATACTGTCTTACGTATGTACTATTATTTCTAAAAACAGACACATAATAGACATCTTTAAACATGATTTCATGTTTACTGAAATCACAGTACCTTTTGCCATTTTGCATTTTCTCAACTCAATTCCACAGGCATTCTTTAAACCCCTACTAAAACAACACTTTTGACCTTCAGTGCCCCACAGAGCCTGGCATCATGCCCCCATGCTAGGAACCCAATACAATCTTACTGAGCTGATTTGGTCTAGCAGAGAAATAGAGACAAGCAAGCAAGCTATTCCAACACCATGTGATAAATGCTTGGAGGACAATGAGAAAGGTACATCATGGAGACCAGAAGAAGGGGCTCTAACTCATATTTCAGTAGCCATAAAGGAAGAGTGGGAGTTAGCCAAGTGTAGTGGATGGGGGCATGTGAAGGAACTATTCCAGGCCACCGGCACCATACACCAGGGAATTTTGTATTTTTCTTTGGTAATATCTGACCAAAAGTTGGTCAGATTCAAGTATTTTTTCTTTGTGTTTGTTTGTTTGTTTGTTTTTGAGACTAAGTCTCACTCTGTTGCTGAGGCTGGAGTGCAGTGGTGCGCGATCTCAGCTCACTGCATCCTCCGCCTCCGGGGCTCAAGCAATCTTCCCAACTCAGCCACCTGAGTAGCTGGGATTACAGGTGTGCGCTGCCACGCCCAGCTCATTTTTGTATTTTTTTAGAGATGCGGTTTCGCCATGTTGCCCAGGCTGGTCTCAAACTCCTGAGCTTAAGTGATCCACCCACCTCGGCCTCCCAAAGTTCTGGGATTACAGTTGTAAGCCACCGCACCCAGTCAATCCAACTATTCTTTATAAAGTACTAGAATTGTGCCAAGCACTGCTATAATTTTCTACACATAATTTCATGCAATCTTTATGGAAACTCTGATTGAGGAATTATTCCTATTTTCTCTGATTTCCTGGCTATTAAAGACACCCCACCCCACCAGGCCCAAGTCAGTTCCCTGTACCCTCCTTCAATGTCTGTCTCCCTCCTGGACTCCCTGGTATTGAGCCTTTTACTCTCTTCTACATCAGATTGCTTCTAAATCGCTTCTCCCCTGGAGATTCTGGTCTGTAAGACTGACTAGAGAGGAAGACAAATTACCCAGCAACTTGCAGTCTCTAAACACAAACACACAGGCCTTTCTCTTTTCCTGCAAATTTAATTCAGGAAAACAATTAGATTCTGTAAAACCTATAGGATACCAAAATCATAGACTTAGGGTCTGATTGTAGATGCTTAAGAACTCTTTAAAAATTACTTCAGTTTTATTGTCTTGAGTCCCTTTCTTTAATGATATTCTTCAGCAAAACTTTCTTTGTTCTTGAGGATACATCTTATCTAACCTCTCTCTATCCTCAAACTTGAGATTTCCCCTAGAACAGACACAGTGAGCCATGAATCCATAAAGTACATTTCAACGTGGGCCAGGAGACACAAAGCACAAAATTATAGGAATAAACCAGCATTCATCCACTAGGAGCCACTGCGTCAAGTAGATGCAGCATCTGGGGCAACTCCTGAACCAAGTGCTGCCATTTCAATAGGACTTCTGTCCCACTTAGGAACAGGAACAGTCCTTCCCTTGAAGCATTTACTCAGAATTTTAACCCCAGAGTTGATAATAAAATCAGAAATTTATTTTTGTTTAACATTGTCTTTCTTCTCAAGAATTCAAGAAATAAATATCCTAAAGATCTCCAAAGTTGTTACTTTCATCCAGAATCTTGGCTATGATGCCCATCTCAGCTGAATTTCTGTGGAATCCACATTCATATCTGCAAGTTTGAATTTGAAGTTTTTATAGAGTTCAATTAAGTGAGCTGAACCACTAAATCAACACTATCTCTATAAATCATGGCCAAGCTTTGAAAGGTTCCAGTTAAGGGCCATTTCCATTTCACTCCATAGTCATATTCCTTTCTCAACAAAATAATTTTTACTAAGAAAAATCTTTGGCTCATGATGATACAACTCTACTCTTTCTAAAGGTGGTAGACATGGGCAGGAGTCCATAGAGTTACCTGGTCATCCAGCTTGTCTTTTTAAACAATAACCTAGTTAATTAGCTTAGTCCTGGCTAAGGAGAAGAGCAAGCTTCCTACTGGAGGTTGACCAAAACTTTCTTCCTCAACTCAGTAAAAGACTAGTATGAAATGGAAATGGCACAGTTCTAATAATGTTTTTTTGGCAGACCTCAACTGCTAGTGTATGTATTTTCATGGCCTTTTCCTTTAACAACTGGCAGAAATATTAAAAAGTGACTTTCTTTTAAACTTATTTTGGTATTTTAAAATCTAAGGCAACAAAAGCATGTTTATATTTTATAGAAATGAAATAAACGGAGTCTGCCTTATCAAGTTTACATACACAACAATAAACCAAAACAAGGCATTACAGTTCAACAGTTAAGAGCAAGGACTGTGGGGTCAGATTGACAGGAAGTCAAACCTAAGCTCTATCCACTTAAGTGTTATATAATGCTAGGCAAATTACTTAACCTCTACATGTCTCAGTTTTCTCATCTGTAAAATGACGATAATAAAAGTGTCTATTTATAGGATTGTTGTAAGATGACTGAGCTGTCATATGCAAAGCCCTTAGGACTATGCCCAGCATATAGTAAGTGCATAACAAATATGTATTGTTACTAATATTATTGCTATTATTATTATTATTATTATTTTTGAGGCGGAGTCTCGCTCTGTCACCCAGGCTGGAGTGCAGTGGCCGGATCTCAGCTCACTACAAGTTCCGCCTCCCGGGTTTACGCCATTCTCCTGCCTCAGCCTCCGGAGTAGCTGGGACTACAGGCGCCCGCCACCTCGCCCGGCTAATTTTTTTGTATTTTTTTTAGTAGAGACAGGGTTTCACCGTGTTAGCCAGGATGGTCTCAATCTCCTAACCTCGTGATCCGCCCGTCTCGGCCTCCCAAAATGCTGGGATTACAGGCTTGAGCCACCGCGCCCGGCCGCTATTATTATTATTCAAAGAGACTTGAAATGTAATACTACTCCAACATTTAGGATCATCTGATAAAATTTAATAGTTACCACTAATTTAACTCAGTTGCACTCCAATATTTAAAAGTATTTTAACATCCAGTAATACTACTTACTACTTTTTACACGAATCCCTTTCAATTAAATTAAAAGTATTACTTAAATACATGCTGATATATGTTAGACATACTGGGGACAATTCAATCTGTTTTCAAAGATGTTACTTTATTTGGGAAGTCAACAAACGAATACACAAAAAGCAAGAAGTAATATAAGACAGGAAAATGCCTAACTGAGCAAAATTAGGTAATGAGTATGTACACTAAAAACTATACTTTTAATTAATTGTTAGCATTAATTACACAGAGATGGCCAGACACTACCTTGGCATTGTGAAAACGGATAAGGATGATGTCATGTCCAAAGTGACCCAAATGGAGGGAACACCCTTCACACTTAAAAGGTCTCTAACTACTACTCTTTTTATCATATGACAAGAAAGGTAAATATGGTAAACAATTCTGTGTATTTCTTTATACTTTATATCCTTTACATTGCACACAGCGAGCCACATTCTTCATGCCTTGAAAAACTTAAAGTCTAGTAAATTCAAGACATTACATGTGGACCAGATATAAAATAGCAAATACTACTACAAAAACAACAACAAGAAAAACAACAAAATACCCAACAAAGAAAACAAGAAATCTGTTTTCACTGGTGAAATTTGAGAAAATACACTACGTGTTGCTGAAGGCAAAAGAGAAAACTGGTATGACAAGGAGCTCATTTTGTTTTAGTTAAAGCTATGTTCTGTCCAAATTTTTTTCATCATTGAATATTTTTAATAAAATAATCACCACACAAAATTTAAGCTGACACAGAATGGAGCTGATATATTAACACATCCAGCTTTCAGAGTGCTCAGCTGATAACAGTATGATGATTCTAAGCAGTAAAGAGTCTGTCTGTTCATTAGAGAGATAGTTTCTCGAAAATTTTAATTTTCTAGTGATGCCTAATGATAGAAGTGGATGCAATTTAAAGTCTTAGTACACTCAATCAGATTATCCCCTTTTTGATCACATGTAACTCACTAAAATAATAGAAATGTCACACTTAGACAAATAACAAAAATTAGTCAAGAAAAAAATCAGGAAAATAATGAATTTGAAAAAGAAAGTTGATCTATCTGAAAAAGAAATTTAAGTAGCTATGCATCCAAACTCTGCTGCAACACACTCAGACAGGTACCTATAGGTCTCCTAGTGTGAAGAGAGGGTATGTACTATATATGATTAAGAGCATGGGATTCCAAATCAGAAAGCCTTACCTTAAACCCCAGCCCCATCCTTCATATTTATGTAATTGTCCATGAGACTTGTAATGTGTTAGTTCCTCTAAGCTTCAGTCTCCTCATCCATATACAATATTTAAAAATAACACCAATTTCATGAATTTGTGAGAATAGAAATTAACTTATAAAAAGTAAGTGGGTGGATGCCTGAAATATAAAGGTTCAAACCTGATAACTATTATTGTTTAGCTATTGTTATTATTATTTTTATGGAGACAGGGTCTTGCTATGTTTCCCAGGCTGGTCTCGAACTCCTTTTTTCAAGCAATCCTCCCACCTTGGCCTCCCAAAGTACTGGGATAACAGGCATGAGCTACGGTGCCTGGTGTGACAATTACTATTATTAAGAAGGCCTGGTTCACTTGTAGCAATGTCCAAATAATTGGATATGTAGTCATAGTCATACATTTTTAATGATATTCACATTTATTCAAATATATACAGGCACATGCATATATAACTTACTGTATACTACTATGCTTTAGTGACCAACCAATAGGCCTGAATTTTAGGACCAGTAACACATCAGGATTCAAATTTATAGCAACCCACTTTCAAAGCTGAGGATCTTAAATACTACTTCTAGAAAAATACAGGCAGAGGGTAGGAAACTAGTTAGAGAATCCCATTCTTTAGGGATTATACTGTAAGCTACAGCAGTATAATACTGACATCTATCTAGATCATTGGATAAGTGGCCCTTTTCAACCTTATAATGCCTGAACCATGCTGAGGGTCTGGCCTGCTTTGGTCCCATTTCCAGGCTAGTGGAAGATTGCCAACCAGACAGAATGGGATATTTGGAGGTCAGAACTTGGTGTTCTGGAATGTAGCAGTCTGTCTTCATTGCTCCATCAACAACTTGTCTCTGGATCCCTAGTGTCAGTAGTGAAAATAGGTCCCTCTACAAAGTCCAAGGTGGGTCCATCCACATGTAACCAAGAGTGCTTCCTTCCTCCTGGGGCAGGACTGTTGTTAGGCATGAGACAGCAGGTGGGGCCTTCATGCCCATGTCATAATCATAGCCCTGCAGCCCTGGATGCTGCTACAGAGACTTTCATCAAGCCCATGGCATCTGTAGAATTGGGTTCAAGTCTACTGGGGTTAGCAGTCTCCTCTCACAAACGGGACCACAGCCTGAGCCTTAGTAGAGGCTACAGTCCCTATGTAAGTGTTCTCCTCCATCTTTCTCTTTCTTCCTAACTGCTTCTACTGTTTGAGAACTCTCATCTTCAGGAAGATTATGTCAATCACTGATGAAAAAATCAAGCAGCTATCCTAAGGAAAAATACTATTCCAGGTAGGGCATGTGTTTGTTTTCCCTTGCCCAGAGCCTCTTACCCCACACAAGACCTTTAAAACCCAACAAAAGTCTGTGGATCCCGACAACACCAATGAGGTACACTAATTTAGTGGTGCTACTGGCCCCACCTCCCACCCTCCCACATGGCACCTATTTTAGAGCATGCTTTGGTATACAGACTTCTTTGACTTGATTTTAAGGCCCCCATCTATTATCAGTCTCTATTTGGAAAAACCCTGAATCATGAACTTTTCCCTCTCCTTGTCTCCATCCTTTGAGAAATGAGACCCAGACATTTAAATTCCTCAAATAACATGCCCACAAATGTTAACATTCTACACAGAACAAAACAAGCAAAACTCAATTTCCCTCAATAAGTTCAGTATCCAAAACTAAAACAAACAAAAAAACCCAGATTTTTTTAAAAGGCCATATAATGTCATAAGAGTCTTTGTTGGGGAAAAAAGAAAGAAAATTCAGTAAAAAGTATTTATTACATTTAAGAGAAGACTAATGTCCACCATATTGCCAAACTATGTAACAACAGGCAGTTACCAGTTCTATTATAAGAGACATTTAACCCATAGTATATCTAAATCAGCATAGTTAGGAGAAAAGTCATAATGTCACGCCATTGAATTTATTCAGTATCATTAAAACTCAGTAGGGAAAACAACAGGAGTTGTCACTCCTTAGAAAGTGAAACAAAGCATGTGGAAATATGTGAGTAAACATCTTTACCTTAATTTAGACTTCAGTTTTCTCACTGTTTCCTCGACAGGTGTGCTTTGAGACGACGATGGCGAAGAAGCAACTTTATCACTGCCACTCACACAAACTCTGTCTTTGCGTCCAGAACTTAGATTCACATCTTCCATCGGCACATTAAGCAAGCTGAGGTTTATCATTTCAAAGTAGAAATCATGTTAGGTATTAACAATTTCAGAAACATTAATATACAAAAAGGAGTGAAATGTTCATATACAACAAATGAGAACAAGAACATACGTGTAATGCTAAAAACTGCCACCACTGTAGTTACATGAAACAAATTCTTAATTAGAAGAATTTATATTTATTCCAGTCACATATTTTTTCAAAGTTTTTAGGTAGTAACAACTAAAAGGAATTGGTGATAATTTATTTTTAATAGTAGTCATATACCACTTGTCTTTCATTTGCTGAAAGAGACTTTTGAAACCTGTTAAACAACTACAGAATATTTTTTGTAAGCCTCATGGTAACCATACAGCAGAAATCTACAATGGATATACTTAAAAAGCAACAAATTAAAACATACTGTAACCAAGTAGCCCCATTTTTCTAAGAAAAAGAAAATGAGTTACTATTATTTTTTATTATTTCTTATTTTCTCTTTTCTCCATTTCCCCATTCCCCACTTCCTACATAGTCCTTTAGAAATGCAATTGAAACCTTTTACCTCCCCTTCACTAGAAACTCCCTAGAGGGCAAGTTCATCTAACTGTATGCTTAGAAACTCGAGTGGAACTTCCAGCCACCAGGAGACTGCCTCCAGAGGTAACAGTTGATTTACAATCTAAAGTCCCACTATGAAACTCTCTCCACCTAGAAAGTTTTCAGCCACCTTTAAAACCTACTTCTGCCCATGAAATGCTAACTCTACTGCCCAGTAGATAAGGTACCAAGCTAGCATGGGGACCCACCCACCTGCTCACCTCCTCCCCTGAGGTGCAATTCATGATAGGCCCCCTTTAAAAGTGTCCACTTTCTGCTCCAAAGATGAAGTGGTACCCTGAAGGCAGTAAGCCTGTACTTCTTCCCCTAAGCTAGCTTTGGAATAAAAAGTCACTTTCTTTACACCAGACCTAGCTTTTGTTAATTAGACTCTGCAAGCAGTGGGCAAGTGAACCTGTAATGTGGTTACAATACAGAAAAAAATCAACTTAACTACAAATGCAAGAGACTTTTAAACTAAAGTTTATTTTAGCCTGAGAGAAAAGCACAGAAATCAAACAAAAAAAAGAACAAAGTCAGTTGAGAGAAATACTTAGTCACGACCTGGAAGAGGAAGAAGAATGTTCAGAGCTACTGGGGTGGAGTGAACAGGAAGCAAATGGAAAGAGATGAGATGAGAGAGGTCAGTGTTGGGATCACAGGGCATCGTGGGCATGGGGAGGGAACTAGAGTTTCTTTTAAGCAGAGTGGGCACTACCATTGGAAGTTTTCAGGCATGGGAACGAGGTGATCTGACGCAGGTTTTAAAAAGATACATGGCTGCAGCATGAAAAATAACTCACGGTAAGGATGTATAGTTTGTTGATGAGACTAAAGCTTTCAGTACCACAGGGCAACAAAAGTACAAGAGTCTGGGGCAGCACGCCATGGGAAATGAAGCTGGGGAGGGCGAGTAGGGGTCAGATCACGAAGGGTTTTGTTTGTCAAGTAATAAAAGATTTTATTTTGGTAATCCTTTCATGCTGATGTCCATAAATTAAGATCACAGCTCCAGAGAGTTTTACATGTTTATAAGATGAGGATCTTTAAAACTGGTTAACAGTTTATATCAAACGGAATGTGCTTCTACTGTCAACAGCTCTTTGGCATTAATTATACTGTCTAACTTCAGCTGATTTTTTTGAGATTAAGAACATTATATAAACTAATGGTTAATTGCCTGTTAAAGAATACTTACACAACATCTGAATGCTCATTAGTTATAACCTCCTGTATGCTGACATTTTATTAAAGAAGTCTTTTTCTTTAACCATTTTAGGGATGTTAAAGATTCATTCATATTGGCGTTGAGGTTGAAGGGTAAAAAGTACTATACTAGAGCACAGGAGATTCCTCTCTAAACCTCTGTTTCTTGTTCTGTTGAATAATAATAGGGCCTACTTCATAGAGTTATATTGAGGATATACAAAGAATGTAGCTCAATGTTTAGTGTAAGTGCTCAGTAAATAATACCTATTATTGTTGTTATGATCATTTTTATCATCACCATCATTCATAATGCATTTGGTAAGTTTCTTCTATTAAGATTTGTTTTCCCTAGAATAAAACCTAGGCAATACCATTCAGGACATAGGCATAGGAAAGGACTTCATGACTAAAACACCAAAAGCAATGGCAACAAAAGCCAAAATAGACAAATGGGATCTAATTAAACTAAAGAGCTTCTGCACAGCAAAAGAAACTACCATCAGAATGAACAGGCAACCTATAGAATCGGAGAAAATTTTTGCAATCTATCCATCTGACAAAGGACTAATATCCAGAATCTACAAAGAACTTAAAACAAATGTACAAGAAAAAAACAACCCATCAAAAAGTGGGCAAAGGACATGAACAGACACTTCTCAAAAGAAGACATTCATGCAGCCAACAGACACGTGAAAAGATGCTCATCATCACGGGTCCTCAGAGAAATGCAAATCAAAACCACAATGAGATACCATCTCACACCAGTTAGAATGGCGACCATTAAAAAGTCAGGAAACAACAGGTGCTGGAGAGGATGTGGAGAAATAGGAACGCTTTTACACTGTTGGTGGGAGTGTAAACTAGTTCAACCATTGTGGAAGACAGTGTGGCAATACCTCAAGGATCTAGAACTAAAAATACCATTTGACCCAGCAATCCCATTATTGGGTACATACCCAAAGGATTATATATCATGCTACTATAAAGATACATGTACACATATGCTTATTGCGTCACTATTCACAATACCAGAAACTTGGAACCAACCCAAATGTCCATCAATGATAGACTGGATTAAGAAAATGTGGCACATATATACCATGGAATACTATGCAGCCATAAAAAAAGATGAGTTCATGTTCTTTGCAGGGACATGGATGAAGCTGGAAACCATCATTCTGAACAAACTGTCACAACGACAGAAAACCAAACACTACATGTTCTCACTCATAGGTGGGAAGTGAACAATGAGAACACAGGTACACAGGGTGGGGAACATCACACACCGGGGCCTGTAGTGGGATTGGGAGGCAGGGGAGGGACAGCATTAGGAGATATACCTAATGTAAATGACAAGTTAATGGGTGCAGCAAACCAACATGGCACATGTATACCTATGTAACAAACCTGCACGTTGTGCACATGTACCTTAGAAGTTAAAGTATGAAAAAAAAAAAACCATCACCCAGATCAAGTTATGGGACATTTCACCCAAGAAGTCGTTAAAGCCCCTTTCCAGTCAATCCTCACCCCATTCCCACTCTGGCAATCACCATTCTGATTTCTATCTCCATGGATTATTTTTGCTTCTTCTTGAAATTCACATAAAGGAATATACTGATTTTGATTTTTCTTTTATTGCAAAAAAAGATTTGTTTTTTGTGGATTGTTTCTAACATTCATATTGTGTTTACAAGTCAACAGTGATTACAAAAAAACCAACAATCTCATAAAGACCAAAAAGTATTACATGAAATAATATATACATGCATATACACACTCACATACACACAACTGTGTTTTAGTTTGTTTTTGGATGAATCTTAAATTGTAAAGCAAATTTTCATAAATAATTCTAAGTCAAAGTATCGGCCATGAGAAGGCCTGGCAACAGCACTGGGGGAAAAAATTACGTCACTTATTTAATCAACAAATATTATTGAGTGCCAAGTATGAGTCAGTGTCATTCTGGATATTAGAGACCCAGGGATAATAGCAAGACAGTCCCTACTCTCATGGAGTGCGTTGGCATCTAGTGAAAAATAGAGAAAATAAGCAAGCTACGATTAAAAAACGGTAAAAAGAAATAGGTGGTAAAGGAGATACTTTAAAATAGTAATATACTTTTTGAAAAAAATAAAACAGGATGATAAAAGTGTGACTTATCAGAAATGGGATGGGCTACTTTAGATGGAGTTGTCAGAGAAGATCTTTCAAAAGCTTAGAATTATGAAGAAGACAAGAAGGCCTATGTCCTTTAGGAGCCTGTATGCAATGGGAAGACAAAGATTCAAACAGATAACTTCATCTGACTGTGATCACTGCTCACCATTGCGTGTCAGAACACAGAATTTAACAAATAACTACTGAACGAATTACAATACAATCTCATCATTGCAACAGTGCCTCTGTGAATACCTGAGTTTGCTGAGGAGAGTCAAGAAGACCCTAAAGAAGGGAAAACTTGAACTAAGACTTAAATGAAAGGGTAACTGACACTGACATACAAGTTGCTGAGGCATTCAAGTAAAGGAAGTGGTACAGACAAAGGGATGAGATGTGATAAAACAGAACTACTAGTAATTTAGAACCTTTGGGAAGCAAAGTGGGGGCTAAAAGTAGAGGCAGTAGAGAAGAGGATTGGTGCCATGCTAAGGAGTTTGTAACTTACCTTAAAAGTAGTGGGGGCTGAAAAGGCTTTGGAGTAGAAGAGTAAGGTGATGAGGTCTGAGTGCTGGATTGACTCACTACCCTGTTAGCAAGTGCAGGGAAATAAAAGCCCCTCTCCGTTTTTTCTTGCTCTTAATTCAATGTGCTCCTATGCAAAGAGCACAGGATTTGGATTCAGAGAAACTGGGTCTGAATGCCTGGAAAGCAGCTTAGGTTTGGAACAGAGGATAAGGATTTGCTTCCTTGAAAATATTTTTTTAATTCTATTGGATATCTAAAACATTCAGCTGATTTCATTTTAAAAGTGATAAAATTCTTATGTCAAGAAAATTCTAGCATGCAATGATTATAATTACATGTATGTATGACAATAAGATAATGAACCACAGGGGAAAAAAATCAGTTAATGATTTCATAATCATACCTTATATATGTGTGACATTTTCAGTTCTTTGACTACATTAAAGTAATTTGAATTGTTTACTTGCTGTGGGTAGGAAGTTAAGCCAGCTCCATTTCATTATTTCCAATTCTTCACAAAAGAAATGAAAAGGTTTGGGGGAAAGGTGTATTGCTAATTCTTTCATGTCTCTGTTGTAAAATTTGGTTCCATTCTTGATTGCTTTTGTTGCTATTATTTTCTTTCTTCTTGTATTTAAACATTGATAATTACTTTTCAGCAGTATAACTGCACTCACTTGGAATTTGTATAATTGTAGTACACTCACCTTTTCCAGCTAGGTAATGAAGAGCTTCTTTTCATTGCTAGAACATCATTGCACAGCTCCTGTTTTTCTTCAAAAGAACATAGACAAACAATCGCATTTGGATGGTCACACAATAAACTGAACCAAAAGAAATGTTAGCGGTTCATTACCTACCTCTGTATAATATGGATTTGTATTCAAACATCCATTTATAAAACTGTATCAATTGTAAGGAGATTTATAATATGTTCTTAAGGTAGTTTATAGTGTTTCAAAATAAAGTTTATGTAGTATAGACAGTTATCCAAGAGACTCTGTAACTCTTTTTTGGTAATTTTTAAATTGACATTTTTTACCAAAGCCTGGAGTACTGATCAGAACTTTTGATTCCCTGTTTTCGCCAGCCTCTACCAAGACAACCATCTTCCCCCTAGTATCCCACTCTCTCCTATTTGGGGTTCAGGTTCAAAGACATTCTGACAGATCCCAATACAAAATGTGTCTCCAGTAGGAAGGTGAACTTTAAAGCAGGAAGAGACCTAGAGTCATTTAGTTAGTCTCCTCATTCAGAGGACTTCAGAATTACAGGTTCACAGAGTTTGGTGATTTATTTCCAGTTCACAGCAAAGCAGAAATTCTATGATCCACTTGGATTGTTCTAAGAGTGTCTTGGGGACAGTATAAGCAATGAGTCAATGTGTCCTTCTTCCATGTAGAAGTCTTTATTATAACTGTCTAGATACCTTGTTACACTAAGTAAACCTTTACCAACAAGTTTAGGGTTATTGGAAGCTAAGTAGCAGAGGACATCAACAAGCAAAGTTCTAGATGGTGGGTGAATGGCTGAGGATCTGCCTGACCCTTTTAAGGAAAAAGGATGAATGGACAGATGTTTTCCAACCATGCTGTGCAGGCACCATTGGTTTTATTCACTGACTTGCAATGCAAAGTGAAAATTTTTAACCCAACAGCTAACTAATTCAAAATAATAGTCATTTGAAAACATTTCACAATTTGTTCCTGCCAAACCTAAGAAGAGTATTTAAATTTAAATATTAATTTTAGGGTAAAATTACATTAGCAATTTTTCTAGTACAGTTTGGAAATCCAACAGAACCATACTTGAAGGCACAGTAGTAGTTTGAACTGTCTATAAAAGATTGGCTTTAAAATTAAGACACCCTTACAAAAGAAATCCTGATG
The DNA here is from genome assembly GCF_001698545.2 of Rhinopithecus bieti. Lineage (NCBI taxonomy): Eukaryota > Metazoa > Chordata > Mammalia > Primates > Cercopithecidae > Rhinopithecus > Rhinopithecus bieti. Next base: position 2,281,185 of record NW_016805008.1, read on the forward strand.
GTGGAATTGCAAATTATTGTAATTAAGATGAAAAAGAAAAAGTGTGATTTCTTAGGGACCTCACTAATGGGCTCAAACATAAAGTTGTGAATGAATGTGATTACATTACCTAAGCAACAAAGTATGAAGGAAGAAAAAACATGCCACCAAAAGAGAACATAAAACCATGGCATGGATTGATAAAAAAAAGGATTGGGAATGATGAAACCAAATGAGCTGAGACTAAGATCTTTGAAAGTTATTTCAAAATAAGACAAAGACGATGAAAATAATGGATGTGCTTCTCGGGTCCAATGGTATAATATCAAAATAAAAAGATAATGGCGTAATAATATTAGAATGTATAACGAAAGAATTACAGTAATAACAATGAACACTAAGAAAATAAAACATTTTGAATCCAGTTTGTTTTCAGCTTCTCTATCCAGGAAATTATTACTGGATTGAATATTGTAAGACGGCAACTTCATGCCTTAAGTAAGTTCAAGTCTTTTACCTGAGACACATTACATCGCCTGGACATGAAGAAAACTATTTAATAAACGTGTTTGTTGAACTACTTTTAGGGACCTCAGAAGAATCATGAAAAGCAAAAAGTTACTAAAAGATGAAAACACAGGAACTGTCATCATCATAATTTTCAAAACAGATTTTGAAAAGTATTGACTTGATTTCCATCCTAATCAACATTAGAATGAGAATTCAAGACAGAGAGTGGCGTAAGTCTATGGAAATTTCAGGCAGTGTGGCAGTGCTGGGGACACTATCCTCGGTCAGAAAGTGTCTCTCTGCCCCACCAAAACACACAATGTTGGCAGCTCACCCTCTCTCTACTCCTGTCACTTCCAGAACAACAAACTTAATTTTTTAAAATCCAAGTTGCTGACAAACTTCTGATCTATATATTAGGCTGTCAAGCCATATTGAAAACGTCTCAAACATTATAATATATATATGAGCTGATTTTTTTTTACCTTGGTTTATAAGAGGAATTTCCTTTTTTTCTTGTTTCAGTGAAGCATCAGTGTTGCTTTTATCTGAAACCTGAAAAACAAGCTCTTTATTTAAAATGGTACAGAAACATAGGACATATTATAAAACTGATAAAAGACCTTGAAAAGCAGTGTCCCCAGCAGAAAAGAGATCAAAATGTTAGCAGCAGTAAAGCTATGCACTTGTTATAAAGGGAACAAGTGGTACATGTACAAAACAATAATGGTATAAATCTCAAGGATGATTGTATTATCATAGTCATATTTACTCATTTGATTTCTTTCAAGGGATTTTTGTATTTCTACTAATATTTGTGCAGGTATTTAAAAAATTGATATTACACATGGATTAACAATGTCTACAACAAATGGGTCAAGTCTTTGATTCACCAGAAACAACCATTGAGCCTCTATTGTTTTGAAGAAGCTTAGGGTACCTCTGGTTGCTGCAAAGCAGACAGAGGAGGAGTTCAGCATCTGTGCAATGAAAACTTTGGAGAGTTTGGGGCTGGGGCCTGTAGTTCCAAAGCATAATAGATAAGGAGATGGGGATGGGGAGTTGACCTGGAATACTGGGGGATGGGATATCTCATCTTCTGATAGAATCCCAGGCAAGTTGCCTGAAAGGGGCTGCAGAGTCTTAGTGTGTTGATTGCTGGAGTCAGGAGGGTTACTGGCACCTGGAGAGAGAGGATGGGTATTTGTTCATGTGTGATTGGGAGGCTGAGAGGGTGGGAGTGGATAGGGGACATCTGAGGGATGAAGTGCACCATTCATAAGCCAGGTCTATGATCACTTTGGGAATTCTGTTAAGATTCATTTTACAAGGCTCACATAAAGCTGACTTACACTTTGGGAATATACCTTAGATGAGAGACAGAGAAAGAGAGAATGTGTCTGTTTATGCCTTCGGGAAAAGACAACCAGAATGCTCCCTCTATGTATTTTGTAAATATGTGAGAAGGTAGAGGAACAGGCAGTTATGAAAGAAAGAAAATGAAGAAAGCAAGCAGAAGGCAAAAGCTCCTGTCTGCTCCTTGTTCTGAAGACCCCCGAACACACACTGATACGCACACAACCATGTCCCCATCTGTTACCTCATGTAAGATAGGGAGCTGTCAGTTTTTTTCAAGTTTGTTCATTGTGGATATATCTTTCATCTTTCATGCCCCCTCCAACCTGCTAAACAAATGTGGTCTAGAGAGGATGTCAACTCGCTTTTTTTCCCCCTCCCAGGAACCAAAGGAGTATTTTTACATAGCATTCTGGAAACTGTGCTCTCTCAGGAAGCAGGTTAAATGGGCACACACATAGCCTAGCAACAAAATAACTGTGTAGCTGTCTATCATTGCCATATCCCATTTCACCTAAATGAAGAGCAAGAAAAGCCTTATGGATAAGGGGAAAAGAAATAAGACTACTTATAAGCTACTTTTGTCTATTTCAAAAAAAATTTTGTACTTAAATTGTAAATAAGTGACTGCCCCAGGAAGTAATCAAAATGCATATTTTTTAAAGATTCATTTTGCAAAAAATCTTGAAAGTGACCTTAAAGTGTATGTTTTATTTACTTCTGATTAACATAAAATTTAAAGTTTTTTTCTGATGCACTGATATATAAGGAAAATCTACATGATATTAAGTGTCTCCAACTTTGGACTAAAGATTTTTTGGACCAGTTTATAAGCAGCATAGACTATTATCAGCAATAGCTAATAGGAACCACAAGATAGGCTTATGAGAGGAACTATTTAATGCCTTTCGTTATAAGCACTTTGTTATAATCCAAGATGATTATATCAAAACGTATTAATTTTCTTGGTAACTTTCTTTTATGATGAAATCAGACAAGATGAAAGTATCCAAGGTTAACAAAAATGACAGCACTCCCAGAAAAGAAATTTTGTTGTTGGTGTTATTAACAGAGCCTCATGAAATTAATTATTTTGTATTCTATTGTTTAGTTCTCTGCTTTGAGTTCTGAAGGGCTGTTTTTTCTAGGATCAGATATGCCCTCTTACCCCAAAAATGTTACTTGTACAAAGCTCTGCCACTTCTATAACATGAAAAATTTCTTTTCTTTTCCTTTGTTGTATTATCTTTATTCTAATGTTTAAAAGATTTTGGATAAATGATTTAAAGCCTACAGTATTTTCTTTGAAATAACATTGTGTAAATCTGATTTTATAGGATGCTGCCTTCTACTACAATATAGTTGAGAGTCTGAATTTTTTCAAGATGAGACAAGAAAACACACAGCTGTTTTTTCAATTACATTACTTGTATATTTGATCTTACTTATAAAGGTCTTTCATCTACATTAATTGGTTTCCTTATAGAAATGTTCTTCAGTCACTTAGGCTTAACTGTGTCTCATATTCTGAAGCTGGAGGAAACCTTTTGCCTGAGATTTTTACCTATATCATGAAATAGACAACACCTCACACAAAGTAAGTGAGATTATAGTTAAGTCTTAACATAGAGTTTAAGACATCTTAATTAAAATTTATGTTAACAATGAGCAGGGTGGGATTTGTCAGTTCTCCAAGGGATGCAATGGATCAACATAATACCGCATGCTCAATTTTGTAATGTATCTACTTAAGAAGATAAATAAATCATAAATAAGTCAGAGGAAAAAAAGAACATACCACAGGCAGCTGTGCAACACCTATTTAATTTCATTGCTGTTAAGGAAACTTAAAAACTGGGTAATATCACTTTATCTGATTTCTTTTACTTCTACTCCTTTACCCCTTCATGCCTACTTCAAGCACTTATTACTATGAAGGAGCCATAAGGGCTATAAGACCAGTAAATACAGTAAATACCTTTCTGCCAACTTCAAAGACTCCTTCTGTTTGCACTAATCCAGTTACCATTATGTTCCAGGCCCTCCCCTTCACTCAGTAATTTATTCACTAACATTGGGTTTCTAGTGTGGGCCAGAAAGTATTACAGTGAAAAGTCCAAAGTCCTGCTGATATGGTTTGGCTGTGTCCCCACCCAAATCTCATCTTGAATTGTAGCTCCCATAATCCCATAATCCCATAATCCAGTAATCCCGTAACAGGAGGGACCTAGTGGGAGGTAATTGAATCATGGGGGTGGCTTTTTCCTGTGCTGTTCTTGTGATAGTGAGTAACTCTCATGAGATCTGATGGTTTTATAAAGGGTAGTTCCCCTACACACACTCTCTTGCCTGCTGCCATGTAAGACATGCCTTTGCTCCTCTGCCTTCCACCATGATTATGAGGCCTCCCCAGCCATGTGGAACCTCTTTTTTTCTTTATAAATTATCCAGTCTCGGGTATTTCTTCATAGCAATATGAAAATGGACTAATATACCTGCCTTTATGGAACATGTTTTCTACATTCAGTAAACAAAAATATAAATATGTAACATACTGTCAGGTATTGGAAGTTCTGTGAAGAAAAATAACACAGGTGAGAGAGAGTAGTGTAAGTTGTTGCATAATCTGACCCCCTCACCTCTCTGCCATCATCTCACATCCTCCATTTGGCTCTCCAGCAGCTCTTTTACAAATATGACAGGCACACTCCTCTCACGTCTTTGGTTTGTTGTTTTATAGACTTGTTTGCTCCCCCAGCTTTTTCCTAGTCTTTCCTAAGCATCCCCTCAGTGGGGCCATCAGTGGTCACTCTACCTAAAATTCCAACTACTGTTCACCACATGCAACACAGATACTTCCTATTCCCTTCCCATGCTTTTTCTCCCTAATACTTGTCATTACCTACCATGCACCATATTTACTTATTCATCTTGTCTAATGAATGATCCCCCCACTAGAATGGAAGCTCCACAAAGGCAGGGAGGATTGTCTGTTTTTACCCCTGCTGGATCCCCATTGTTTAGGACAGCAACTGATGCTCAAGATATTCACAGAATAAAAGAAAGTAAAAAAAGAATCAAGTTATGAAAATACATGTGTGTTGCTGACAGTGGTGATGGGCATGGTGTGGGTAGTGGAGTTCAGCTATATGAACGACAAAGGAAAAGGCTTAGGTTTATGTTTCTCTCTTTCTCTCTCACTCTCTCTTAGCTGTATTATTATTTTTCTTCACAGAATTTATATGACATGATATTATATTACTTATTTACCCTTTTATTTATTTAATATTCCTTAGGGTACTGGAGGCCAACAATGGTCAGGGTGGCTACAGTGGACTAAGAGAAGTAATGAGCAGTGGGATCTGTAGCCTCAAAAGACATCAGGCCAGGACATCTAGGGCCTTGAGGGCCACAGCAAGGTCACTGAGTTTTGTTCTAAGTATGAGCATCAGCCATGGAAGTCTTCTGAGTAAGAGAATGACGTAATATGACATATTCTGGATGACATACTTCGATTTTTAGACTGTGGAGGCCAAGAGAAACAGTAAGATGATTTACAGGGGTACTGTTGTAGTCCAGGTAAGATATGTCAGTGTGTTGGCCAAGGTGGCAGCTATGGAGGTGGTAGAATACATTCTATGTTTAAAGGTTGATTCAGCAAGATTGGCTGATGGGTTGAGCACAGGATGAGAAAGAAAGAGAGAAATTCAGGATGATTCCCAGGTTTTGGCCAGAGTAGCAGTGAACGGTGGTATCATTTATTGAGTTAAGGAAGTATGAAGATGTCTCTTGGAATTCTTTCCTCTCTTGATTTTTATAGCCTTCTATGTCTCAACTCTCTCTGGGTAGTTTATCCTTTTTCTGTCTACTCTCAAATTCTCAAGGAACCTATTAAAATTTTTGGAGTTAAGCTGTCACACTTAATGCAAACAATGGCTTCATCGGCATCATCAAGCCTAACTTTTCACCTTTGCTCCAGTTATTTCCAACTGATCTCATGACACACATGAATGTCTTGCTGAAACTTCAAATCCTCAGTCCTATCTTTGACCACCTGGTCAAATTCCCCTGCCAATGCTCTTCATTTTATTCACAGCACCGTTTTTGTTCCAGATTGCCATCTCAGAACTGCTTTCATTATTTCCTTTTCCATACTTCTTACCAAGCTGTACTAACTTTCTTTTAAAATTTCTTAAGTTTTTCTTGTCTTTCTATACTACAATTTTCAGGCAGCATCATCCCACTTGTTTTTGTTGGTCTTTACTTTCTCCTTTTTACAGCCCAAGCCATTATCCCAATCTGATTAATTTTTTAAACAAAATATCCATGATTAGATGTTCCTTCTCAAAACCATCCCCATGTCCTGCATGCTTACTATCTCAAGCACAAACTCTTTGTCTTTCAAAGCTCTTTTCAATGTGATTCTAAGTTATCCAGACACAATTTTAGTATTTCTTAACAAATATTTCTTGTTATAATCAAAATGTTCTCTTCAGAGTTCCCTAAAATTACCATATACACTGTTGCTTCTACATCTCTGCCATGTAAATGTTCTACCTGGAATGGCTTCTCTCTTCTCTTCTTTCTTGAAAGTTTTATCCATAACTTTTAAAGACAAGTATACATCCTACTCTTTCCAAAACATCTGTTTTGTTATTACTCTAGCACGTATTCTTCCTACCTCTGAATAACTATTAACAGTAAGTTGCATATAGTTTACTTTTACTACAGTTATCAACAGTCAAGGCCGGGCGCGGTGGCTCAAGCCTGTAATCCCAGCACTTTGGGAGGCCGAGACGGGCGGATCACGAGGTCAGGAGATCGAGACCATCCTGGCTAAGACGGTGAAACCCCGTCTCTACTAAAACTACAAAAAACTAGCCAGGCGAGGTGGCGGCGCCTATAGTCCCAGCTACTCGGGAGGCTGAGGCAGGAGAATGGCGTGAACCCGGGAGGCGGAGCTTGCAGTGAGCTGAGATCCGGCCACAGCACTCCAGCCTGGGTGACAGAGCGAGACTCCGTCTCAAAAAAAAAAAAAAAAAAAACAGTCAAGCATTTTACCTATGTGACCCAGATAAGACTGGGACCCCACAGCAGCCTTGGATTCTTACCTTGATCCTTCTAAGCAAAACTCAAAACGTGGCTCCATCTCCCAAAAACAAATCCAACTCTATACAGCTTTGATAAATTTACAGATTTTACTAAAGAGTATATTGGAAAATGGAGGAAATGATTACATGTAGCAAAAAATTGTATCAACTTAAAATTATAATTAAATATCTATTTTTTAACTTCTTCATCTGCTAACTGCCTTATCTCCCTCTGCACACCTGCAGCTTCTCCAGTTCTGCAGCTCCCGGTTTTTTCACTTTGGGCAGTGCCCCTCCTCCCTTCTATCTTCCACACAAGTTCACTCTTCAGCTTTCTCTTTTTTTCCACCAAGAAATTTTGCTTTGTAAATTTTCATTCTCCTAGCTCACCCAATAAAGGCTGAATTTGTATTCTTTAGAATTACAGAAGGTGGCTTTAAAAAATACTTTTTATAATGCAAAGGATTATTTTCATTCTATCATGAATATAATTCTCATAACAACCTTGAGAATAGATGGCATTATTACTCTCATTTTATATACAAGAAAATAGAATATCAAAATTTGACACAACTGACAAACCTCATGGAGGTCTGAGTTTGAGCCTGGGTCAGCCTGTCAGAGTGTAAAGCCTGTATCCTTTCCATAACATACTACTACCTCATGGTATTGTAAAACTGTCTTCCATTTTTTTTGTTCCTTCAGCACAACAATCAGATACTTGACTTTTTTGGTGTTGACTTTTTTGGTGTCCCTCAAAAATCTCTAACACAAGTATTGTTCAATAAATTTGCAGTTAATTGGCTCGTGGTTGGTGGTAGTTCAGACTCCACCACTTGAATATTTCAATTCCTTATAAGTCATCCACAAGATTTTTCTTTAGGTCAGGGACTATAACACACATTGTTTTTGTGTCTCTCTGTACATTTGCTGGAGAACTGATGAAAAATCCTGTGGAAAATGAGTACAGATGATCTTTCCTTCAAAGCCCTTAGGGCAGCTCTGGTTTGCATCTTGTAAGAGGGCTTCCCGTGAAAGGTCCAGTATTATTAGCAATGATCACAGCATTATACAGATTATAAACAGGTAATGGTAGCATCATCAACCAGGAATGGTGGCATCATTAAAGCTGATGAGAAATCACCTGCTTTTGAAATTAAGGCAACTTCAGTAATCTGAAACTATGTTATTGTACTACCAGCACAGTTTTCTATTTTAAAAGGCATTCTGTTTTGAGTCAGAAAATGAGGTGTATCTAGGGTGAATGCAGTTGATTTAGGGACTAATTTTATAAGTTTTTTGTTTTTCTTTTTTATCTGCTTTTGAGTTACTTTGTCACCTTTTCAGTCTCATTGTTATGATTCACTATCATGTAGTACTGATGCCAAACACAGTACTTATAGTTGTTTTTCATTTGTTTTGGCCACCATAAAACATAAACCTAGACACGGTAGCAACTCATCGGTTCTAGATGTTCTTCAGGTTTTATAACATACCATGAAGGCTCTGTTAATGATCTTAGGGATTCAGAGTGCACTGATGCTTTTTCTAAGCTGGAATCTACCTCTTTTGAAGCTTCCCCAAAGAACTGACCAGGTACCACTAGTAAATGACTTAGCTCAGTTCTGAGACAGGAAGATGGTTCTATCCACTCATTGCTATATATCTTTCTTGAGCCTCAGAAAGTTCTATGCTCCAGAGGATACTGTTTCATAATAAATACGAGGTTTCATTGCCAAACTCTTGAAATACTTTTGTCAGTGGTGTTCTGACCATCAAGTGTTTAAAAATGTCTATAGATTGGGAAAATGAAACAGATCCCTCTGTGAGTCTGCTCTTGAGGCCAACTGCAAGCCAAAAGAAGACCTAAATGACCACAGAGACAAAAGGGTCAGTCAGTCCAATAAAAAAAATTGTATGGTTCCTGGTTATTAAATAGAGGGTCTATTCTAACCTTACTATAACCACACCATACATTTTCATGTCTTAGCAAATCTGGGTTTGCCTCTGACATTCAGAATAGTAACTGAAAGATTATGATTATAAAATATGAACAATAAACACCAATATTTATGAGAAAGGTATATATGTTGCTTCATGTTAGAATTAGAAAATTTCTACAATGTTGGTTTGGAGTGTGTGTTCCTCCAAGATGAAAAAAAGCATGTACATGTGTTTTTTTTAATAAAGTCAGTACTTTTATCGCTCTGTCTTGAGCCTCAGCACATTATTGCTATTCAACTTCTCTAACTGCTGGCATCGGTAATTTTATTCCCCCAGTGTTCCTCAGTTTTGCAGCAGGCTTCAAATTGACCACTTGCTTTCCTGACCATCTGCTGTGGTCTGGCAACCGATTCTTCCCAGTCATCTTTCAGAATAGATCCCCTAGGATGTTCAGTCTGTGTGGTTACCTCTTACCTCTCACCTGGTGATGTAATTTGGATGAGCTGTTTACTTCTTTGATAGGATGTAAGATAATCTAATTCTATCGTTTCATTTGTATTTTTATAGTTTTTATGAAGCATTGTGTAGTAATAGCTGATAAGATTGCATCACTTTTGAGGGGCATGCAAAATACCAGATCCATTCCCAGATCCAGAGTGGTATGGAGTTTGCCTGGAGTAAAGTTGAACTGCCAGTTTATCACATAGCAGTGCACAGGAGTTTGTAACTATATCTAAACAAACCCTTAATCACAGCAGTACCACAGGACACTGTTCTTCTATTAACAGCAGAACTATAGCAATACCTACTCAGACACTGATTCTCCTGACAAAGGCTAGCATACCTATAAAAGGTGTGATAAAAAAAATTTCCACTTCCTTCCCATCTGGGATTAACTGGGACAAATTTGAACTTTACAAATGGGTTTGGAAATGCCTGAGACAGAACACAGTTCAGAATACTCACTATTCATCAAAAAATAGGGCAGGACATGTGTTTTGAGCATGGTAGAGAGAAAATAATAAGATTTTCTGGAGGCCAAAGGTAAAGCAACAACAGCTCATGGAAGGGGTTGGTGGTAAAGTTATGACCACAACCATATTGCTAGAGTATAATCTTGGACAAGAAAAATACTTTCTTTTTTTAGAAGCTAGGAACTAGTGGAGACCCCAAGAAGATGGGCCTCATGACTACGATTGGACTCTAGCTTGACTAGAAGGACAAAAGCTGGGTCTCAGAAGAAAAGAACTATTAACACATTGTTTAGGTCAGATTTAGGGTGAATATGGAGAGAAATGGGCTTAAGAGAGCTTAACCTGGGCAAGGCATGGATGATGGATTGGTCTTTTAAAACTGATTCAAGATACTTGGCTGGAGAGTCCCATCTAAAAAACTTTGGAAACACAAGCCAAAATGCTGAATGTTAGCCAGTGCAATATACAGGTGGACCTTGAAACTCTCATGCCTGAGTAAAGTGTATTTAGGTACTTCAACTGACCCAAGTGGAATGGGCTGATTGAATGGATGTAGGGGACAGTTACGAAGGTGGGAGGTAAAGGGAGATGTCACATGAAGAGTGATTACACAAGGAGGAGCAAAGTCTAACAGCTGGGGATCAAGGTGCCCACCTCCTGGCAGTGTAACCTTTAGCGAGTTTAATTTTCCCCATCTGTAAAATAGGGGTGAAAAGAATACTTGCCTCTCAGGTTATGAAGAGGTGACATGAGATGATGGAAGAACAGTACCTGAATTTCATCATGGCCACACAGAAAGAGAAAAGACTGACACTACTAGAATACACATGCCTGTGCACATGTGCTCGCGTGCGCACACACACACGTATTTCTGGACAATTCAGCTTTACAGGGTCAGAGATAACAAATATGGACCACCCTAGCTACCCTAAAATGGTGGAGAGGGCTGTAGCTGTCCTAACAAGATTATGAAAAATAAGAAGTTTGCTGAAACACAGAGTCCCATACCAAATATCTCCGAAGGAACAACTGAGAGGCTATCTAGAGCATTTGGAAGAGGATTAAGATTTTTTAAAGAAAACTCCTCATTATTTTCCTGGCAGTTTTTTTTAATCTCCAGAAAATGCCCAGAGCTTTAACCAAATCCCAGTTGGAAACTTCTACAGCTCCAAATGATGTGCAAGGTCTTGCCAAGAACACGCTCATTGCATGGACTTTGAAAATGAATGGCCCACACTGGCTAAACGGCCAAGCATAAATATCAAAAAGAAAAAATGCGGCCGGGCGTGGTGGCTGGCACCTGTAATCCCAGCACTCTGGGAGGCCGAGGCAGACGGATCATGATGTCAGGAGATCGAGACCATCCTGAAGGGGCTAACACAGTGAAACCCCGCCTCGACTAAAAATACAGAAATTAGCTGGGCGTGGTTGTGGGTGCCTGTAGTCCCAGTTACTTGGAAGGCTAAGGCAGGAGAATGGCATGAACCTGGGAGGCGGAGCTTGCAGTGAGCTGAGATTGCGCCACTGCACTCCAGCCTGGGTGACAGGGCGAGACTCTGTCTCAAAAAAAAAAAAAGAAAAGAAAAGAAAAAGAAAAAATGTTGTGGAAGCAATACCAACAAAGAATATGAGCAGAAGTAACTAGAGATGTGACAAATGAAGCTCCATACCACATGAATGCTTTGAAGCATGTTAAATGGGAGACATGGTGCAGAACAAAGTGCCAGACATTAGAAATGATCAGAAAATAAGGATTGTCCCCACTGGGAAAAGAGGAAACAAGAAAACGTGGTTTTTAAAAATTGCTTCAATAAGGCTGGGCAGGGGGCTCATGCCTGTAATCCCACCACTTTGGGAGGCCAAGGTAGGTGGATTACTTGAGGCCAGGAGTTCGGGCCAGCCTGGCCAAGATGGCAAAACCCCGTCTCTTTTAAAAATACAAACACTAGGGGCGGAGCAAGATGGCCGAATAGGAAGAGCTCCAGTCTCCAACTCTCAGCGCGAGCAACACAGAAGACCGATGATCTCTGCATTTTCAACTGAGGTACTGGGGTCATCTCACTAGGGAGTGCTGGACAATCGGTGCTGGTCAGTTGCTGCAGCCCGACCAGCGAGAGCTGAAGCAGGGTGAGGCATCGCCTCACTTGGGAAGCGCAAGGGGGAAGGGAATCCCTTTTCCTAGCCAGGGGAACTGAGACACACAACACCTGGAAAATCAGGTAACTCCCACCCCAATACTGCGCTTTACCAAGGGTCTTAGCAAACGGGCACACCAGGAGATTTTATCCCACACCTGGCCGGGAGGGTCCCACGCCCACGGAGCCTCCCTCATTGCTAACACAGCAATCTGCCATCTAACCGCAAGGCAGCAGCGAGGCTGGGGGAGGGGCACCCGCCATTGCTGAGGCTTAAGTAGGTAAACAAAGCCACTGGGAAGCTCCAACTGGGTGGAGCTCACAGCAGCTCAAGGAAACCTGCCTGTCTCTGTAGACTCCACCTCTGGGGACAGGGCACAGTTAACAACAACAACAACAAAAGCAGCTGAAACCTCTACAGATGCATACGACTCTGTCTGACAGCTTCGAAGAGAGCAGTGGATCTCCCAACACGGAGGTTGAGATCTGAGAACGGACAGACTGCCTGCTCAAGTGGGTCCCCGACCCCTGAGTAGCCTAACTGGGAGACATCCCCCACTAGGGGCAGTATGACACCGCACACCTCACAGGGTGGAGTACACCCCTGAGAGGAAGCTTCCAAAGGAAGAATCAGACAGGTACACTCGCTGTTCAGCAATATTCTATCTTCTGCAACCTCTGCTGCTGATACCCAGGCAAACAGGGTCTGGAGTGGACCTCAAGCAATCTCCAACAGACCTACAGCTGAGGGTCCTGACTGTTAGAAGGAAAACTATCAAACAGGAAGGACACCTATACCAAAACCCCATCAGTAT
>NW_016805008.1:2297118-2315992 GCF_001698545.2 Rhinopithecus bieti
AAAAAAAAAAAAAAAAAAAAAAGAAAACTAAAGTGCCTTAATATGAAAAAAAAAAAAAATTCAAAAGGCAGACTGATAGACATTTATTAATTTTATTAACATAGCAAAAACAAATCTGCCAGTCAGAATGGAATTATTCTCCTGAAAGCATGAAAAAGACACAGTTATAGGAGCACAGGCTGGGATAAGGGAAAGGTTCCCAGAGTCAGCGCTCTTTTAGTATTAGAGTTGCATTGGTAACATCATCTCCGTCATGTCTCTTGGGGAGGTGGACACAGCAGGCTGTCTTAGCTGGACGCCTTTTAAATATTCAGGCACCCAGCTCACCAGCAACTGTCAGATTATAATTGGCCAGCCCATGCAGATGGGCATAATGGGACAGAATGCATAGCTTAAGTCAATATGTGCCTTCCAATTGAACTGAGGCTGTATTTATCTTTTAAATAACTAAACTGATATTATGCTATAATACAACAGTTTCATGAATTTGGACAACGTGAAGTCATCCCTGTGAGATGAAGTTTCTTTGGTGTGCTGAATATATCATATTTCTTAGTTTTCTTAGTTTCTTATACCTAAAATAAGACCCTGGGTCCCACATCCAGTAAATTTGCCAAAATAATAAATGCCACATTTGGGGGTCAGGGGAGGGAGTCTTTTGTGGTAGCTATTTATTCTTTCTTAAGTGACAACCTCCTGCAGCACCACTGTTAGCACTGAGTGCCTTCCTTCTTGAAATTTAATGGACACAGGGGCACACACACACTCACACATGCACACAGATACATGCTATAATTAGAAGATAACTAGGAAGGAGCACGGGGGATGGGACGATCTTTTTTTAATTTCTAGGTTTAAGAAAGTACAGACAGACAACATTGAGGAACAATTATTTCCTACTTGAATTATTGCGACTCCAGCCAAACAGAAATTAATGTGCATCTCTGGATAATACATGTTTATCCAAGTTAATTAGACACCATGAGTATGAAAACAGACATCCTGCTAGGATCACAGAGACACAAATCATACCACATAGCTACACACAGTAATATAAGAACTTGAGAACTATTACCTAAAAAGACAATATTTTAAATATAAACGCCATCTCTAATTCATGAAAAGGCACTTGCCAAAAGCTCTGTGCAAAGCTGAGAGAGGTGACAAAGTAAAGGCTACATGAAAACTCACACAGACTTTGAAGCTTCTGAAAAGCAAGTGTTGAATAGTAATATTCACAGGTACAACTATATTACATTTTGCTTTGAAGAGGTCAAGAGAGGTGGCATTATTTATAACACCAGTTGCAGTTTTGTCTTTCTTTCTAGCCTCTGATTAAATTTTGACCCTTTTCCTTTTGAAAATACTTTGGTGTTTACTTTTTTCATTTAGTTGTTCTTTATCGTTAATAGTGAGGCTATTTCTGTTCCCATTCACAAATCATGTCTATACCTTTTTAACATCCCTTCAAATGGCTTCTTCAAATGACTACAATTTATGGATGAAATGATATGATGTCTGGGAGTAATGGGGGCAGGGAGGGGATATGGATGAAACAACAATGGCTATGAGTTGATAACCACTGGAGCCGGGAAATGGGCACATTTCCTATGGTTGCACTATGTTTAAAATTTTCCAAAATGAAACAACTTTTAAATAAAACCTTTGTTATAGTTATGTCATGTACCTTGTGACAATAATTTTCTGGTGAAGGACATTATCATAAATTAAGCTAAAGTCAGAAGAAATGATATGTCTCTCATTGGCACAAGTGCAATTTAAACCTAATCCACAATTCTATATAGCATTTTGAGGGACCTTACCCTAAAGCCATGTCCAAAGAGGCCATGTCCTTTTCTAAATACTCTCACTTATCATGTCAAAAACAGAACCATCTAGGCTACTGTAGTTGCTCTTATGCAGGTTCAAGTTTAGCTACAAGCTTCTTGGCAATCAAGGTAAAAAGGAAACTATAGTGAGTAATAAAATTTATATTCAGATAAAAGAAAATATCAAACAGATTTTTTCCCTGACATTAAATTCTCATGTGTCAATTACTTTTAGTGAGTTTTTTAACAGAAAGGACACTATATAACATAATGAACACCATGCCTTCACAGATGAAACATTTCTCATATAGTAAGTCATTGAATCATTTCTTCCTGAACACCAAGGGCTTTTTACGTTTGGTTTAGTGAAGGCAAAGCAACTCGATTCTACAGGAGCCCAGACATGTACTCCTTGATACCAAATATCAAGTTAGAAATAGGAACACATTATTTAAAGGAGAAAATGGAGAGCATGCCCATAATCCTTGAATAGACTTTTCTCTGCCTAACTTAAGTCAATTCAGAATTAAACCTTCTGGTGAGAGTCCAAATTATAAATTATAGAAAGGATCATATTCTTCAGATTTGGGAATGAGTTTTCACAATGATCTTCAAGTTATACATATAACTTTTGTAAATTTTTGTATATTTACATATATATTAAGGCTTTCTTAGCCTGATAACTAAAACAGAAAGGGGCCGTGGATTGGGGGTGGAGATGCGTAAGTTCCAAATGTATCTCTACTAGTTTATGTAGCCTTGAGCAAGTAACTTAAACTTTTCTGAGTCTTATTTCTTCATCGAAAAACTAGGTTATCCAACTAAATGTTTCCATTACTTTGAGGCACTAACAGATCCCTCTAATCTTTGTGAATATGAAAATCTCAAGGTGTCATTTAGTGTGTAGTTTATCTCACCAGGATAATATCTGAATCACTCTTGCTGTTGTCATCTTCAATCAATACCTTACATTCCTCTACAAAGTTCAGACTCTGCTTCTTTTTCATTTCCCAAAAAGCAGCCTATAACAAGGAATTAACAAAAAAAAATACAAGGATTAGTTGCAATCAATGGTACCATTAAGCTATCTTCACTCTTCATTCTGCCTCTACATACTGTAGACTTTTGTAGGATATATAGCGAAAATTCAATTTCTGATCTTTGCATATGATAAGCACGTGGTAAGATTTACTCAGAGCATATCTGCCTTCCTAATTCCATGCTGCTTAGGTTAATATTAAAATTAATTATATTTTCTGAACCTTCTCTGTTAGTGGTAATGCCTAGTGTGTTTATTGAACAGGATGTTAGAAATTTACTACAAATAATCCTTGAGTAATCAAATGTTGTTTCAATTACAGTTTAAAACCTGATTAAATTAATTTTTCAAGTGCTTATAAAGAATTTCACAATCTCCTGATTTATCCAGGAGAAAATGGGGTTTTCTAGATTTTCTTAAATATATAATGTCTTCTGGAATGAAATTAGCTTATCTTTCTATTTGTTTGTTTGTTTGTTTGTTTGTTTGAGACAGAGTCTCGCTCTGTCACCCAGGCTGGAGTGCAGTAGTGCGATCTTGGCTCACAGCAACCTCTGCCTTCCAGTTTCAAGCGATTATCCTACCTCAGTCTCCTGAGCAGATGAGATTACAGGTGCCCACCACCATGCCTGGGAAATTAGCTTATTTTTCTAAGAACTGATATGCAATCTGTCTCCATTTCTTCATCTTCCACTTAGCGGTAAATTCATTACTTTTAATGGCAAAAACAGCAATTACTTTTGCATGAATCTATAATCTGGTTTCTACCCTTTCTACTCCAACAACAAAAATATTCCTGAGATCATCCCTCTTACCTCTAAATCATTAAGTCAACAGACAATTTTTAGGTCTTTGGCCAGCTGAGATGGCTTCTCAACAGAATTTAGCCTTCGTGACAGTCTCTCTTCAAATCACCCTTTTCCTCCATTTTGGTTTTAATGAAATAGTAAATTCCTGGTTTCTTCTCTTACTGCTCTGGCAATTCCTTCACAATCATCTGTGCACACCTGTACTCTCGTAGCTAGCCACAAAATGCTAAAATTCCGCAAGTTTCTGTCTAGTCCTTCTTCTCTTCTTACCCATTCAACCTCATTCATCCTCAGGCATGTAAATACCTCACAAGACTGTCTCCTATTTAAACCTCACCTCTGAAATCCAGACTCATGTTTATGACTTTTCACTTGGCACATCCTCTTGTAAGTCTCAAACTATGTAAGCTGAACTCATGCTGTTCTCCAGAAGCCCAGTCACCTTCTACAATGACCAATTTCAATTAATGGAATCACCATTCAACCTGGTGAAAGAGCTCAAAATTCTGTAGTCATTCTGCCGTTTTCCTCTACATGATCCTCTATATCCAATAAAGACAGACCCCAGGAAAGGGCAGTGTTACCTCCTCCATCACCATCATCCTAGCCTACACCACTGTGATCTCTCCATCAGAGCATAGTCAAGTCTCCTAACTGCTCTGTCCACATTCACTTTTGTTAAGCATTATCTGTGAAACAGAAACACCATGTACTGGTTATCAGTTTCAGAGGAGGAGTCTCAAAACTTCTGCCTATAGTATATTGCTTATTGGAGTTGCCAAAGAAAACACAATGCAGTCAGGCACTACATGGAACAATGCTTTACTAACATAGAGAAGATCAAGATCAGCCTCAGAAGTGTGTATCAGTCCCCCATGCCCAGCAGGCTCCCCCATCAGCCAATGCTGGGCAATTGGCTACATGCACTCTTCTCATGCTACAGGAGAAAGATGCTGTGTTCCCTCCCTAAGGAAGATAGATATAGCAGTGGGGTTGACCAAGGTTTCATGTGACACATACATTTAAGTAGAACAAAAGAGCATACACTGGACTTGCAACAGAGAAAGATATTTCCATACAAGGCAATAAACCCAGAATAGGCCATGTGTGGTCTTCATCTCTTGGTAAGAAACAGTCCCAGGCTCAAAGTCCATTCTTATGCAGCAAGGTGGAGGCCAAAATGCTATACCCCTCAGACTGTCTTTCCCAACAACTCTGCTCTCTACTAACCTTTCTTCTACACTCAGCCAAAGCAATCTTCACTAAAGAAAACTCTGGTCATGTCACTTCCCTGCTTGAAACTCTTCAATGGTTTCCCATTACTTACAGGATAAATGCAAAACCCCTTATGGGTAGCCTATAGGACCTGCCCTACTCCTTCACACCACAGTCCCTTTCCATCTCTTTTCCCTGCCATAGATTACTTGTCTTTTTAAAGTTCTTCATATTCACCATGTTTCCTCTTTTTCCATTGCTTAGAAGTGCTTTTCCTCCCCTTTTACCAATGTAATTACATTTCAATCCTAAAAGGCTAGTTACCATATTTTCTGGGAAGATGTTCCTGTCCTACCAGAATCAAAAACCCTTATTATAAACACTCATGCTACTGTGTCATAAAAACTGCCATAGTAGCAGTTGACATTTGTCTCTGTAATTATTGGGTGTCTGTCTCTATCACTAGAATGTAAGTTTGGTGGTGGCAGAAACCATATGTGGTTTTATTCCCAAATCTCCTGTGACTGGCATACTGAATGGCACATAGTAAAATTATATATATACAGACACATCAAAGTATATACTGGTATAAGTATATATATCTACATGAAGTGTGTATATATTGCTTCATATAGCTTTACATACTATATGTTTATGCACACACACATGCACGTGCATACTGAGTCCCTGTATGTAATGTCTAAAATGTTTTTTTCTAACACTTGGACACACTCTCAACTTCTCAATGGACTGTATGTTTTTAGAGCATGTAACATATCTATACAATAAACTGACAAATCCTAAATCTTGAAATTGTACAGCTAATCAGTCTTTCTGGAATTCTGAGTTAAAAGAGATATGATTATAAAGTGATAACATGCAGGAGTTTGAACACAGCAAGGGTTGAATATCTGCTGAATATATAAAACGTTACATTCAAGTACAATACATAATTCAAATCAACAAAAAACTTGAAATTCTGTAGGTTGTAAACAGATTCAGCTTGGCTCATATAGTCTCAAGAAAAGATTTGGGCAAAAATTTCAAAATTATAGGAAAATGGACTTGAAATACTTTAAGAGGATGAGCTACCCAAAAAATGGTATTACGGAAAGGCTGCCTTAGGAAGTAAGGATTTTTACCAAAGATTTTCAGAGAGTCTGTATACCATTTGCCAAAGATATTATAAGGAATGTGTGAGAGATTTCTATAATGTAACTACTATTCAAAATAATTCTTTTGGAAAGGATCATGCATAAAATATCTTGCCTTCCACCATGACTAATGCAATGTCTTACACTGGGTAGAACTCAGCAGATATTTGCTAATTAAGTAAGTTTATGGCTTTCAGAGCCTATAGCAGTTCATTTGAATATTTCCTATGGTGAACAATATCTACTCTTTAAGGTTGAATTTAATTTGTGGAAATAGTAAAAGGGCATTAGAAGTCAAATGTGATGGACAAGGTAGATAAACTAGGCAGTAAATTTTGGCTTAAAAAGATATAAAATGAAAGTTATTGAGATGATGTCTATAATCATTCAGCACTGAACCTAGCACAGGGTAAATGCCCATTTAATTGTAGGCATTAATATTGTTATAAACTGAATCTGAGGGCAAATCCTCAAAAAAAAAAAAAAAAAAGAACTAAATAATGGCAACTCTGTAAGAATAAATGTGTTGTGATTCTTTTCAAAGAAATAAACTCATCTGTACACATGAAAATTCTAGAGTGGTGCATTTGTTAACATGACTCTCAACACTTAGTAATACATTATATCCTTGTTTTTTCAGAACCTTGATTACAGGGTAACAATATGTATGATTTAGCTAAGTATTTTTCCTATAAAGCATTGAATGCAAAACTTAAAGATTAAAGGTTTATCCTATATGAATATTTCTCCCTTAAATACAAATTTAAAAGCCTTTTCCCACCTGGGCATTCTTCAGGGGCTCTTCAGTTGGTTGAGCTCTCCAGACACTGGTAATATTAGCAATCTGACTTTCCTTTCAAAACAGAGAATACAGAAAAAAAAAATTAGAAATTGGGACCTTGTCCAGGGATTGCAATGTATATTTTATAATTAGAGTGTCTTAAAATGTGAAGATGAAGCAAAACCTTGACCGAATGCTATTTCCAGAATAAGTGAATTGTTTTGTGAACAAGAAACAATGATAATACCTGGGATCTCTCAGCTAGTTTGACATTTTCTGGCAGAGCTACTGGAAGTCTCTGCTGTTGAGAGTTCATTTTCTCCTCCATAGACTTTTTCATAATTTTCGTTTCTGAAATATACTCTACATCAGAGTCTGTCTCTTCTGTGTTTCTTTTCTGTCCTCTATGGCTCACTGAAAGCTCAAAGGATGAAAGAGATTCATGCTTCAAGTCATCGCCCAAAAGCCTGATTTTCTGGGTTTTGGTATTTTCCTTAAATAACAAAGAACATGTTTTTATTTTTTGGTAGATAGTTTATTTATAATTAATCACCACTTCTCTCATAACCTCATTATAATAGGTATTTCTTATTACTAATAAAAAGTTTAAAAATCAAAAGTTTAGAAACTTTAGCAAATGTGTAATGCCACAATGGCTTATTAAGAATTTGATTCCTAAATAGCTGCAAAGTTGTGCTGGGTCAAGAAATCTGATTTTGAGGATAAAAAAGCCCAGCAATTGAGAACACACCGTGTATTCTGACTTCATTCCAATAGAGGTTCACTTGCCTTTGGCTCCCTGCTGCAAACAAGGCTGGTCCTCATCCCTATCCACATTCACATCCTGCTTCCTGCCCCTTGCTAGCTGCTACTGCAGTCAATGAAGGATACATTTGCTAAGAGATCTAGAATACATGTGCCTGCTCGTTAGAGCCTATTCTCTTTTGTAAGAAACCAAAAATAACTATTAGAAGGAGAGGAGTTGAGGGCAGAGGACCGAGTGACATTCTAGTTATTCTAAGCATATCATTATCCTCCATAGCCTTAGTGTCCACTAGTCAAGTAACCCTCTCAGCAACAGTGCTGAGGGCTCAGTGAAACTCTTTAGCTCCCATTTTCCTTCACATAAACCACCACCATTTTGTAAAGTTATGATACAGTTGAGTATACTAGTTTGTTCATAGCTAAGTCAAATCTCAAGGCACGAGACAATGTTATTATTACAGAGGACTTACAATGACATGTTACAATCTATTTCCTATGGCAAGTTACTTGCAGGTGATTTTTACAGCTCTCCACTCCAGAAGAATCCCTTTCTTCATCTTGCTGTCAGACTCTGGTGATGATTTATTATAAAACGGGTAGGTTCTAACTCTGGTTTTGTAATTCAGATATGTGGTGATCTTAGATAAATTACTATAAAAGGAGGGAGCTGGATTATAAGACTATACTAGCTCCAACTCATTACTGGGTTCATTGGTCTCTGATTCCTTGATATAGTAGCAGAAGGTGCAAATTAAAAACACACACACATAAACTAAAAAGACAGGATGGAAACAACTGTTCCAATATTTAAAGTGAATAGTAAAGAAATGCCAAAGATACAAAATACATTATGTATATCAGAAATCTATTTATTTAAAGGTTGTCTGAGTTTATAAATCCCATCATCTGCCTGTTAAGAAATGTGAATAATTAAAATTATAAAGAGTTCCACATTTTTGTGTGTGACTGATATAACTGAGAAGCTCTAACTAAAGGCTCAAAAATGTTCCTCTCTAAATTTTAAATTCTACGTAAGAACAGACATCTGAGGAATATAATGTAATATGACATTTAGCAAACACAAGAAATGATACAGGAACTATACATACAACATATTTCTAGGGAAATACACATCCGTAGACAAAAAGTATGTATGTAGATATCCCAAGAAAGTATTGGAAAGAAATACATCATTTTAAAAGGTTACTATGTACAGGAAGGAAGATAATGGGTGATTTAAATTTTGTTTATGTTTTATTTTCTAACTTATCCCTAATAAACATGTATCACTCTAACAAGAATAAAATGGCAGTTAAAATCTATTAGTGCTTCACTGTGTGAACCTCATAAAACATGAAGACTGTTGGCCCTCGATAAGGCTTATCCTTCACATGGTTAAAACATGACATAAATTGCTTAATCCTACATTAATTACTCACCTTATTTGCTGAAGTTAAGCAGGTGGAAGTGACAGTGATTTCGTCCACTGGTATAAATTGAGGCTTTACGGGAAAACAAACCATTAAGGCAAATGTAAGTAAAAATAACCTTCAGTTGGCATAGGGTAATAATTCAGCATTCTCCATTTCTTAAAGAAAGGTCAAGAGAGCAAACCCTCATGAATAATTGTTCCAGGAGTGCATTTAAGTTTAGATATACTGCAATAATGTTCTGATTAGTAGTGACAAGACAGTGCAAGAAAATCCAATGGTTTGTTGAAGCATTACGGATCAAATGTCTTTGAACAAGGCACTGCTCTGTTGAACTGAGTCTTGTGTCCAGCCTCCACCGTCCTTGTCTCTTTTCTCTCAAGACTCTCTGTTCCCCACCTACAGGGTCCCGGGTCTGGAAGGAATCCTGACCTTAGGCAGCAGCACTGTCTAATTCAGAGCTCTGGGCATCAGCTTCAATGGACTCTTGAGTCCATAATGCAGTCAGTGCCCAATCACATTTACTATTCCTCAGGCTTATTTTCATGTTTCCATACTTTGGCCTGAAATGACTTTTCCAAACTTGTCCATTTGTCAAATTCCACTCATCCTTCAAGTCTCAGTTCAGATAACTATCCTGAAGGGCTCCTCCAATTCCCCAAGGGATAATTAATTGCTTTATCTTCTATGCCCTCATGACATTGTTTCTCTCTACATGTTTACAGAGGTAATGTAGTCACATGTGACAACACATTTTTAGAAGTATATTAAAATGAAGCCTCTTTACTACTTCAATCTCCACTTGTCTAATTCATATTCCATTAACATGTGACCACTGATACCACCATCTTGTTTAATGTTTCTGGAGATTTGTTTATATTTCATATATATAAGCATATATATGTGTGTGTGTGTGCGTGTGTGTGTGTATATATATTTTTCTCGCTTTTTGTGGCAGGGAAAGATGGTAGTATATTATACACACGGTCTGTATCATGCCTTTTTATTTAACGATATCTCCTAGAGGTCTTTCTCTTTAGTATATAAAGAGCTTCTTATTCTCTTTTACAGCTGTATTGTTGTATTCCAGTGTATTGTTGCAAAAAAAATGTATTTAACCAGGTCTGTTGATTGACATTTGGATCTTCTCAATCTTTTACTATACAAACAATTTTGCAGTGACCAACCTAGTAAATAGGTAATTTCACATTTGGGTGAATATGTCCATATAATGAATTTCCAAAAGTGAAATTTCTGGGTCAAAAGGTACATGCATTTATAATTTGGATAGACACTGCTAAATTGTCTCTGCCAGGCTTTTTGGTGGCCTAGCATATAGTCATCCTGTGATTATTCCAAGAGTACTTGAAGAGAAATACATAGTCTATTTTGAGAGTGCAGAGTTTAGATAGATAGATAGATAGATAGATAGATAGATAGATAGATAGATAGATAGATAGATAAAATTATATGTATATTGCTCTTATTATTATTATTGATTGTTTAGGTATCCCTGAGTTGAGAGTAAGTTAAAGTTTCCTATTACTGGTATGATTGTCTCTTTTTTTCACATATGACTTGTAATTATTGCTTTATTGACATCATATACATGTTTGATATTGGTTCAACCATTTTATTTTACCCTTTACTTTTGTAATTTAAGTTTTTAATGATACATAGTATTTTCTCTTTTTCTGGTGACCTCCATTATGGTGATAACTTTATATAATATTTTTAGTTTTCTCCATCTTTAGACAGGATCTATGTATTTCCTACTCTGAACAGTGGCAAAATTTGTTTATTTTCTCTTTCCCCTTTTCTTCCCCTGATATTTATCAACAGTATGATCCTTCCCAGTGTCTAACTTAGTACTAAGAAGTATGCTGAAATCAAATAAATGACACCTCTTGGTCTCCTATTACAGTTGAAGCAAACATCAAACTACTTTTCCCTTCTATCACCCTTGCCTTTCCTTTTGGTTAGCTGCATTATTTTTACATTGCCAGGGTATTTACACTCAGTTTGGTGTTTAATGTCACATATGTTTTAGGCTTTTTGCTTTAATTAAATACAGTCAATGCTTACATCCAGTTCTTTGCTGTAAATTTTCAAACATCTCTTGCTGGTTGAAGTTTGATCCCTGGTAGTTTCCTCAAAAAGAGACCGTGAGAATATTTCCTGAGTTCTTTCCTATTTTTATTTTATTTTATTTACTTATTTATTTATTTGAGATGGAGTCTTGTTCTGTCACCAGGCTGGAGTGCAGTGGTGCAATCTCCCCTCACTGCAACCTCCACCGCCCGGGTTTGAGCGATTCTCCTGCCTCAGCCTCCCAAGTAGCTGAGACTACAGGTGCACAACTCCATGCCCAGCTAATTTTTGTAGTTTTAGTAGAGACTGGGTCTCACCATGTTGGCCAGGATGGTCTCCATCTCTTGACCTTGTGATCCGCCCGCCTCGGCCTCCCGGAGTGCTGGGATTATAGGCGTGAGCCACCATTCCCAGTTCTTTCCTATTTTTAAATATATTTTTAAAACTATTTACCTGTAGGCTTTTTATGTGAAGAGTAATTTAGTGAATATAAAAGTCTTGGTTCACACTTCCTTTCCATGAGGATCTTACAGTTTTTACTTCATCAAGTGGAGCTGATTTTTTTTTTAGATAAGAAGTTTGAAGCCAAAGTGAACTGTTTTGTCCCTATAGGTGACTTGACGTTTATACCTGTTGGTCAAAGGAATCTATATTTTTTTACAGTCAAGTAATTTTATTATAATATATGTCTTACTATTGACTATTCTGGGGGCAGATTTTCCCTATTGTGTAGCATACCATTTCAAACATGTAGCTTCAAGTTTTACCCTTTTCCTGAAAAGCATGCCTGATTTCTATCTTTAAAAATGTGTTCTTCCATTATTCTGTTTTCTCTGGGTATTCAAATTGTGCAAATATTGTGTCTCCTTCTTACTTCCATCATTATCATTTTCTGTGTAATTAATTGTAAGCAATTCTTTCCTAATTTCTATTATTTTTATTTGCTTTTTACTTTTATCCTCTACACCAGGAGACAGCAAACTTTTTCTGTAAAAGGTTAGATAGAAAATAGTTTTGCAGGTCACATACAGTCTCTGTTGTGTGTTCTCTCTCTCTCTCTCCTCTCCCTCTTTCTCTCTTTACCATCTAAAAATGTAAAAGTCATTTGCAGCTTGTGGGCCATAAATGAACAGGGGGTGGCCTGGATTTAGCCCATGGGTAATAGTTTGTGATCTGTGTTCTATATCCCCACTATCCTTACCAAAATGATAATTTGCCTTGTGTTCTTTCCAATTGTATGATTTCATTTCTTCTGTTTAAGTTCTGAAAATTATGTTTTATATCATTGTCTCCTACAGTCTCAGCATCTCTTCACAAATCCTTATATTTCTGTTTTAGAATCTTCTTGCATAAAAATGACTTTTTTTATTGAGTTTTTAAAAATGTATGTATAAATGTGTCTTTAATTTCCTTCTGATGTACATTTTAATTTTTTTTCTAATTTACAGCTTTAGTGAGATACAGCTGACAAACAAGTAACAGCACAAAATTCAAATATATAATTTGAAAGCTTTTGATATATGTATAATAATCAAGATAATTAACATACCGATCATCCCCAAAACGTTCCTTGTCTCCCCAGCACCTCTTCCAACCCTGTCCCATTCCTAAGCAACCACTGATCTGCTTTCTCTTGCTGTCAATTAGCTGCATCTTCCGGAGTTTTATATTAAGTGAAATCACACAGTATGCAATAATTTTTTGTGTGTTTTACTTCTTTCACTCAGAAGAATTATTTAAAAACTCATCCATATTGCTGTGTGAATCAAGAGTGCATTCCTTCCTGTTACTAAGTAATTTTCCACCAAATGGGCACGCCATAATTTGTCCTTTCACCTTTTGATGGTCATCTGGATGGCTTCCAGGTTTTGGCAATTACAAACAAAGCTGCTTAGTATAAGCACACAAGCACAAGTTTTGAAGTGGACATATGCTTACATTTCTTTTGACTAATATCTCGGAGTGGAATATCTGGGTCATATGATAGGTGTATCTTTAACTTTTTAGAAACTGCCAAACTAGGCTTACTCCTATAATCCCAACCCTTTGGGAGGCCAAGGCAGGAGGATCGCTTGAGGCCAGGAGTTTGAGACTGCTGTGAGCTATGACTGTGCCACTGTACTCCAGCATGGGCAACAGAGTGAGACCACATCTCAAAAAAACAAAAATCAAAACAAACAAAAAAAACCCTGCGAAACTGTTTTCCTAAGTCATTTTACCATTTTGCATTTTTAATGGTTGCTCTCTTTCCTAGGTCAACATAGCATAATCATTTTAACTTTATCCATTGTAGTGAGTGTGTAGTGGTTATCTTATTGTGGTTTTAATTTGCAATTCCCTTAGTTATTAATGAAACTGACTCTTCATGTGTTTATTGGCTATCTGCATGTCTCCTTTGGTTAAGTACCTGCTTAAATGTGTCTATTTTTTAACTGCATTGTTTTCTTACTATTTTTGTGTTTGTTTTTGTTTTTGTTTTGAGACAGAGTTTCGCTCTTGTTGCCCAGGCTGAAGTGCAACGGCACAATCTTGGCTCACCGCAACCTCTGCCTCCCAGGTTCAAGCGAGTCTCCTGCCTCAGCCTCCCAAGTGGCTGGGATTACATGCATGCACCCCCATGCCCGGCTAATTTTGTATTTTTAGCAGACATGGGGTTTCTCCGTGTTGGTCAGGCTGGTCTTGAACTCCCGACCTCAGGTGGTCCACCCGCCTTGGCCTCCCAAAGTGCTAGGATTACAGGCGTAAGCCACTGAGCCCAGCCGAGTTTTAAAAGTTCTCTCCATACTCTAGATACAAGCCCATTGTCAGGTATTGTTTTGCAAATATTTTCTCCCAGTCTGTAGCTTGACTTCAATTTCTCAACAATGTCTTCTGAAGAGCAAAAGTCATTAATTTTGATGAGGTACAATTTAAAAAAATTCTTTTTATAGTTCATGCATTTTGTGTCACATTTTAGAAATATATGCCAAATACCAGGTCACTAAAATTTCTTCCTATATTTTCTTCTAGAAGGTTATCTTTTACATTTAGCTCCATGATCCATTTCAAAATAATGTTGTATACGACAGGAGGTAAGAACAGATGTTTATTATTTGGGGGGATATATGACTATCCAAATGTTTTGGTTCCATTTGTTGAAAAGATTCTTATTCTCTCTTTAAAACGTCTTGGTCCCTTAGTTGAAAATCAGCTGGCCATATACTTGTGGGTCTATTTCTAAACTCTCTCTTCCATTTCATTGCTATATTTGTCTCTTTTTACACCAATACCACACTGACTTAACTACAGTTTTATTACGAGTATTAAAATTAGGTAGTATGATTCCTCCAACTTTGTTCTTTTTTAAGGTTATTCTAAATTATTTGCACGCCATATAAATTTTAGAATGAGTTTTTAATTTCTATCAAAATGCTTGCTTGAATTTTAATTGATGCTAACTGGGGAGAATAGATATCTTAGCAATGTTGACTCTTCAAACTCATGACATAGAATCTCTCTCCATTTATGTGTTTTATTTAATGTTTTCAGCAGTGTTCTATAGCTTTCACTGTACAGGTCTTACATGTCTTTTCCCAAATTTATCTCCAAGTAGTTAATATATTTTAATGCTATTGGAAATGGTATTTTTCAATTTCAATTTCCAATTGTTTGCTGCTAATATATAGAAAGTTAATTTTTATATATTGATTTTGTATCCTGCAACCTTGTTAAAGCTCATTTCAGTAATTTTCTATAAATATTATCTGTTTTCTACACAAACTATCAGATTTTGAAAGAAAAAAAACTTTTACCTCTTCTTCTGCAATCTGAGTGCCTTTTCTTTCTTTTTCTCTCTTTTCACACCATCTAGAACCTCCTGTACAATGTGGAACTGGAGGGTGAGAGTGAAACTCCCTTGCCTCATTCCTGACCTTAGTGGGAGAACATTGATTCTTTCACTAATAAGCAAGATTTTAGCTGCAAGTGTTTTGTAAATGTCCGTTATCAATTGAGAGAGTTTTCTTCTATTCCTGCTTTTCTGAAAATTTTATCAGGAATGGCTATAGTTGCTCCTTTTTTGTATTTATATTTTGCTAGAATTCTTTAACATTTTTCTTGCAGTATTTTATTTGTTATATAATTATATGGTTTCTTATTGATATTTTACTGGAATCTTTTTTTTTTTTTATGTATCTGTTTAGATGCTATACTAGTTGCTTTTTTAAAACATGTCATTCTAAAAGTTGGATTTTCCAGGACCAGCTCTTTCCCAGAGCTTTCTATAGAAAGGGTAAGTGGAGGGTAAATTTCTAGGCAAGGTGTTTTTCACAAGCCTAGCTTCTTTTCCTCTGATCTCTACAAAAAATACCGCTTCTGCAAATTGTGCCTTATTTGAGTCCTTTCATGTGCATTTCACATTTTCTACTTCTCTGAATCACGGTTGGTCCAGTAGGGTTTCTGTTGCCTGCTGGCTATTGCAGATAATGGCTATAGCTTTTCCATCTCTAGATGTATCCTTCTTCAATAAGTGTATTTGTATTGATTCTTTTGATATGCTATCGCTGGGCTCCTCCTTCGATTTCTCTTCCGTTCTTCCTGTGGAGCTCCTGCATTATCTCGATTGCTTTGAGCAGCTCTGAGAAATATGCTGATATACATCTATGCTATGGCTTGAATGTGTCCCCCCAAAAGCATGTACTGGAAAGTTAATCTGCAATGCAACCGTGTTGGGAGGTTGGGCCTAAAGGGAGGTGTTTAGGTTATGAGGATTCCATTCTCATGAACGGATTAATGCCAATTACTACAGGATTTGAGACTGCAAGTTCAATCTCTCTCTCTCTCTCGCCCTCTTTCACTCTCTTGCTTTCTGCCATGGGAATACACAGCAAGAAGGCCCTGACAAGATGCTGGTACCTTGATATTGAACTTCCCAGCCTCCAGAACTGTGAGAAATAAATTTCTTTTCTTTATAAATTACCCAATCTTTGGTGTTTTGTTATAGTATCACAAAAGAGACTAGGACAGTTTCCTAGTTTGACTAAAATTTCAGTTTCCATTTTTGTCTTCCATTTTCTGTGTTGCTCTTACAAGACTTTCAGAAAAAGAATGGGGAAATGCTAAGTCTATATAGCCATATTTATACCAAAAGTCCCCTGTAATACTTTACCTACCTTTATCATTGTATGTATCACAATATCTAATAGTTACATGTTGACATGTGGGTCTCTTTCAATAAATTATAAACTCCCAATTATTTGTTTTTATCTGTAGTACCTTGTACAAGATTTTGAGTATTATAGGTTCTCAACAAAATGCTGATGATTGGCAGGATAAACAGATGCTTCTAGAGCCTACTGCTCATGTCTTTCATAGCCAAAACAGTGCCACAAGTCCACTCTACATTCAAAAGGTGGTTACTTCTCCACTACTTGTTGGAGCTTATCACAGTATTTGGATGCTTTATATTAAATTCCAGTGTATACTCTCTTCCAGTGTTTGCATCACTCTGGGATGAGTTTTGTTCCTGATACAGCAAAATGGATTCCACAATGTACAATTCTCTTAAATTATCTGGGTTTGTAATATTTTAGGTGCTAGCTTGAAGATAATTATTTTGTGCTAGTTTTATTGTAATGGATTTTGACCTGAACTATTAATCACATCACTAAACAGAATTTTGAGTAAATAAAAATTTTATAAGTTCCATTTCATAAGTTCTATAAATTATACTCTTTCATTTTAATATCAGAGTTGCTTCTACAAAAGAACTTGAGATATTATAGAAAAACACAGCAAAGATGTCTCAACTACATTTTGAGTAGAAAGACATTAATAGTTTGTTTTTTAAGACGGAGTCTCACTCTATCACCCAGGCTGGAGTGCAGTGGCGCGATCTCGGCTCACTGCAACCTCTGCCTCCTGGGTTCAAGCAATTCTCCTGCCTCAGCCTCCCGAGTAGCTGGGATTACAGGCACCCGCCACCACTCCCAGCTAATTTGTTGGTATTTTTAGTAGAGATGGGGTTTCACCATGTTGGCCAGGTTGGTTTCGAACTCCTGACCTCAAGTGATCTGCCCTCCTTTGCCTCCCAAAGTGCTAGGGTTACAGGCGTGAGCCACCACACCCAGCCCCAAATAAAACATTTTATGTTAATACATAAGCAAGAACAGACACAGTAATGACCTCCAGTAACAGGGTGAAGGCAAAAATTCACTCATAATTGGAAGAACACAGCAGGAGACAGAGGAAGAATTCAAAGACAGCTGCACTGAACACCTTTTCTACCTTAGATCTATACCTAGAAGGTTTTACCATAGTCAATGAATGGGTTATGTTTTAACTATATATTTAGTAAAGTGCACCATATCCTTAAGAATGTTGGATATATTCCTCCCACCCATTTGAGTTCTGTTCATCTTCTTTAATTCTATCACATGCTACTTTCACTTTGTAACTCCAGGGGCAGCTCAAGTTCAGTCACCTTGAGCAACTTACATTGTCTTTTCATCTCTTAAAAGTTATCCACCTCTGAAATGTTTTTCTCTTCTTTATAATTTATAGTTCTTCTAATTCTTTCAGGATTATTATCAATGTTCCTCATACGCATAGAAACTTCTTTTCCCACAGTTCTTTCTCTGAATTTATTATAACCCTCTTGACTTCCCTTCCATTCCCAATTCTGTCTGAGAAAAAGAGTCTATCACATCAGCTATGCTCTGCCATGCCATCCTCATAATTCTCAGTCTTGGATCAACGACATCATTTTCCATCTTTGCAGAAATTCCAGGCTGCTAAAATTTGTGCAAGTTGAGTATCTCTTATCCAAAATGCCTGGAAACAGAAGTGATTCCCAGGACAGTCTGTCTGGGAATCAGATTTGGGACTTTTTGAATTTTGGAATATTTGCATATATATAATTAGTTATCTTGGGAACCCAAGTCTGAACATGAAAATCACTTATGTTTCATATACACCTTATACACAGTCTTAAGGTAATTTTATACAATATTTTAGATACTTTTGTGCATGAAACAACGTTTTGACTGTTTTGACTGCAACCTGTCACATAAACCAGATGAATTTTCCTCTTGTAGTGTTGTATCGCACTCAAAAAATTTTAAATTTTGGATTATTTTGAATTTCAAATTTTCAGATCAGTGATGCTTAAACTATATATAACCATTGAATCCACACTACAAGAAATATGCATAGTTCTCATACTCTTCCGGACAATCTTTTCACTTGTCCCTAACTAGCTTCTGTATCCATCTCCACAAAGATTGTTCCAAATCTTTCCTGTACCCTCCACATAAAGCCTACCTCTTTCATAAAAGTTTTAGGTGTATGTGAACACCCTTAACTTCTTTTCCACAATCTCAGAGGAAAAAATGTCCCTCCTCCTGCCCTAACTTAAACCCTGCACTTCGGTCCTAGTAATCCTTCCTTCCTGTCCTTACTGGACTCTTTACAAGAAAAAGGTCCCGGGCTGGGTGAGGTGGCTCATGCCTGTAATCCGAGCACTTTGGGAGGCCAAGGCGGGCAGATCACTTGAGGTCAGGAGTTCGAGACCAGCCTGATCAACATGGTGAAACCCTATCTCTACTAAAAAAACACAAAAATTAGCCAGGCATGGTGGCGGGTGCCTGTAATCCCAGCTACTGGGGAAGCTTAGACAGGAGAATCGCTTGAACCCCAGGAGGCGGAGGTTGCAGTGAGTTGAAATTGCACCATCGCACTCCAGCCTGGGTGACAGAGCAAAACTCCATCTCAACAAAAAAAAAA
>NW_016805008.1:2317789-2347521 GCF_001698545.2 Rhinopithecus bieti
CCAAAAAAAAAAAAAAAAAAAATCACATGTGTACTTTTTTTGAGGAATACATTCTTACATCTTTGATTGCATTTTTGTAAAATAGACTGAATAACATAGTTAACCTACTTCAAAATCTGAGTTACTTAATGAGTAGCTGTTTACCAATGATAGCATCTTTTTTTATCATTATCATCATCTTTTCAGATTTCAAAGAAGAATCATTACCCTAGAAAGCTTGAGAATATCAGTATTCATTTTTAAATGACACTTATAACTTCTCCCAGCAAGACTATTACATTTCTTTATGAGTTTAGAAAGTCCCGCAAATCGCAGACTGAATCAGTGAGAACTGCATAAGATGAACTGTCTCTGGAAGTAGAAAAACTGAAGAATCCTTAAACCACGAATAAAGAAGTGAATATTGGTGGTGCACAGAATCATCTGGGAAGCAGCAGAAATGCAGCTTCCAAAGCACCAGACCCAGAGATTCTTGTTTAGTCCGTCTGGTGTAGATCTCAGGAGTGAATATCTCTATAAAATTGTGACGTTTTCAGACAGACAGACTCACAGCCCTGAAAAGTAAAGAATGCTCCTTTCTCATTTTCTATCAATTCTTCGTGGGACTATAGAGAAAATACTTTTATGTTTCTGTACAGTTAGGATTTTCTGATTAAATTTACTTCACTTGGGACTTGGACTAAAAGAACAAATCTTAGAATTTAATCTGCAACTGATTATTAGTGGAGAGGGCATGTGAAGAGATTTGCCTCCAGAGACATTTACCTCCCTGGAAATATGTGTTTATATTTTAAGGCAGGAATAAAACCTGGGACCACAGAGACAAGACCAGAATTGTAAAGCTGGAGAAACTAGTCTCATCTTCCCCTACTCCCAGAGATCTGTTTACATTCCAAAGGGTAGGAGTTACAACTCAGGGCCCTTCCTAAAGAGCAAAAGAGTGTGGAGAGTGTGGTTGCCGCTCTCCTATAGAAATGTCCAGATACATTTTCTTGGGATTCTTTGCCTACAGTACAAATTGTAAGATATCATCTGATCTGACTCTCACCCGATCCATTGCTCCGGGGTAAAAACCGGAGCAAAGGGTAATCAGCATGATTCCTTGTATTATATATAACACTTTCCTCTGCTCCAGAAATACCATGTTTATATTCAAAATGGTATCAGTAAATACAGATATTTGAAACGTAGCCGCTTGTGATAGAAGATTGGCAACTAATATTCACGGGTTCTAAAATTTGAATGGGTCTTTGCAAATATCTAGCTTAATTCCCCACCCCCACCTTTTTTATTTGTTAAAACAGGAAGTACTTGACTGTGTCCTCTCCCTATTGCCCTCCCAGAGGAAGAGAGGAATGATCACCAATAGCAAATGAACGGCCAGTTGCAGTGAAGCAACACACGAATTCCACGCTCAGGAGAGAATGCTGTGCCTCCTCCTCGTGGTTTCCTGTGCCCTAAACGTTCAGAGAAGCTTCTCTAGAAATGACCTATAGATATAGTCTTCATCTGCTTCTTTTCACCAGGCTGCAGGTACTCAGATCAAGGACTACAGACACCAGGCAGGCCTGAGGTCACTCAGCTTATGAACAGGGCTGGGACCTGAAGGCAGGGATCCTAACGCCAGGCCAATGCTGTCCACCACATCCTGCTGCTTGCATCTCCTTCTTCAAAGAGCTCCTAAGCATTCCTCCTTCTGTAAAGCTTCCCAAAGTCACCTTGCCTTCCAAACCTGCCCACCATAGACAGAGCTACTGAGAAAAAGAAATTATGATTACTATTAGCCATTAATTTCTCAACTTCTCTTACACAGAAGAGCTACTGAGCCAAACTGAAAATGGAAAAGCAGAGTCGTTCCAACAGCTTTGAACTAAGAATCCATCCTACATTTCAGATCTACCCTGTATTCCTACATTGTTTATGTCACATTGGCCAGAGGGGCAATATAGTTTAGTAATAGAATGAGGGGTCTGGAGCCAGTCTGCGTTGGCTGAAATCATGGTTCTGCAGTTTCCTAACGCCATCTTTGGCAGATTATTTCTCTGTGACTCAGTTTCCTCATCCACAAAATAGGAATCGTAACAATCATAGTATTGTACTAAGGATTAAATGTCAGTGCATTTACAGCACTGCTCATAGAGGCACATTCTAAGTGTTATTATCATTTTATCCCTCCATTCATCCTTCTCGTTAGGTTTTTTCATCCATGTAATACATACAGTTACAGGAATTAGTTTTAGAATTCACCAAAAGTATACATAATTATGGAAATCTTGGGGAAGAGATTGGAGAGAAGGGAATTGGAAATATGAAAAATATGTAATTTTCCTTTATTACAAAAAAACCCTGCAGTGACCACATGGTATAATACATGCAAAAACAAACAGTGGGTGAACCATGAAGTATATATAGCTTAAGCAGCAACATCCCTCCCTTACACAAGCCTCTTCCATGGCACTGTCCTAACTTCTTGTTTATAATTTGGCATTTTCTGTTTTAAAAGGGACCCCAAAAATTGTAGGAACCTCAGACTCAAACAAAACAAAACAAAATCAAACTAGATCTGCTGCTGTTCAGAAGCACTATAAGTAATACTTCGTTTTATTTTCAAATGCCAGAAATTATTCCTAGTGGTCTTGGCTTGTGCCTACAAGCCCTTTTTGGGGTTCCGCCAAGTAGAGGAAAAGTTATTCTAGACCCTTGTGAAGCAAAGTTCATGGACAAATGTCAGTTAGTTCTTTAGGACTCGATGCAAATCCCTGATGTGTTAGGAGACCTTACACCCTGGTTAGAACTCTAGACTTGGAGCGGGAAGACTAACGGAAGGAGTGGAGAGGTTAAATCACATGTTGGTAAAGTCCAAGGGGAAAAATAGACCCCAATTAAGATTAAGTATGAATTTTACTCTGACCTCCAGGAATTGAGACGGAGGAAGGGAGCAGATTCAGATCACATATATGGTCAGGGGACAAGGATGAATGAAGTTGAATCAGGAGTACAAGATACAAGGTTTAAGTTCAAAATCAACAACAGTCATGAAACACAGTTCCCCAAACTGAATTCAAAATGTAAAGTTAGGTCCTAAGTAAGAAGGAAATTGGGTCAAGCAAATTGAAAAGCAGGATTCAAGCTCAGAGAGGCAGACTCAGGTGGGCTGGTGCCCAGAGCGTACAGGCGCGGAGGCACAGACTTCCTTGAGAGGGGAGCAGTGAGCAGCCTGCTGTGGAAGGAAGCTGAAGACTTATATCTTACTCTGAGCAGAGTCAGGAAACAGGCCCTGAGGTGTACCCTGGACACCAGGCAGCCTCTGATAGTCCCTGATTAACATGCACACTAACTGGAGACTGGTTGTACACAGAGTTCAGATGCTTAAGGAGTTTTTGTAGGGTAGAGATCAAATAGGTGTATTCGCATTAAAACCCAAATTAGTATTCCCTGCAGTGAAAATCATTTCAGGCAACACATCTGAACCTCTACTCCTCTCTCCATCTCTGCTGTGAGATGTGAACAGGAATGACTGACCAGCATGCAAAGGGAGGGATGTAATGTGCCAAGACTGCCTGCAACTGCCAAAGCTATTACTGTCCTCCTGGGAGGAAAAATGTGTTCCCTCTGGACTCAAACTCCTCTTGGCCTTTGACAATGGCATTTGGTCACTTCTGTGAAACCCAGGAATAGACACAATGGATGGCATTCCTCAGTGTCAACCCCATGGTAAAATAAAGTTGCTTATGAAGCCAGGAGCTGAGAATGTCCTGAGTTCCCTGCACCACACTGTGCCACAACGCCAGGCTGTTCTGATGCTCTTTAATCATTAGTGCTGTCTGAGTCTGTTCAGTAAACCACGAATGCTGTTCCATCAGGAAGTATGACGTCAGCTTCTCAAGAAAGGACGAGTAAGAACATAATTTGGAGAAGCAGTGCAAGTTAAAGAGTTGAACTCTTGTTAGACACCTACTGTGCCCAACATTGCACCAGGTGTGTGGTAGGAGGTACACAGAAGAAAGCAACACATGATATCTGCCTTCAAGGGACTTGCACACTAGTTAATCACAAGCAATTTGTTTAACGTCTCATTTGGTATGCCATGAACACAGGGCATAGGACGCACAAGTGTGAATATATTATGCATTATCCCTCTTCGAAAAGCAATTCATCACCATAGAAAAATGAGATATTTGTAGTAAGAGTAATAAAGTAAAATATTTCATCTAAAATAACTAGAATAGCCTCTTGTTAGACAAGGGCCTTTAGGTGTCACAAATTTTGGATGATGACAGTTTATATAAGGAGACTAAAAAGCACTCTTGAAGAATAAATATATTTTCTATGGCATCTGTCACTATAGTTATACAGATTTGAAACCTCAGCAGCCTACACAATAATGACACATTAAAAAGATTAAGTTCTACATGGAAAAATGCATTCACATTCTTCATCACAAAGCTGTACTCAGATATGCCATTCAATTTGAAAAACACAGCTAAAAGTTCGGCAAGACTACTTTGCTCTGCATTTACGGCTAAAACAACCAATGTGGGAATTGCCAGATTACACTATTTCACTTCTGTGTGTATGTGTGTCCACATGAGCACTGAAAAAGAACAGAATTCTATTGTTGGAGTTCCTTCTCACCAGGCATGAAGTCTTATAAAGGCCATATATTTGATGGGATGACTATGAACATGACAAATGAAATCCAAATGCAGTCTCTGTATTCCAATCCAAATATGACAGTTTATTGTGACCGGGTATAAGAACATTTTGGTCTTCAGTAATATATGCAGAAGGTGGTAAGTCTAACCTATGTGGAGTCAACCAATCCAATCAAATATAAAATATTCATCTTTTAGGAATTCTGCATAAATCAAATTATTCTTTCCATCCTTCATTGTTTGCTAAATACTTATTACATGAAAGCTGCAGGCCTAGGTACCATTGGAAATACAAAGATGAACAAAATAGTCCTTTAGTTCAAAAAGCATATAGTCTGATACGGGAGACAGATCAGATACATAAGTAACTATAACATTAGACAAAAAGTGACTATAATACCAGGTAGAAAGTAAAACACGCTCTAAGAAAGACCACATGGGACAAAGGGAACTGGAAGGAAGGGGATACTTTTCCAAGTAGGTAAATGAAAGAAGACTTCATACAGGGATTGGCAATAGTTTTGGATCTTGAAGGACTGGAGAAAGACCAGAGGCTGCTCCAGACAAGAATACAGAAACAAAGGCCTGCAGAGCAGCATGGAAGTGAATACTCGTAAGGAACATGGAGAAGCTCAGTAGAAGCACCATACAGAGTGGAAGAAACGAATGCTATTATATTAATAGAAAGGCAACTAGTGTCAGATTATACACAGCCTGCACTGTATGCCAAGAAAGGTATAGTAAATAGAAAAGATTAATTCAGAAAGACCTAGGGGACACATAAGCAATTCATCACACATTGCACAAATATATTGATTATGGAAATACGCTACTCATTAACATTACTTAGGTACAAAGGGGTAAATACAGGGGAGCTTAATTCAGGGATAAAAGTATGATCTGTCTTTTAATGATTAAGGGTATTAAGTGGATTTTAGATGGTACCATAAAACTCTGAATAAAGTATAACTAAAACTAGATTCTGTGTGCATGATAATGACACAATCATCCTTGTCATACAATAGAAGGTAGAAGAGAAATTGTAAGTTAAAACTGAGAAAGAGGTAAATTTGAGAACAGGGAGGTCCTGAAATACAGATAAATTTATTTTATAACATTATGGTTTTAAAATTATTGCCTAAGTTTACTGAAAAATAACAATTATCCAGCTAATATGCCAATAACAACTGAGCAATCCAGTGAAACAATGGAAATAAAAGCTTCATCACTTGGCCAGCAGGTGGCACTTGTCACTCGGTATAGAAAACAGCAGGTAATGTGGAATGAGGCTGAAAGTAGTTAGAAACAGATTACTCATTCATCTATTCAGAAGGATTAAGATGGGGATGGGTTGTATTCAGAAGCACAATTTATAATGAGGATCCTGCTTGTTGACACAGCTTATCAATTACATGGAGGACAACCCCTTTACTCTATAAAATGCACCGCAGTAGACAGATCTTGAATTTGAGCTCTCCTATTAGGTTTACTGAACTTAGGTATTTCCCTTAACAAATATGATTTGCAATATATAAGTTTGTTGCTACTGTGAAAGTTCTTATGTCCTTTTTGTCTGTATTTTTCCTATAAGACTGTGAGAAAATGGTGCTGGAATTAGGCAAAAGGAAATAAATTCCAACCTTACCATTTAAAGCTATTTGACTTGATTAAAATTATTTAACTTTTTTGGATTTCACTTTCCTCTTTGTTAAAATAGATACCACTAGCTGGAGTGTTGTAGGAATTAAATAAGATACCATGTGGAAACGATACCTTTAGCTCTAGATACTTCATTTTCTCCTACGGGACAACATCTAATGATTAGGATAATTCTCTTACCGTCTAATCATTAGATACCCATAGAACCTAAAATACAGAAAGATCTTTGATTTATCTAGTCAACCCTTCATTTTCCAGATCAAGATGCCTGCTACCATTAAAGCTGAAATGCAAGAGAGTTAAGAGAGAGGGTGTGCAGGTTTAGGTCATTTTTATATTCACTACCCAGGTCTGGTCAATGGGTAAGTGGTCATTGGGAGTGGGAGGGAGGAAGAGAAGGGCAAATAATAATTACATGGTATATATTGTATGATTTTGTGATACTGAATGGGCGAATGGATACCAACAATAGACATACAGTAAATCACAGTAATGAATTAGCCAGTTCTTGATTTTCCAGTGATGTCTAGCCTACAGCTGAAACTGAATGGGGCCAATGATGCCCTGTTTTTCTAGCTTTCCCATCCTTTCTTATATCACATTCCAAAATTTCTTCTAAAGGGTTTTAGAAGGAGGACAGGAAATTTACATTGAACACTGCATGGTTTTAGTCTTATTTTTGGCATCAGATAAATATCACCAAAACATAGTTTTGTAACATGTTCATGGATTATTTTTGTGAAAGGAGGAATCAAGGTCATCTTCCAGAGGTCTTCTGTTCAGTAATTACCATGTTATAACTATACAGGAGTTGCATCATTATCACAAGACACACCATTTTTAAAAGAGATACCACACAAAAAACTGAGTTTAATTTTTAAAATATGTAAGCTTAGCATGTAATCTAAGTGACTGGTTCCGTGAAAGAACAAATCAGTGCTCATCTCCAAGTGTTCCTTTAGGTTGTTTTTCTCACCTGAAATGCCCTATCCTTTTCCCTCTATTTATCCTAAATACACTTCAAGATACAAGTGTCACTTCCACTATGTAACTTTCTTTGATATATTTTTTCTTTTTTTTTTTTGACACAGAGTCTCGCTCTTTCTCCCAGGCTGGAGTGCAGTGGCGTGGGCTCACTGCAACTTCTGCCTCCCAGATACTCCCACCTCAGCCTCTGAAGTAGCTGGGATTACAAGGCATGAGCCACCACACCCAGCTAATTTTTTGTATTTTTTGTAGAGATGATGTTTCACCATGTTGGCCAGGCTGGTCTCAAATTCCTGACCTCAAGTGATCTGCCCATCTCAGCCTCCCAAAATGCTGGGATTACAGGTGTGAGCCACCGCACCCAACCCCCCACATAACTTTCTTTGATTGAAGCTGCCCTCACAGTAAACTTCTATTGCAGTGTCAATTACAATAAGAAAACACATTTGAATTAATACTACTTTATAGA
The DNA here is from genome assembly GCF_001698545.2 of Rhinopithecus bieti. NCBI lineage: Eukaryota > Metazoa > Chordata > Mammalia > Primates > Cercopithecidae > Rhinopithecus > Rhinopithecus bieti. Next base: position 2,325,560 of record NW_016805008.1, read on the forward strand.
GGTTGCTCATTTTTAAATAGCTGTTAGACTTGGTCCACAAAAAGACTGCATAATATCTGAGGGCATGTTTTACCTACTGATTCAACTACCTATTGAGTACCCAGTATATGCCAGGCACTGTTTTGGTTAATATAGATTCACAGTAAGTAAAACCAAGACTATTCCTGTTCTCATGGAACTCACATTCTGATATTACAGATACTCTGTATTCCCCGTAATTCCCAGCCTGGGACAGACCTGAGGGCAAGTATGTGCTCAATGATCACCTCAAAATTAACTGGTTGCCTTTGGTTGAGTGAACCTCAACCCAAAGCTTTCCTTGGTTACCACAAAAGCAGGGTCAGTCATAGGCCCCGAGTTCTAGAAAGTATGTAAAAGATGTCAGGAATCTTTTCACAAAAGGATTCTGTAAAATTTTCCTTTTGCAAAAGGGAAAAGGAGGATGGAGAGGGTTTTGTCCTTTGAAGTACTGGCAGTGAATTTCTATATAAGTACTGCTAAATTCCTTTGTTTACATTTGAAACAAACTGAATCTATAACCTTGGCTTAAATCTTATGAAAAAAAATCAACTACCAAGAAAAAAGAACACAGAACTGTTGGCCCAAATCTGCTATTCCATCAGCTGCCATCGAATTCTCTACCTCAGTGATGAATACAACATCCAATCTTAAACAAACAACAAGCTAATTAAGTCTTGGTGACTGGCATTATTAATATACAGGGGTTGGCTATGACCGCTGTAGAAAAGAAAAACAACGTCCAGAGATGGCAATAAACATGCAATCAATTCTTAATGTGCTGAATGCCTTCACAAAGTGTGGTAAATAAGAAACAAAATTAAAATATTTCATAACAAAAAGATCCGAATGTACCTAATTATTTATTAAAAGTCCGTGAAACCTTTATTTCTGACTTTCGTTATCAAACCCATGACTAGAGGTCTTAAAAACTGTAGAAAGTTGAGCCACTTTTTGGAGGTGGAGAGTGCTTAGGAGAATGTGTTTCCAAAGTGACTCTCAGTATCTTTCCTAGAGAGACCCTAAGACTCCAGGGTGGAAAAGGCGGCTCTGGTTTCTTTGGTTGTAATCTCAGGTGGTATCTGACCCGCACTGCAGCACCCTAACAAGCTAAGTGAGATAAAAGAGTATTCTATGAGCCCAGGAAAACACTTACTATAAGCTGCTATGGCTGGGGAGCTTAACTCCCACTTCATCACTGAATTTTCTATTTTAATAAGCATTTTATTTCCTGACATCTACAGAAGTGTCCACACATTTGGACATACGCTACAAGTGCTGTTTGAGGAAGCCAACAGGCTACACAATTAAAAAATAATGGATTCATGTGCTAAATCTATAGAGAGTTAACTATTAGTCAAGAAAATAAAATAATTTTTCTACATGCCACATTTTCTTACACTCGAAATTGTCATGGTTACCTATGTGGATTGATAGTAATGTTTAATTTATTGAATTTTCTTAACAATTAAATATGACTTTGACTTTCTAAATTAATAGGTTAATGTTTTTTAAAAGAACTCTTTACCTTAAAACCCTCCCTCAGGGAAGAATGAAATAAAAACAGCCTGACCTTTGGAGTTACACAAACTTGTGTTGCGCCTTGATCACATGACCTTGGACATGCTGGCTGATTCTATAAGGCTCTATGAGCAGCTGTGGAGTAGAAATAAATGTCCCTATTTCTCATATGCATTGTTGTGTAGATGGGCTTAGATATCACACATACAGTTTTTTTTTTGTTATTTTTTTTTTTACAAAACTCACCCTTTAGAACATGTCTTAGATCTAAAATTAAAAGACATCAAAAAGGACAGAAAAAAGAGTATACACATTTTATTGTGTAAACCACTTTAGTCAATTTGCACCTATGAAACCAACAGTTCATGGGCAAATTGGCAGGAATTAATTACAACTCACCTGTGGCTGCTGTTCTGCCAGTCTATTTTGATACTTTAGGACGGACTCTCTAAGTTGCTTCTCTTTCTCATTTTTTGATGGTGATATTGTGTTCATCGTGCCCAGCGGGATGGAAGGTAGACGTTCTATCTGATGACAACTTCAGAATCAACAAGCACAAGATTAACATCAGGAGAAATATAAAACTACTTACTGTCTGTAAAAGATGATTTACTTCTACAAGCAGTTACTCTTTATGTCATATATCCAAAATTCAAATACAAAGGAAAAGCATTGTATTGGTGGCTTTCGATAACAAATAACCTTAAATCTCCAATTTGCATGGAAAACAGCCTAATAAAAAATGTGGACAATAGCATATATTTACGAGGATGGGAAAGCGTCAATTATATTGCTAATGCTTCACTTATTCTACATTATCATAAAATGAGGACTTTTGCAAAAATTATTTGAGATCACTGAGTTTATCTCATCATTGTCATTTCCCCCCCCCCCAAAAATGGTAGCAAAATACATATGTCTTTTTAAAATATAGCAAATAATTATGCCTCTGAAACATATGGATGACCCAGGATCACCGTGAAGACCAGTGACTACATGATGTGATGTAGGATTCAGCAACAGCCTCAGGAGGTAATGAGATGCATTAGAGCCCCTTCCCCAAATCGCCCACTGGTCCTGACAGCAGCATTCTGCCCAAGTGCTTGCTGCCATGAGTATCTGCTTTCCAGGCTTACAGATATGCTGTTCTAATAACTTGTGGGTTAGTAAATACATAATAATGTAGAATGATTTGTAAATGAACAATACACAGACTATGGATCAGCACATCCCTTGTTTTAATTACAAAAAAATACGAATAACCCTCAAAGCTTATGGTTTGGAAGGTTTGAGGCCATTTTTCCTTTTCTTACTTCTGCATTTGTGGCTACGTACTGGGGAACTGAGTCAGCCAAACTGCCGAAAAAGGAAGATATTATTTTGTTCACTTTGGTATCAAGGCTTAATACAGACAAGAAGTTCAGCTCCCACTGGGCATAGCTTTGATTCAGGGCATGGCGAGGAACACGCAGTAGAGTCGTAAGACACTGAGGTCAGTTCTGCGAGCCTGCTCTGGGTCAAGGAGTTTTCTATTGTTGATTGGGGGTGGGGAGGGGAGGAGTTCCACTGAACTACCAAAAAAAGGAGAAAGGGACAAAGTCACAGAAAATGCATGGGTCTTAGGCTAGGCAAGGGATGATGAGGCTGAGGATCGAGAGAGGACTTTCTCCCATCTGAAACAGTGAGGGAAAAGGGAGGCAGATGAGACCCACCATTTCTCTGTTTTTCAGGGTTGCAGCATATATTTTTCTCGCCCCATACCAGCAGAGAAGAGTTAGGAACTACAATCAAATTCAGGTACTACTGTGAAAAAACACTTAATTCCACCCACACATGGTGTTTGTTATTATCGTTATTTTCAAAGAAAGGTGCTAGATAAACAAACCCTAGGGACAACTTGTATATATACAGCAACCCACAGTGTTGATTTGAAGACAACTGTGGGGTGGCATCTATATAGGCTTCTACTTCATTTCAGAAAAGAACCTGTGACAACATAAAGTTTTTATTCAGAAAGAAGAAACCTCAAGCATTTTATTAGAATGCAATTCATTCAATTGTCTTCATTTAAAGATGTTTGGACATGAATTACACTTTAATATGCAATACAATCCATAGATATTTTTTCACATCTTTTTCAAAATTCAGACATTTTTGGTTCAGCCAAGTAATAGGCATCATTTTGACTCTGTTGGTAATCCCTATTTTCAATGCAGGTAAGTGCATACTATGAATGTAATGGAAGCATACTGATCGCTATTTCTCAGATACTGTGTCAAAAACGTACAGCCTCCCTCTGTGCTTGAAGAGGAAAACAAAACCAGGCTCCAATGGTTCGAAAAAAGAATGGCTCCACCTTACCCTGTCCAGGTTACTGAATGCTACCATTTGTAAGACGTATTTTGTCCACTAAAAAGTATCTGAATGAAACTAGGCTTCCTGAAATGGAAAAGGATGCCTTCCAACAGACAATGTGGTAAGGCAGGAAGGGTACAGGTTTTGCATCAGAAACTTAGCTTCCAATTTCAGCTGTAGTGAAGAATTCTGGGCAAGTTACTAATCCTTTCTTAGCCTCTCTATTTTCTTCTCTGAGAAATGGGGAAAGTTCATAGGCCTTTCATAAAAATGGAATGAGATAGCATATATAATTGCAAAGTAAGAGAAAGTTATTACCATGTTTCCAGCCCAAGTTCTAGTTACACATTGTTCATTCAAATGCTGTCTGTTGACAATGGCCTTGCTGACAATTGGCAATTAACTACTGACAAGAAACCGTATTTTCTGTAAATACAGACAACAACACTTTTCATCCCATTACTCTGTCCCTCTACTCATAGACTACTCCCTAATAAATAACTATGCTTATCATCACTTTATTACACTTATTTTAAGTGATTCTATCCAAATCCAGTGGCACATATGTCAGGGGTCCTGCCTAGCAATAATGTATTTTGAAGCATATTCTCAAGGTATGCATGGCCCATCCTACCATTTTGAGTCAAAGGACTGAGCAAGGTCATCAGATTAACTTCTTCCCCCTCCCTGGGAATCATCATATCTACACCACTGTTAATGAGCTCCCATGAAGGAAGTGCCAAATCTCAATTAACTGCCCTTTTAATCAATTTTTCTTTACATCTCCCTTAAATCTCTTGCTGCCACTTTAAGCATATTTTTGTCACAATATTTTCTGTGAAAATAAAACACAGATGGTTAATATCATGTCATTATATTTAAAGAATCAAGGACTTAAGAAAATTATAAATATAGGAAAACTTTTTTGCATGATAGGCTTTTAATGTCCATAAGTTTTCTGTCAACATGGCTAAATTTATCTAGCCACTCATCACAAGTGGCACTGTTCTTATGTGAAAAAGAGACAGAATTAAATGAATAAGATCTTGTATTTGATAGCACAAGGTGACTACAATCAACAATAGCTTATTATACATTTTATGATAACTAAAAGTACTATTTGAAATGTTCTAACACAAAGAAATGATAAATGCTTGAGGTGATGAATACCTCCATTTACCCTGATGTGATTATTACATACTATATGCCTTATCAAAATATCTCATATCCTCATAAATCTATATACCTATCGTGTACTCATACAAATTAAAAATTAAATTTTTAAAGAGAGACAGAATTAATACAGCTTTGAAACTAATTTTACAATGCTCTGAGATGGTACTGTTACTTTTCAGAAGGGGGTGAGTCTGTGCCAATGCAGGGACAACAGTAAGTTGAAGGTAAGGGAAACTGCAGAGGACAGCTTCCCAGTTCTGTGGGTCTGACAGTGCCCACGACTGGTCTAAGAAGTCCTAGGGATAGGGTTACATCTGTGGGGAGTGGCCTAAATTCGGGGATCAAGGGCCTCTAGTGACCAGGGACTTTCAGCAGATTGTCGTAACAATGGGACTTAGCTGGATCCAGAGAAGATGCATAAAGATCCTATTATTATACCACATTCCAGTGTATGGAAAGCTGAGTTAAAGGGGGGTTATATAATTTCTGAGATTTCACAGCTAATAGAACCAGGAGTCAAACCCAGGCAGTCTGTCTTCAGAGTCTGAACTCTAAATACAATCCTAGACTATATGAAAGTTCTTAGTTCATGGTAAGTTCACATGATTAACTATTCTTAATATTGAAACTGAGCAAACACTTTGTTCCTATTTGGGAGATATTAAGTCCCAAGTTGGGGATGAACACAGGTCAGGAAACAGAAGATCTTGGCCAGTGGCTTCATACATAGATTTCTTAGCCTGGATTTGGGTTTTAATTCTCTGTTTTCCAAAATAAAGAAGAATAGATCAGTGTTTTATAATCATGATCCCTGGAGCTCTAGGCCTTCTGCAGAGTAGGGAACGGAAATAAAAAAGTGGACACCTTTGGTTCCTAGCCTCCAACCCAATCAGGATAGGTTTGCATATATCTACTTTATTTTGGGTTCTGTGACAAATTTTATTTGGGAAAAACAAGGTTGCATTGCAAAACAAGAAAGGGATACAAAAAAACCTGGACCATGATTTGAAATCTAAGAGCCTTTGCCACCTCTGACATTTTTCTTCAGTCTCTAAATATAAATAACCTGGGGACTCTAGGTGAAAGGAGTTTTAGCAGCAGTTTCCAAATGTTTTCTTTTCTTTTATCTTTTGCTCTTTTTTTTCAGAGCCAGATAAAAAATAACCAAACGAGTTATTACCCTAATGTCTATATTAAAAATATTGACTCACATATCCAGCTCAAAGGACTTAGAATAGACTGCATGGAAAAGCAATGCTTGACTTAGGGGTGCCTTTGTTAAAGGGGAATACTAACTATTTTCCCTATAGGGGAAAATACTAGTCTAAAAGGGCTTGTAATAACGTTGACACCCTTCAATATTTAATCAGTCTTTTTCCTGTTTTAGTTTGAACTTTTTCCTCCAAGAGTATAAAGCAATGAAATCAATATATGATTTAAGCAGAAAAAGCATATGGTCTAACAGTTTAATGCCCTTGGAGACACTCTCTGAGTAACATTCCTGTCCAATAAGGACATATGTTGTATGAAAATGAACTGGAAGGAAGAACTCTTAAGTACCAGGTTGTGGTCTCCCACGGGTGGAAGTGCAGAGCTGCACACCCCAACGTCTTCAGATAGTTACAATGAGATCTCTTTTATTTGATGGAAAAGCACACCAATGAAATAATCTTTGCACAGGTAGCAGGGCGTTAGAGTTTGAAGAGATACCAGATACTAAGCTAAAATCTATATTATAGGTTAACATTTTCAAGGTTCATACATATGAACTTTAGAAATTAAAAATGAATAAAGAATTTTAGAAAATAATCAAAACTACCTGTTTTCCAAGCGGTTGGGATTATTAGCACAAATCCAAATGTCAAAATTTCTTTTCCTGATAATCAGTAGAGGAAGGCAAGACTCTCCATTTAAGACAAAGATCTGACAATCAAAACAAAATGACACAGAAAAGAGATCAGAAATGAATCTATCATAGCAAGATGTCAGTTTGCACATACCAGAAGTATGAGGTATCTCTCAATCCAAAGACAAGCGAATCCTTCATCATATACCATTATCCTTGATGGCACATCTATTCTAGGGTTCTATGAGCTACTTCAGGACCCCACCAACAAGTTATTATTATTATTGTCTCAGTTCCCTCCAGTTAGTTTCTGCTACTTTCAGCCAAAAGAACCTTAAATAATACATCCACTTCACCTCTTCTAAAATCAAATTAAGAATTTCAGTGACTTGACTCTCCCATTTTCTCTGACCTACTACCCATCTGCTGACAACACCACTTTCTGTCTCCAACGAGGAAAACCATGGTCTCAACGAGTATAAAATTAAATTGAAGGAAGGAAGGAAGGAAGGAAGGAAGGAAGGATCGATCAAGTTTTCTGAGCCATATACACATTTCTTCTGTACTTTCTTCTGTTCTTACTCCCCTCTCCAGTCTATAGCTTCTGATTTCTTCACCCACTTTCCAAAACAGTCCTTCCTTGCCTTTAGGATGAAGGCACACTTGTCTCTCCAGGCTACACTTAGGTTTAATCCTGAATTCCCTCCAGACACACTGCTAATGGCTCATAGGTTAACACTTGTCTCTTTCATCTAAGGCAGAGACAGTCAGTATACACAAAGGTTAAGAACTTGAACAGCTCCACCTCTTACCACCTCTATGATCTTGGACAACTTATTTAACTTCTTATATTTCAGTATCATTATCTATTAAAAGATTAATATTATATTGTTCTTATCTAAAAGTTACTGAGAATGAAATGACATCCTCCTCATCATCATCATCATAAAAACCAACACTGCTAGACACTATCCTCAGCACTTAGTAAACTTTATTCACATTATTCTTAAAACTCTATAATGTAGCTACAAATACTAATCTCATTTCATAAAAGAAGAAACTGAGACTTAAAGAAGTTAAACAATTTGCCCAATTTTGTACAGCTCTTGGGTACTGGAGATTGGATTCTAACAGTACCTGGTACAAATCAAAATCACAGTAATTGTTATCCATTATTATTAGCATGTGACAGGCTGTCACATACTGTCATCAATTTCCTCAATTATACCTTCTAAGTACCTGTCATGTATGATTCTTTTAACTCTCACTGCCACACCTTCATTCAGACATTTATAATTCGTCACCTGGATCCTAGATTACAGTAGTCTCCTGTTCTAGCCCTTCACCAAGTCATCCTTCATTGAGCTGCCAGAACAACTTTAACTACATGTTACCTCTGACCGGTCGGGTCTTCCTTGGAATACTCCCAGGCAAAAGGCTGGGGAGGTGCTCCCGGAGAGCTGTATAATACTTCTATAGAGTTTTACACACTATAGGCTGCTTTAAAGTTTGCTCATCTGTTTTTCTCTACTGAGCTGTTAGTTACAGATTAATATTAGAGACTGTCTTTAACTCCCTATCCCTTTGTGTAGTGGCTAGAAAACATATCAGTAAGTGCTGAATGTAATTACCCTCCTATGGAAAAAATTCCAATACCTCCTGCTTGCTTATGAAAGTAAAACCTTATTCTGACATTCAAGAATCTCTAACATCTTTACCCAACCTAATACTTTTGTCTTATTATTTATTCATCGTTCAGTGATTCAGTTGTCAGTTATTAAATTCCTACTAGGTATTAAACAGTGTTACATATTAAAAATAGAAAGATAGCTCTTTCTATTACTCTTTCACAAACATCTTAGCCAAAGTGTACACCTGATATTAACTCACCTTTCGCTACTCTTTATCTCTGCCAATCAAAATTCTATTTTAATTAATTAATTTATTTTTTTTTTTGAGACAGGGTCTCACTCTGTTGCCCAGGGTGGAGTGCAGAGGTACAATCACAGTTCACCACAGCCTCAACCTCCCAGGCTCAAGCGATCTTCCCACCTCAGCTTCCCAAGTAGCTGGGAACACAGGTGTGCACCACTGTGCCTGGCTAATTTTTGTATTTTTTGTAGAGGTGGGGTTTTGCCATGTTGCATAGGCTGGTCTCGAACTTCTGAGCTCAAGCAATCTACCCACCTCAGCCTCCCACGGTGCTGGGATTTAGGCATGAGCCACCATGCCTGGCTTGAAACTATTTCAAAGACTATCACAAATGTGACTCCACCATAGAATCTTGCCTCTACTCCCCAATCCTTTGCTTTGAACCCTCAAAAAATTATTTGTCTCTATTATATCATTTACCTTATTTTTCCCTGTATTACAATTATTTTCACACTTACAACTTTCTTCTAGACTGTAACCTCCTGGAAAGCAAGATGTCTTACTAACCTTTGTCTCCTTCCTCTCTCAATGACTTGCATCCCACAATGACTTGCATATTTAAGAACTCTTAATATTTGGTAATTAGAATGGAATTCAACACTCACCACATTGTATGATGAATGGGATACCCATGGCTTGTCTTCTTTGATATTGAATAGAATTTAAAGGTTTCTCCATGTCGATGTCATTCTGGTATCCAAATTCATTGCAAAACAATGTTAGATTTCTATTATCTTTAAAAAAAAAAAAAAAGCAGGCAAAGAATAATGAAAAAATCATTAAAATCAAAACGATTGGCAAAGGGAAGTTTGTATACACAATATGATCTCGACTGTGTAAATATTAATACGTATACAGAAATAAGAGATTAAAAAATCAATATTGGTTGTCTCTGAATAGTGATGAGTGAAAACTATTTTCTGCTTTAGTCTTTTGGATTTTCCAAATTATATGCAGTAAATCTGCAATATCTTTATAATAAAACTAAGAATAGCATGTATTTTAAAAGTTATTTGTTTATGCAATAAAACATACTGACATTTAAAGCATTGTTCTTAAGCATTCCCAGGAAAGACTGTACTGATTACACTTTAAAGGGCACTCTTAAAATTATTGATATAAATATTTATCTTTCTTATCTCACAGCCAGAGGTGGTTTATTTTATCTCTGGTTCCTTTTCTCTCCAGTCTTTATTGTTTATGCACTATCCTATTTCCAAATTGTGTATTTCCTCCTTGCTTGGAAACACTACTTACCATGGAGGACTGTTAGAGAGTCATTTTGTTCTTACTCTTTGATCCAGCAAATAGACTGTTAGGAATTATCCCTACACACATACATAAGTTGCCATGTATATTATAGCATGGCTCGACTAGTAAAAAGTTGGAGATAATGTAAAAGCATATGAATAAAGAACTGACAAATTCTGTTCCCCAAAAATGGAACAGTGGGCAACCTTTAAAAGGAGGAAGTAGAGCTAAATGTAGTGTTGCATCAAGATCTCCAAGTTATAGTTTTAATTTAAAATATATATATATATACATATATCAAAGAGTATCCCTAGTGTAATTTTATGTAATGTATGAAAAGCCTGTCCATATAAAATTGCAATGTACATTTTCCTGAATGGATGCAAAAGAAAGTTTTAATATTGGGTATCTTTAGAGCAGAAAGAGAGGTGGAGAGGAAGGCAAGGGAAAATACTTCTACTTTTCACTTTTTATTTTTCTCAACACTTTGAATATCTTTACATGTGCATACAGTTAAAATTGAAAGGAAAAAAAAAATCCATGTTTGACTGTTTTGTCCAATATGATAACCACTAACCATGGCACCAGCCTTACAACAACCTTAACACATAGCTATGTAATCCATGAAAAATACAAATAAATGATCTAACACCTTATTATTCCTGTTAAAATTTTGGCTCAGGGTGCTATGGGCCTTAGAGATCAGCAGAGAAAGAACTCAGCTTTCAAAAGGGTCTTCACAGTTGGGCTGGGCTAAGTAGACCTCACAAATTCCCAGGTCTGCCCTCGACTCTTCACAAAATCCCCAGCTGCTCTCGCTCCAAATTCTCCTTCGGATTTGGCTTTTGGGGCTTTTAATTCAGACTTTCAATTTCTTTTCTTGGCCCAGTATTTGTTTTTTTTGGAGAATCAAGCAATTCCATCTTAAATACTGATCTGCCATGTTGACTTGTGATTAACCCCTGTTCTGGAAATGCCTCTAAAATTTCTACTTTATCTACTGTTACTGTAAATCCTGCCCTTAGGTCAAAACAACCCTTAACCATAAAACCTGCCATTAGGTAGATTCACATCACATTCTTACAATTCACTGTGGGGTTGACTTCAATTGTTCTACACATTCTTTCCCTATGGTTTTTAAGTCCTGGGTCTGGGGGTAATGGCACAGGGATCCACCATTCTTATCTCACCACAGCCTAAGACATAACTTTTGTTCTTAAGACCCTATTAAATGTTTCTTTCTAAGAAACTGGATTTGTCAGACTCTTTCTTTGGCCTCTCAGCTTCCTCAATCTTTGAGGGTAGCTTCACATAGACTTGTTAACAGTGGAACTGTCTTGGTTCATCTCAAACTCTTCTTCTCTGTACACCAGATCCTGATGTACTACTCCTTGGTATCTAGAAAGGTTGATAAGGTTTTGCTTCTCTGATTTCTTTCTGTGTGTTTTTCTTTTATTATTATACTTTAAGTTCTAGGGTACATGTGCACAATGTGCAGGTTTGTTACATAGGTATACATGTGCCTTGTTGGTTTGCTGCACCCATCAACTCATCATTTCCATTAAGTATTTCTCCTAATGCTATCTCTCTCCCAGCCCCCCACCCCCTCACAGGCCCTGGTGTGTGATGTTCCCCACCCTGTCTCCAAGTGTTCTCATTGTTCAATTCCCACCTATGAGTGAGAACATGTGGTGTTTGGTTTTCTGTCCTTGTGATAGTTTGCTCAGAATGATGGTTTGCAGCTTCATCCACGTCCCTGCAAAGGATATGAATTTATCCTTTTTTATGGCAGCATAGTATTCCATGGTGTATATGTGCCACATTTTCTTTATCCAGTCTATTACTGATGGACATTTGGGTTGGTCCCAAGTCTTTGCTATTGTGAATAATTCCTCAGTAAACATACGTGTGCATGTGTCTTTCTTTATAGTAGCATGATTTATAATCCTTTGGGTATATACCCAGTAATGGTATTGCTGGGTCAAATGGTAGTTCTAGCCCTAGGTCCTTGAGGAATTGCCACACTGTCTTCCACAATGGTTGAACTAATTTACGCTCCCACCAACAGCATAAAAGTATTCCTATTTCTCCACATCCTCTCCAGCATCTGTTGTTTCATGATTTTTTAATGATCACCATTCTAACTGGCGTGAGATGGTATCTCATTGTGGTTTTGATTTGCATTTCTCTGACGACCAGTGATGATGAGCATTTTTTCATGTGTCCATCAGCTGCATAAATGTCTTCTTTTGAGAAGTGTCTGTTCATATCCTTCGCCCACTTTTTGATGGTGTTGATTTTTTTTCTTGTAAATTTGTTTAAGTTCTTTGTAGATTCTGGATATTAGTCCTTTGCCAGATGGGTAGATTGCAAACGTTTTCTCCCATTCTGTAGGTTGCCTGTTCACTCTGATGGTAGTTTTTTTTTGCTATGCAGAAGCTCTTCAGTTTAATTAGATCCCATTTGTCTATTTTGGCTTTTGTTGCCATTGCTTTTGGTGTTTTAGTCATAAAGTCTTTGTCCATGCCTATGTCCTGAATGGTAATGCCTAAGTTTTCTTCTAGGGTTTTTATGGTTTTAGGTCTTACATTTAAGTCTTTAATCCAGCTTGAGTTAATTTTTTTATAGGATGTAAGGAAGGGATNTCCTCTCCAGCATCTGTTGTTTCATGATTTTTTAATGATCACCATTCTAACTGGCGTGAGATGGTATCTCATTGTGGTTTTGATTTGCATTTCTCTGACGACCAGTGATGATGAGCATTTTTTCATGTGTCCATCAGCTGCATAAATGTCTTCTTTTGAGAAGTGTCTGTTCATATCCTTCGCCCACTTTTTGATGGTGTTGATTTTTTTTCTTGTAAATTTGTTTAAGTTCTTTGTAGATTCTGGATATTAGTCCTTTGCCAGATGGGTAGATTGCAAACGTTTTCTCCCATTCTGTAGGTTGCCTGTTCACTCTGATGGTAGTTTTTTTTTGCTATGCAGAAGCTCTTCAGTTTAATTAGATCCCATTTGTCTATTTTGGCTTTTGTTGCCATTGCTTTTGGTGTTTTAGTCATAAAGTCTTTGTCCATGCCTATGTCCTGAATGGTAATGCCTAAGTTTTCTTCTAGGGTTTTTATGGTTTTAGGTCTTACATTTAAGTCTTTAATCCAGCTTGAGTTAATTTTTTTATAGGATGTAAGGAAGGGATCCAGTTTTGGCTTTCTTCAGATGGCTAGCCAGTTTTCCCAGCACCATTTATTAAATAGGGAATCCTTTCCCCATTTCTATTTTTGTCATGTTTGTCAAAGATCAGATGGTTGCAGATGTGTGGTGTTATTTCTGAGGCCTCTGTTCTGTTCCATTGGTCTATACATCTGTTTTGGTACCAGTACCATGCTGTTTTGGTTACTGTAGCCTTGTAGTATAGTTTGAAGTCAGGCAGTGTGATGCCTTCAGCTTTGTTCTTTTTGCTTAGGATTGTCTTGGCTATATGGACTCTTTTTTGATTAAGACAGAATCTCACTCTTTCATCCAGGCTGAAGTGCAGTGGCGCGATCTTGGCTCACTGCAACCTCTGCCTCCTGGATTCAAGCAATTCTCATGCCTCAGCCTCCTGGGTAGCTGGGATTACAGGTGCGCACCACAGTGCCTGGCTAATTTTTGTATTTTTAGTAGAGATGGGGTTTCACCATGTTGGCCAGGTTGGTCTTTAACTCCTGAACTGAAATGATCCACCTGCCTCAGCCTCCCAAAGTGCTAGGATTACAGGCGTGAGCCACCGTGACCCACCCGCTTCTCTGATTTCTACATTAACTATTTCATCTTTACTATATCAAAGCAGAGGGTGCTGTAGATTAAAAGAAACATGGATTTGAGTGCTGGGTCTGTCATATATTAGTTGTATAGTTGTGGGCAAGCCACTAAGCTTTCTTATCTATCAAGTGAGTGACTGCAGTAACCTGTCTTGCAAATTTATCACAAAGAATAAATGTGAAGGCACACTAAAAACTATAAAACCTGGAAGATTCTGAGAAGATGATAGAGTAGGAAGCATCAGAAGTCTGTTTCACCACCTAGACAAAAATGGCACTGGCAGAATCTCATGTAACTATTTGGGAACTCTGGAGTCTACTGAAGGCTTGCAACTTTCAGGGGAAGGGATGGATATTAAATTGCAGTTAATTTCAGTCATTTCAGCTCTCAGCCAGTAGTAGTAGCTACCCATCCTATACTCCATGTTCCTGGAAGATCTTTCACATAGCTTGATGAAATTAGGGTGGGGAGAAAAAAAGACCCTGTCCTCCAAATAACGGGGACTCCTGCTCTGATCACTGATTGCTGGCTATGATCACAGAAGTGTAGACGAAAAGGTGAGGGCCATTTTTGTTATGCCTCTCCCTCACGGTTGCAAGCCCCTCCCCTTCTACTTGGAGTGACTTCTAGCGGATTTAAGGGGTTGGTGTGTTTTTTTTCCTCCTTTCATTTGTCTCCTTTCACCTTATGGAAACCAGATACTGAAGACTAGTGCATCCAAAAGCTGCTACATGTATAGAGGAAATTAGGAAGTCACTGCACATGTCCCGGCAAAGGCACAGGCTCAGAAAAACCCAAGAAAACCTTAAGTGTATAGCTCGGGCTGATCTGCCCAGAGACAGCCTACAACAATTTAAACAAACAAACAAAAAAAAAAACCAGTAAGTCTTAGAGAAGGAAGAGACTCTGATTTCCAGAAGTACAACACTGTTAGATTCAAATGTCCAGTTTTCAACAAAGAAAAATCACAAGTCATACAAAGAAACAGTAAAGTATGGCACATTCCAAGCAAAAGAATGAATCAACAGAAATTGTGCTTGAAAAAAACCTGATGGCAGATCTAATAGACAAAGATTTTAAAATGACTATCTCAAAGACACTCAAAGAACGAAAGAAAGAGAAAGAAAGAAAGAAAGAAAGAAAGAAAGAAAGAAAGAAAGAAAGAAAGAAAGAAAGAAAGAGGAAAGAAAAGAAANAAAAATTAGCCAGGTATGGTGGCACACACCTGTAATCCCAGATACTTGGGTGGTTGAGGTATGAGAATCTCTTGAAACTGGGAGGCAGAGGTTGCAGTGAGCAGAGATTGTGCCACTACACTCCAGACTGGCTGACAGAGTAAAACTCTGTCTCAAAAAAAAAAAAAAAAATGTGAAAAAGTCAAGAAATTGACATATGAACAAAATGTAAATATCATAAAGAAATACAGAACTTAAAAAGAAAATAAAAAGAAATTATGGAGCTGAAAAAAATACAATAACTGAAATTTAAAAATCACTAGAGGGATACAGAGTCAGATTTGAGAAAGCAGAAGAGAAAATCTGAACACAGAAGTGAACTTTAACACAGAATAATGAAAACTAAATCTAATGAACAACAACAACAAAATATTGAATAACAGTAACCAGAAGCAGCTCACACCTGTAATTCTAGCACTTTGGGAGGTCGAGGTGGATGGATCACCTGAGGTCAGGAGTTCAAGACCAGCCTGGCCAACATGGTAAACCTCGTCTCTACTAAAAATACAAAAAAATTAGGCCGGGCGCCATGGCTCAAGCCTGTAATCCCAGCACTTTGGGGGGCCAAGGCGAGCAGATCATGATGTCAAGAGACTGAGACCATCCTGGCCAACATGATGAAACCCTGTCTCTACTAAAATACAAAATTAGCTGGGCGTGGTGGCACACACCTGTAGTCCCAGCTACTCAGGAGGCTGAGGCAGGAGAATTGCTTGAACCAGAAGGTGGAGGTTGCAATGAGCCGAGATCATGCCATTGCACTCTAGCATGGTGACAGGGTAAGACTCTTATCTCAAAAAAAAAAAAAAAAAAAAAAAATACAAAAAATTAGCCGGGGGTGGCACACACCTGTAATGCCAGCTACTCAGGAGGTGGAGGTTGCAGTGAGCCGAGATTGCACCACTACACTCCAGCCTGGGCGACAGAGTGAGACTCTATCTCAAAAAAAAAAAAAAAAAAAATTGAATAAAAGTGAACAGAGCCGAAGAACTAGACATCATCAAGTAAGCCAATAGACACCTTATGGAAACCCTAGAAGAAAATGAGAGAAAGAAAGGGAGAGATTATTTAAATAAATAATGGCTGAAAATTTTCTACATTTGGTGAAAAATGTGAATGTAACCATCTAAGGTGCTTAAAAAATTTCAAGTAGGATGAACTCAAAAAGACCCAAGAAACATCATAATCAAACTGTAGAAAGACAAAGAAAGAGTTTTGAAAGTAGAAAGAAAAAAGCAACTTGTCACATACAAGGGATCTTCAATAAGATTATCAGAAGATTTCTCATCAGAAGGGAAGCCAGAGGCAGTGAACTGATATTATTAAAGTGCTAAAAGAAAACAAACTATCAACTGAGAATCCTACATTTGGCAAAACTACCCTTTAAAAGTGAGAGAGAAATTAAGACATCCTCAGATAAACAAAAGGCAAAAGAGTTCATTACCACTAAGACCAGCCCTGCAAGAAATGCTAAGGGAATTTTGCAGGTTGACATGAAAGGACATTAGACAGTAACTAGTAACTGTATAAAGAAATAAAGATATCATTAAAGGTAAATAAGTGGACAATTATAAAACAAGTATTATTGTAACAATAGTATGTAACTACACTTTTGGTTTCTTACGTAATTTAAGAGACTAATGCATTAAAATTATTAGTTTATGTTTTGTACATACAAGGTATAAAATGTAATTTTATGACATTAATAACTGAAAGGAGTGGGAAAAGAGCTTCTTGACCCTTTTCCTGTTTAGAAAAAAAAAGTATAGTTCATTGCCAGCATTCATTTAACATGTTCTTTGAGGCTAAAGCAAAGCTGACTGATTTTTCAATGTGAAAATAAAATATAAAAATTGATCTTTAGAGTTATTTCTAAACAGAACTAACACCAGAATCACCTGAATAATCAGAATTGCCTATTTTGAAAAAATCAGGTACATCAAATGAATCTATGGCCAACAACTGTTTGAGAACAATGTTAACATCATGCTTAGAATGCTTTGTTTTCCTAGGATTTACATTTTCAGTGATCAAAAATTACCATGTTTTGTAAATAGAAATATCACTACTAAAAACAGAATGCTATGAACAAAGTTGATATACTAGAGCAATGTGAAAATAATAATTAAAAGTGAGATATTTCATGGCAAAGTTATCTTGGGGTAAATCGTGTAGCCGCAAACACCACTGGTGAGTATCCTTGGGGCAAACAGGAAAAGAGTTAAGAATCAGAGTTCTTATATGTTATTGAAGTTAAGCTGGTATATATTTAAATTAGAATGTTATCAGTTTAGCATGTTAAATGTGATCTCCATAGTAACCACAAAAAAATGGCTAGAATATACTTTTGTTTCACTACAAAATATCAACAAGACACAAAAGAAAATAATGCAGGAAGTGAGTAACAAAAAGCTATAAGGCATAGATAAAACAATTAATAAAATGACAAAATTTTCTCCTTATCAGTAATTACTTTAAATGTAAATGGATTAAACATTCCAGAGATTAGCAGAATAAATTAAAAAACATAATCCCAGCATATGTTGTCTACAAGATACTTACTTTTGATCCAAAGACACAAATTGGTTGAAAACGAAATGATGGAAAAGTATACTTCTTGCAAACAGTAACCAAAAGAGAGCAGATATGGCTATAATATCAGACAAAACAGACTTGAAATCAAAAAAGTTTATGAGAGACAAAGAAGGACATTATACTTTAATGGGAGGTTCAGTATAGCTAGAAAATGTAACAATTATAAACATTTATGTACCTAATAACAGACCACCAAGTATATAAAGCAAAATTTAACAAAATTGAAGGGAGAAATAAACAGTTCTACAATATTAACTGGATACTTTAATACCTCACAATAACTGATAGAACATCCAGACAGAAGTAAAATAAGGAAATGGAGGACTTGAACAACACAATAAACCAACTATATCTAAAAACAAAGAGTCAATAGATTTTAAAAGATAGATATCACATAAAATACCTTCTCTGACCACAACAGGATGAAATTAGAAAACAATAACAAAAGGAAAATAGGAAAATTCACAAATTTGTGGAAATTAAATAACAAACTACTAAATAATAAACAAATCAAATAAAAAATCAAAGGTGTAATCCCAGCTACTCAGGAGGCTGAGGCATGAGAATCACTTGAATCCAGAAGGTGGAGGTTGCAGTGAACTGAGATCACGCCGCTGCACTCCAGCCTGGGCGACAGAACAAGACTCTGTCTAAAAATAAATAAATAAATAAATAAATAAGGGAAATTTAAAATACTGAGAGATGAAAACAAAACACTACATACCAAAACTTAAAGGACACAGCAAAACAGGGCAATGAGGCAAATGTATAGCTTTTACAAATGTTTATATTCAAAAAACAAGAAAGACCTCAAGTCAAAACCTAACTTTACAGCTTAAAGAACTAGAAAAGAAGAACAAACTAAACCCAAAGCCAGCAGGAAAAGGGCATAAAGGTTAGAGCAGAGATAAATGAAATAGAGAATAGAAAATAATAGAGAAAATCAACAAAATCAAAAGTCAGTTCTTCAAAAGAGAAACAAAAGTGACAAACCTTTAGCTAGACGAACTAAGACAAAAGAGAGATGGTCCAAATTACTAAAATCAAAAATGACAGTGGGGACGTTACTATTAATTCTACAGAAATAAAAATGATTATAAGAGAGTACCATGAGCAATTATACAACAATAAATTGGATAACTTAGACGAAATGGACAAATTTCTAGAAACACAATACCTACCAAGACTAAACTATGAAGAAACAAAAAATCTGAATAAGTCTACAACTAGTAAGGAGACTGAATCAGTAATAATAAATATCCCAACAAAGAAAAGTCCTGGAACTGATGACTTCTTCAGTGACTGCTACCAAACATTTAAAGAAGAACCAACATCAATCTTTCTCAAACATTTTTTAAAAGTTGAAAAGGAGGAAATATTCCTCATTAACTCATTCTATAAAGCTGGCATTATCCTATCTCTTTGACACTCCTACAAAAGAAAACTACAGACCAAT
Source organism: Rhinopithecus bieti (assembly GCF_001698545.2). Taxonomy (NCBI): domain Eukaryota; kingdom Metazoa; phylum Chordata; class Mammalia; order Primates; family Cercopithecidae; genus Rhinopithecus; species Rhinopithecus bieti. The sequence continues at coordinate 2,344,745 of NW_016805008.1, forward strand.
ATTCCTTTTGACAATGATGCAAAAGTTCACAACAAAATACTAGCAAACTGAATTAAGAAGCATATTCTAAAGACTATACATCATGACCAAGTGGAATTTATTCATGTTCAACATACAAAAATCAATGTAATAGATCACATTAAAAGAATAAAGAAAAAAACTGCATGATCATCTCAATTGACGTAGAGAGGGCATATGATATAATTCGACATCCTTTCATGATAAAAACACTCAACAAATTAGGACAGAAGGAAACTACTTCAACATAATAAAAGCCATATGTGAAATATCCACAAAAAATATTTTACTCAATGGTAAAAGACTAAACCTGTTTTCTCTAAGAAGGGACAAGGCAAAGACGCCCATTCTCACCACTTCCATTCAAAATAGTACTGGAAGTCCTAGCCACAGTGATTAGGCAAGAAAAAGAACACAAGGCATCCAGACTGGAAAGGAAGAAGCAGAATTATCTCTGTACACAGTTGATATAATCTTATATATAGAATACCCTAAATATTCCATGCAATTTTTTAAAACTGTTAGAACTAATAAAAAATTCAACAAAGTAGGACACAAAGTCAACACAGAGATCAGTTTTGTTTCTATACACTAACAATGAGCAACCTAAAAGGAAAAATTAGAAGACAACTCCATTTACAATACTATCAAAAAGACAACTTAGGAATTAACTTAATCAAGGAGATGAAAAACTTTTATAGTGAAAACTGTAAAATATTTCTTAAAGAAATTTAAAAAGACATAAATAAATGGAAAGACATCTCATGGTTATGGACTGGAAGTTTAACTCAACACTGTTAAGATGTCATTACTACCCAAAGCAATCTACAGATTTAATCCAATCCTTATGAAAATTCCAAAGACCTTTTTTTGTGGAAATAGAAAAACCAATCCTAAAATTCACATGAAATATAGAAAGATCCTAAATACCCAAAACAATCCTAAAAAAGAGTAATAAATCCGGAGAACTCACACTTCCTTACTCCAAAACTCACTAAAGCTACAGAAATCTAAAGAGTTGGCACTGACATAAAGACCAATGGATAGACAATCAATCCAGAAAAATAAACTCTCACATAATCAAATATGGTCAAATTATTTTTGACAAGGGTGTCACAACCATTCGATGGAGAACAGACAGTCTTTTAAACAAATGGTATGGAGAAAATTGGGTATCTACATGTGAAAGATAAAACTGGACTCTTACATAACACCACTTGCAAAAATTAACTCAAAATGAATCCACAACCTAAATGTAACATCTTAAACTAGAAAACTCTTAAAAAACAAAAAGCACCATTAGATTTGGCAACACTTTGTAAAATATATGATACCAAAGGCACAAGCAACAAAAGGAAAAATAGACAAATGGCAACCCACAGAATGAAAAAATATAATGGGAAAACATATATCTGATGACTGGTAGCCAAAATAGAGAGGGAACTCCTCAAACTCAGCAACAACAACGAAAATAATCCAACTCAAAAAATATCAAAGACCTTGAACGGACATTTCTCCAAGGAAAATATGTAAATAGACAGTAAGCACAAGAAATGATACCCCAAATCACTAATCATTAGGGAAATGTATATCAAAACTACAATGAGATACCATTTTATGCTCATTAGGATAGCTACCATCAAAAAAAGAACCCACAAAATAACAAGTGTTGGTGAAGATGTGGAGAAATTGGAACCCCTGTGCACTGTCGGTGGGAAGTAAAATGGTGTGGCCACTGTGTAAAAGAATATGGTAGTTCCTCAAAAAAACTGAAAATAGAATTACCATTCGATCTGGAAATTCCACTGCTGGGTATATACACAAAAGAACTTAAAGCAGGTTCTCAATTTTCCAAAGAAGACATATAAGTGGCCAAGATGTATGTATTTTTTAAATGCTCAACGTGACTAAGCACCAGGGAAATACAAATTAAAATCACAGGGAGATATCACCTCATACCTGTTATGATGACTATGACCAAAGACGTGAAAGGTAAGTGTTGGCAAGGATGCAGATAGAAACAAACCCTAACACACTGGTGGCAAGAATATGAATTAGTGTAGCCATTATGAAAAATAATATGGAGTTTCCTTCAAAAATTAAAAATAGAACTACCATATGATCCAGCATGTCCTCTTCTGTATATTTATCCAGAGGAAATGAAATCAGTATGTTAAAGAGATATCTGCACACCCATATTCATTGCAGCACTATTTGTAAATAGCTAAGATATGGGATGAATCTAAGTGTCCATCAATAGATGAAGGATTTCAGAACATGTGGTACCTATACAATGGAATACTATTTAGCCTTTTAAAAGAAGGAAATGTCATTTGCAAAACCATAAATGAACCTGGCAAACATTATGCTAAGTGAAATAAGCCGGGCACTGAAAGACAAATACTGCATATTTCATTTGTATGTGGAACCTTAGAAAGCCAAACTCATAGAAGGACAGAGTAGAATGATGGTTACCAGAGGCTAGGGGAGGGGGATGGGGAGATGTTGGTAAAAGGATACACAATTTCAGTTAGGCAGGATAAATAAGTTCAAAAGATCTATTGCACATCATTGTGACTATAATTAATAACAATATGTACTTGAAAATTGCTTTTAAAAAACACAGGGCCTTGAAGAGAAATGTGTATACCCATTTTCATAGTAACATTACTCACAATAGCTAAAACATGGAAGCAACTCAAGTGGCTATCCACAGATGAAAGGATAAGCAAAACGTGGGGGGGGGGGGGGGGGGGGGG
>NW_016805008.1:2347769-2370415 GCF_001698545.2 Rhinopithecus bieti
GGTGTGTGTATGTATAACGGAGTATTATTCACCCTTAAAACTGAAGGCAATTTAACATATGCTATAACATGGATGAACTTTGAGGACACTGTGCTAAGTGAAATAAGCCAGTCACAAAAGGATAAATACTTTATTGTTCCACTTACATGAGGTACTTAGAGTAGTCAAAATCATAGAGACAGAAAGTAGAAGGGTGGTTGTCAGAGGATGGAAAAGCAGGGAATTGGGAGCTATTGTTTCATGCTTATAGCGTTTTAGTTGTGCAAGATGAAAAGAGTTTTAGAGATGGATGGTGGTAACAGCTGTACAGCATTTAAATGTCTTTAATGTTACTGAGCTGTACACTTAAAAGTGGTTAAGATGGTAAATTTCATGTTATACGTATTTCATCACAATGGAAAAAAAAAAAAACCACTAAAGAGTCCTGCAGAAATTTAAGTTTGCTGTTGTCATGTATTTTTCCTCTCTTTAAAAGTTACTTCTCCATGAGCACTGCACTTTTCCAAAGGAGGAAGTGTGCTTTATAATTCTGCATGTCTTCAACATGTAGTTCAGCATCCTGCACCTAACAAGCACTCAACCAATGTTGCTGCTATTCTTGACAAAATGCCTCATTAATATGTTGTCTGAAATAAAATGAAAGTGGAATAATGTCTCTTCCAAAAAACATTAACCAAAATATTTCTATCCACCTATGAAAAGAGCCATGCAGATAACCCCAAATTTATTAACTCCAAAATTATGTATTATTTTAACATGCTCACGATAGGTTGATTAAAGAATTCAGTTTACTACTACAAAGAGTAGATGGCTGAAAGCACACAGCTAATTTTCAAAATTACAAAAGAGTACATATCTTAAGACTTTTGTATGAAGAGCTAATAAGCTCATTAAATTAATAGGATAATCTGGAATTAATGCACACAGAATTAAAGTCTCAATTTCTAGAAGAAGTATCTGTGAGAAAAAAACTGAAAGGTTAATTTACTGCCGGCTATGTATGGAGTACTTTATTCAGTAGATTCCTAATGTTAATCTAATGAATTGTTCAGGAGCTTCTTTAAACCAAGCACCTGGGGGAAAAAAAAAGGGAAATACTTGTAATTCCAAAACTTTGGGCAGCTGAGTCGGGCGGATCACGAGGTCAGGAGATCAAGACCATCCTGGCTAACATGGTGAAACTCCGTCTCTACTAAAAATACCAAAAAATTAGCCGGACATGGTGGCGGGTTCCTGTAGTCCCAGCTACTTGGGATGCTGAGGCAGGAGAATGACGTGAACCCGGGAGGCGGAGCTTGCAGTGAGCTGAGATCACGCCACTGCACACCAGCCCGGGCGACAGAGCGAGACTCTTGTCTAGGGAAAAAAAAGGGGGGGGGGGAAATGCTGCAATTACTAAAATTTGTCAAAACCAGTAACTACAAGAGCAGCTGACACATATTTTGCCTTTTAAAAATAAGAGAAATGTGTGGGGCGAGGTGGCTCATGCCTGTAATTCCAGCACTTTGGGAGGCTGAGGTGGGCGGATCATTCAAGGTCAGGAGTTCAAGACCAGCCTGACCAACATGGTGAAACTCCATCTCTACTAAAACACAAAAAATTAGCCGGGTGTGGTGGCGGGCATCTGTAATCCCAGCTACTTGGGAGGCTGAGGCAGGAGAATTGCTTGAACCCAGGAGGTGGAGATTGCAGTGAGCCGAATGAGATTCTGTCTCAAAAAAAAAAAAAAGAGAGAGAGAAATACAACATCCTCTTAGATGTCAGTTTTGTATCTGTTCATAGAACGTACAATGACATCCAGGGAATCAATTAGCCTAGGAGAGACTCAATCAAATTCAATAGTAAACTACCACAGCAAAGCTTTGATGGTCTCCATCAAAATAAGGAGGCCTGAAACAGTTTATAAACTCAAAGCACCAGAAAAATGGTATACCTGGAGAATGTTAAATCAGTTCCTGCTTTCAGGTGGTTCTGTATCTAAACAGATGATTATATTCCAAAGATCTCCTGAGATAGAAATTTCATACCTTTTCTCAGGGAACTGTTAAATCTCTTCCTCCTCTGTTGAATACCGTCCTGTTTGTCATTACCCCTCTCATTTAAAGCTAAGGTAACAGCCAGGCATCAGACCCGTCCTAATCTGGTCCAAGGTGGGATCGCTTATCATCTTTGTTCTTAATGAAAGCTCTGGATTAGGGATGGCAAACTGGTTTCAATGGATAATGTCAACTCCAATCAGTTGGTAATGATGCTTGATACACTCTTGAGAAGAACCATTAGGCCAACTGCTGCTTATCAGGAAGAATTGCCGTGATGACTTAGTGTGTGGTACACGGGTAATGAGAGAGCCCCAACATAATCGAGGCCTATTTGCTATCCCTGTTTGTTTTTCACTTCCCAAGGTGGTCTACTTGAAGTGAAAAAAAGCAAGGCAAGATATAGTCAGTGGTGGTGAAGATGCTACAGTCCTTCTTCCCTTTCTCTTGGCTCCTGGGTATGGTGGCATGTAGTTGTGCTAGTCTCATGTTATGAGTCCAGTCAGTGGCAAAAGTTATGTGGCAGCTGCTATCAGAACACTTTCACTTCCCTACTCTACTGTAAGCACAGTACGCTCCCCTGCAAAATTCCAGTAGTCTGCAGCTGGTCCAATTCACTCCAAATGTCAACTTCCTCATTTAACAAGGCCAAGTAGCATCATTTTCTCTAGTTTCGTATCACTGGTTACCCACCTTCTCAAGTGTGAGGATCTCCACATGCTGCAAGAAACTTTTAGAACCCACACCCTCAACCTAAGAAAATATATGACAAAAAATAAACAAATTATGAATTTAATAACACTTTGAGTAATTTTATATTTTACTACCCACAACTACATCTCTATACATTTGAAAATCTATAGCATATAGATGTATGAGGCATAACACCATCTTAGACAATTATTGGTAGACTTAGGAATTCGTGGACTCCCTGGTATACTCTAAGATCCCCTAGGGCATTTTGGCTCCCGATTGGGAACCACATGATTCTGTGCATGGAGACTAGAAGGGAGACGGCTAGAGGCCTCATTATGGCAAATCTTAAAAAACACTGGGGAAAATTATGTTTCTTCTGGTTCTTTGTTCAGGAAGAAATAAATTTGACCTTCTTTTTTTAGGTTATATTTTTACTTAGTCATTGTCACTGCTCTCCTTTGGATACATTTCAGTTTCCCTCTAAAATGTGGAAATCAAAGCTAGACATAAAAATCAAATCTAAAGTGTATTCCTAAGGAATTCTGTGTTATCATGGGCAATTGCCTAGTCAGCTTTGTATGTCTCCCCAATACCTGAGTTAGACTACCTTTCTACCAGAACTCTCCTTACTCAAGATGTATGTGAAGATTACTGACTAACCTAATGTTCCTAAAAGCTTAAAGATCCATATTTGATTTTTATTAATACAATGTATGCTTAATTCTGGCTACATTATTTTATTTTTCATGGATTAGAGAAATATTTTACAATAAACTTTATTGTGTATATTTCAAGTATACAACATGCGTTATAGGATACATACAGATAGTAAAAGGGTTACTACAGTGAAATAAGTTAATATCTCCATCTCACATAGTTACCCATTTTTCTTGTTTTTGTGGCAAGAGGAGCTAAAACCTACTCACTTACTGTAAGTCCCATATACAGTACCTCTTTCTACTTCAAAGATGCATTGTGAGCTGCTTTATTAGAGTGAAATGAACCATTTAGCAAACTGTGAACTTCGTAAGCAAGTGTTTAAAACATGATTTTCAAAGACATTCCTTACCACTGTGTTTAAAGCCATAATGCAAAGGGTTTACGTGTACACGTTTAAAAGATGAATCTCAGCATGTTACTTCAAAGATGCATTGTGAGCTGCTTTATTACAGGGAAGTGAACCGTTTACCAAACCATAAACTCCCATATACAGTACAACTGTATTACCTACAGTCCTCATATTGTACATCGGTTTCTGACTGCAGTTTTAAATTCAGAGTCATTCAATATAACTTACTCTTCTTAAGCAGGCTGATGAGGAGAGTTTTGAGGTCTTCTTTTAGGTATGGCAGGGAAAATCAAACTATAAGAATCAAATTTCATTGAATTCCAGAAAGAATAAGGGTCTTAGACATTTTATTTGCAATATGGGTGAGATCCTTGGAGATATTTTAGCAAAAAAACTTCATTGTAGCTGTAAAAAATGTCATTATCATGATAATACAGGTAAAGTCAGAAAGAAAAGGAAGCATAAGTGCTGTCAATGGTAATAATTTCAATTACCAGCTGAAAGCAATGTAAATGAATTAAATCCAAGAATGTGGTTTTTTTTTTCCAACAGTCAATTTGATGAACCCTTGAACCATCTTTTTATTTGCTGGGAGCAGACATGAAGTAATGATTTTAAACAGAGTGTATATTTATGTCATGTAAATCAATTAGGCAAAATGTCTGTATCATATTTTAATCTTTTAATTGTCTCTTATTCTTTTCACACCAAGCTTTTATCCAAAGCAATTTTTTAGCAGTATAGAGTTCAGTTGCTTCTGTTAAACAGTAAAAATACCAACATGGGTAACCAAGTAGTAGATGAAAGACAGTTTTTCCTTATAGAAGTATTAGAGCTGATGAAGAAAATATAATATAATTAGAATACAATTTTTTGAACTCCTAAGGAATCTGAGCATTGATCACTAATTGCTAATATCATTAAAAGAGAGACAATCAGCCTCCCAGTGGAAGAACACACTACCACCTATGAAACATCTTGACAAAAAAGACACATCTAAATGGGCAAGCTGCTAGTCTACCAATTTAAATAAAAATGAACAGAATGGAAGAACCTGTTGAACTACTTACTCCTAGTAACGCAGTGAGCAAAATCTAGACTGTGTGATAACTATAAGACCACCAATCTGGTTTTCTTACAAATAAGGAAGAACAGAAAGGAGGGGAGTGGAAGAGGGAGAGAGTGATAGAGAAAGAATCTTGCAGTTTATGACAGGAGATAATTAGAAATATGAACAACAGACTGGATATTTTATTATATTAAGAAGGTAGTAACTTTTAGGTAATGATATTTGTACTGTGACTTTAAACAGTACTTACGTTTAGAATAAATGCTAAAATACTTATGGATGTAATTATACAGGGTCTGGGACTGCCTTCATAATCCAGTTGTCAGGGAACAGTTGGGCTACAGATGAAACCAGTTCACCTACAAGTTGATCACTGAGGCTGGTTGATGGGTTTACAGAGTTTCATTATAAAATTCTCTTTAATTCTAATTTTGAAATCTCCCATATGTATTAGTTTGCTAGGGCTGCCATGACAAAATACCACAGACTGGGCGGCTTATACAACAGAAGTTTATTTATTTTCTCACTATTCTGGAGGCTGGAAGTCCAAGATCAAGGTATTGGCAGGCTTGGTTTCTTCTGGGGCTTCCCTACTTTGCTTCCAGATGGTCACCTTCTCCCTGTGACCTCACACACTTTTTGATTTGTGTGCACCTATCCCTGGTATGTCTCTTTGTGTCTGAATTTCCTGTTCTTATGAGGACGCCAGTCAGACTGCATTAGGGCCCACCCTAACAACTCTATTTTAGCTTAACTATTTCTTTAAAGGCCCTATCTCCAAATACAGCCTGAGCTACTGGGAGCTAGGGCTTCAACTTATGAATTTGAAAGGAATACAATTCAGCCCATAACACCATAATAAATTTTAAAATAATATAAAATATGTTGATAATATTTTAAATAAAACAGGATGTATACATAAAATCCTTAACTTCAAAACTGAATTAAAAAGATATGAACTGTTTCTGAGACTACATCTTCAAATAAACTTGTCTCATATTCTCACCTTTTAATATTTGCCTCCTCACTCGATGTGTATCCTTAGCAAAGTTGTTATATTCATTTTCCTGGTAGTCCCTTTCTGAGATCTTAGAGACTAAATTGCATCATATGGAAAACAAAATTCTGTGGTGAGCAACTAGCTATATCCAGGCACTACAGCACTGTCTACGTTTTAAAGAAAATATTCATGTAACAAATATTATTTCTCACTTTCAAAATTATGCACAAACTTGGGAATTGACAAGGGTTAGGCGATAGCACAATCAGGAAAACATGTCCCAAGGTACCCACTTTTATCTCAGTGGAGATCACTGGTAGAGGGTCAGGGTGTCTGATTTTCCTGTCCTACGCAACTGGGTTTACGTGAAGCCATACAGAAAATACTAGCCAGACTTTACATAAATCTGGGAATATAACACATTAGTTAGAAGTTAGCATTAGATTCCAAAAAAAAGGTCATTACAACCTGAGAGAATGAGGCCTAATAAGGTGACATACTTTACTAGGGTTAAATGTATGATTTTACACTAGGGCTCAAAACCACTTACTGGAAAAAATAAGAAAAGAGAGGTATGGCTTTACAAGAACACCTATTAATGTTTTTGTTAAAAACTTTAACTGGTAATGAGGACACTGAGAGTCAATAATGTGTTTACTGAGAGTTCACATATTATTAGGTGTACCAGTAAGATTCCAACAACTCGAAAGAAAGATGAGGATCCCATTTCAGTCAAGGCTGTTCAGGTTTCATCTGGCATATTTTGTTTCTAGGTAATACACTTTAAAATATAATGCTAGGATGGTAAATATATTTAATACCATGTCAAATGAAGAATAATTGCTATTCTTGAACTTGGAAACATTAGTCAAGATTAAACAAAGACTGAAGACAGACATAATCTTGTCTTCAAATACCTGGGGGGCTGCCATTTAGAAAAGCTTTAGGCCTCCCCTCCTTGGCCCCAAACAGGAAGAACTCAGTAAACCCAGCTAACCCCTCCCCATCCCTTAGGAAACATCACTTCCTCGGGGAGGCCTTCCCTGGCCTACAGACTGTGGGCTCCTGGCCACTGGCTTCTGCAGTTTTCATTCTTCTCTGTTGGGCACTAATCCTATTTCTAATTGTCAAATCGTGTTAGCTTGTGTCTTAGTCCATTCGGTTGCTTATAACAAAATACTATAGACTAAGTGGCTTATAAATAACACGCTTATTTCTCAGTTCTGGAGACTGGGAAGTCCGAGATCAAGGCACTGCCAGATTCTGAGGCTGGTGAGGGCTTGCTTCCTGGTTCTGAGATGACTGTCTCTCACTTGAACATCGCATGGAGAAGGGGGTGAGGGGTCTCTCTTGGACCTCCTTTATAAATACACTAATGCCAGTCATGAAGGCTCTGCTCTCATGACCTCATCACCCCGCTAAAGTCCCAGTTGCTAATACCATCATCCTGGGGGTCAGATTTTCAACATTTGAATTTGTAAGGGAGACACAAACATTCGGACCATAGCACCACCCTAGACTGTAAGTTCTCAGAGAAGACAGACCATGTCTGATTTGCTGGTCCTAGAACACTGGTGCCTAGCATAGTAGAATGAAAGAATCCATGAGACATGGATTTGGATTTAATATGAACATCTATGTATTTTTTAATAGTGTTGTGTAAATTCATGGGCTGCCTTAAGAGGGAGCAGTTTTCCTTTCACGGGTGGCCCGCATTCAGGCTTAAAATGGCAGCGAGAGTGAGGGGATTAAAAGTGACTGGGCTAAATGAATTTTACCCTCTTTGCCAACTGAAGAACTAGGATTTGAATTCTTCTGCGAAACATCAGCTCAATTCTGATCCATTTTGGAAAAGTTTAGTAATACATTTTTCATAATTGCTCCTGTTCAAACCCAAATTTCATTTAATGTTTCTCCCCACTTTTTATTTCTCCTTCTCTCCCTACTCCCCAAAGCTGATGATTAATATTTCCATTTTATTATGAGGATATATAAAGCTTCAGAAAACATAGTGGCAGACAGTGAGGTGAGGTCAGACTTAGAAACGAGGAAAATATTTCTGAGATTCTTAGCATCAGCTGGGCTGAAAGTAAATGTAGATTTGATAAATGACACAAAAAAAGACTCAAAAAGTAAAAATAAAAGTGAACCCTCCCACTAATTAGTGAAAATTCTCAAAGTGGGGGATAAGGAAGGAGACCTCTACTACTCCTGCTGCCCTCCTCCCCCCACCTTACCTAGTTCACAAGACAGGAGGAAAGAGAGAAAGCAAAATGTTAGAAACAAACAAAAGTAAGATAAATAGCCAGACAACCTTGGCACCACCACCCGGCATTACCTCTCCACTTCTCTTTTTGCCTATTCGATTTTACAAGGACCCAGTTTTCCCTAAAACACATCAGACTTTCAGCAAATATAAAGACTGCATCTTTTTTTCACAAGGCCAAAAAAAAAAAAAAAAAAATCTACCTAAATACTTTTCATTAAAATGTGTGCCCTGTAATACTGGTTTTCAGATAGTCAAATATTACATAACTTTGGTTATTCCTGTGGGAGTTAATAAGCAAAGACCTTGAAGGTCAATCTCCTTACAAATTACTGAAACTACCAATTCTGACCTTGATTACTTGATTTAGTTTGATAAAGAAGTTTGAGGATGAAATGAAACATATGAACAAATACACATGCCTGCTATCCTTCCTCTAGTCTCTATCTTCCTTCTAGAGAAACATCTTTTGTGACAGTATCCTCTAGACCTCTACCAATTCATAGATAATTATGGAATCATGAAAACAATATGTTATCAACCAATAATAATAAAAATACAAATATATTTATTGTAAACTCTATTACATCTGTTGAAAAGGTTAAGAAACAGGTAGATAGAAGCAATTAGGTAGAAGACTGAGAAACAATTAGATAAGGCCAGGGAATTAGGTAAGCAGTGGGGGCTAGTAAATGATACCCTGTACCTGGGAGTACAACTGTTGGGAGGGAACCCACACACCAAGCAAAGGGGCTTCAAGAGAGCTCCACCCACAAAGAGGACTAAGTATGACTCTCCCGAGTGTGACATAGATGGAAATAACTTTTACAACCTTTAAATCTAATGCCTACCTCTTTCTGAAGACTTAATTCCTTCTTCTAAAGATGAAGACAAGGAAGGGATTACAGGGAAGACAAAAGGAGTATGGGGAGGTTCATGATTTTCAAATGCTTAATGTTTTCCTTTTGTACCATGTCATACTAGCAGTTAAAGACCAGAGAGTAGATGTTTGACTTAAACCTCACTATGTTTATGTTGATATTTATATCTTTACACGTTTTCTACAGCTTTAAGCAAACCCTGCCAAACAACGTAATCATTCTCATGTTTAGCATAACTTCAGACATGTCTCTGAAAAACAAAAAAATACACATGAAAAAAGATATGCCTATCCCAGGAAAAATTACATAGGTATACTCTTCAGAACAGTGTTTCTCAAATTTGATTGTGAATATAAATCACCGGGAGATCTTGTAAAAATGCAGATTTTAATTCAGTGGGTCTCAGGTGGGGCCTGGGACTCTGCATTTCTAACAAACTCCAGGTGATGTTGATAATAATGGTGCACAGAACACACTCTGAGTATATTTTAGACCATGACATGAAAACCCAGATTCGGCAAGAAATCTGTCCCCTCAATCTCATTCCCCCTTTCATAATTTCCCACTGAGTTCCTACACTTTTCCCTGTTTTGCTGGTGAGAAAGTTTTAGGTACAGCTGGATGGATACAAATGAAAAGAAAATATTCTAAAATTACAACTTCAAGTGAAGATTTTAAGTTGACTCAAGGGAATAGACATATTTTTAATGTGCATGAATTATACATACTTCATCCAAATCATTGAATACAGGATATCCTATTTCTTGACATAAATGGAGCCCTATGTCTGTATAACTTAAAAGTAAGTGTATTTACAGACAACCTATAGAATGGGAGAAAATATTCACAAACCATTCCTCTGACAAAGGTCTAGTACCCAGAATCGACAAGGAACTTAAAGAAATTAGCAGGCAAAAGACAACCCCATGAAAAAGTGAGCAAAGAACACAAATACTTCTCAGAAGAAGACATACATGCAGCCAACAAACATGAAAAAAAATGGTCCACATCACAAATCACCAGGGAAATGCAAATCAAAACCACAATGAGATACCATCCCACACCTGTAAGAATGGATTTTGTTAAAAAGTAAAAAAAAAAAAAAATGTTGGCCAGGCTGTGGAGAGACAGGGACACTTACACACTGTTGCTGGGAATGTAAATTCGTCCAGCCACTATGGAAAGCAGTTTGGAGATTTCTTTAAAAACTAAGATTTCAACTATCATTCAACCCAGCAATCCTACTACTGGGTATATATACTCAAAGAAAAATCAGTTGTTCTACCAAAAGGACACACGCATCCACACGTATGTTCATTACAGTGTTATTTCCAATAGCAAAGACACAGAATCAACCCAGGTGTCCATCAACAGTGGACTGGATAAAGAAAATGTGGCACACACATACCATGGAATACTACACAGCCATAAAAAAGAATGAAATTGTGTCCTCTGCAGCAACATGGATGCAGCTAGAGGCCCTTATCCTAAGCAAACTAATGCAGAAAAAGAAAACCAAATACCACGTGTTCTCACTTATAAGTGGGAGCTAAACACTGGGTAAACAGAAACATAAAGATGGGAATAACAGACACTGAGGAATATAAAAGGGGAGAGAAAGGGAGACAAGGGCTGAAAAACTACCTATTGGGTACTATGCTCAATACCAGGGTGACAAGTTTAGTCATATCCCAAACCTCAGCATCACACAATATACCTCTGTAATGATCTTGCACATGTACACCTTGATTCTAAAATGTATGTTGAAAAACAAAAAGAAGTTTAATTAATGCACAGCACACCATCTCATTGTTCAGGTGTCTCTGGGGAGTGAGGTGATCAAAATAAATCACATTTTTCAGATAACTAAAGTTTATCTTTTTAAGTTTCCAGATCTATTGATTTTAGAAATTTTTAATTGAAATCTTCCTGGAATTAACATACTCAAGAATTTTTAACTATACAAAACAAAGTTTAACGTATCTGCCTGGGCGTAGTGGCTCAGGCTTGTAATCCCAGCACTTTGGGAGGCTGAGGCAGGTGGATCACGAGGTCAGGAGTTCAAGAACAGCCTGGCCAAGATGGTGAACCCCTGTCTCTACTAAAAATACAAAAATTAACCGGGTGTGGTGGCAGGTGCCTGTGATTCCAGTCACTTGGGAGGCTGAGGCAGAGAATTACTTGAACCAGGGAGGCAGAGATTGCAGCGAGCCGAGATTGCAACACTGTACTCCAGCCTGGGCAACAGAACAAGACTCCATCTCAGGAAAAAAAAAAAAAAAAAGTTTAACATATCTACAGTTACCCAGGGTCAGTAGTTTTTACTCTATGGTATGACATAACATACGAGCTACTAAGGTCTGCATGGGACTATGTGCTCTCACACAGTGGAGTCCCAGCGCCCAGAGCAGGGTTTCTCAGTCTATTTGGAGCTATCCTCTGTTTCCTTCCTCCATGGTCAGCTGCCACCTCACTCTGTTCTCTGATTGCCATTCCCTTGTAATTTCTAATCTGCTGCTTTGTTTTTCACGATAGTTTGGGAAAGATTCTGAAATGGGCTCCCTTCTCACTCCTTCCTTCTCACTCCTGTTTTTAAAGCAGGAGCTCCCTTTCAGAGTTTTCAGTTGCTGGTAATCTGAATTCAGATAATCATGTCAGCTTAAAGAAATCACAGAAAGTAATCCCTCTGTAAGTATCTCCTACTATGACTATTGAATACTCACTGATGCCGGTGTCCTTACAGTACTGGACCAAGTACTGTCCCATGACTTTTAGTAGATGATTATACTCTTGGACATTGAGAAATTCCTGTTTATTATGGGATGGTTCCATGACCTCCAAGGGTATATTAACAATTCCAACCACGCCTGCGCCAAGTCTGAGAAAATATATGCATATTTAAATTTTGAAAATTTGGCTAAAGAAAAAAATCAAATATATTCTGGTCATTTGAAATCTTTTTTTTTTTTTCCAAAATAAATTGATTCTGTTGGTCTGGACCATGTCAAAGTTTAACAAGTTATCTAATGACGTTATCATAAATCTGTGGGGATCCCAACATGTTTGGTACCATAATAAAAAAATCACTTTAGTACAATGTTACTGAGTTAATATGACTCGTTTTACAAACCTATCACCTTACATGGAGAGTGAGGGTGGCTGGGAAGGCAAAGCCTTTTGACATTAAAAACCATGGTGCCTTACTGCAATAAACTGGCATAATCTTCTAAATGACAGTGGCCAGAGAACCACTTTCTTTCTCTGCATTTCATCTATCAGATTGGATTTCTCCTCTCCATTGCAGAGGTCCTCGGGGTGCTAAGTGAATTCTATGAAGGAATCACAGAGTTGGCTTATCCCAGAGGGTAATGAGTATCTCACTGTAAATCTGCTTAGTGACATAACCTGCTTTGGGAAAGAGTATACAATTGTCTAAGCCTTTAGGCTGCCTTTTGTATGGCACATGTGTTAAAGCCTCACAATTTGGGGTCCCTGCCTATCGTGTTTTTCTACCACTTCACTCTTCCACCTTGCTTTCCTTTCACTGTTCATTCTCTAAGTCTAAATTTGGGCTTCATTCTTCTAGAAGGCCTAAATTGACTTCCCCAGTTTGCTTTACTGTCCCTCCTAAATACTCTTTTTGCACTGGATGCTCACCTCTAACATAATATTCATTCATTCATTCAAGCTCAGCACCTAGCCCTGTTCCAGGAACTAAGAATATGGTGAGAACCAGAAGTATAGATTCCCTTTGGCTTTGAAGTTTCTCTTTTACAGAAGGGTGGCAGGCATGAAGCTAATAAACAGACAAGTATACAAGATCATTTCAGATGGTGATAAGTGGGGTGAGTAACATAATGCAGGTGCTGTGATATGTGAAGAGTGACAGGTGGGGGGAAGGGAAGGGACCAGTTTTAATAAGACAGTCAAGGAAGACCTTCCTGTGGAAAATACTTCAGGCTCATGGCTGAATGGCATGTTAGGGCCCGCGGTAAGAACATCTGAGGACAGAAGGTTCAAGGCCGAGGAATGGCATGTCCCAAGGTCTCAATGCAGAAATGAGCTTAGGAGGTCTGAGGAACAGGAAATGCAGAGAGGGTAGGGTATTAGTAGAGGGTGAGGTCCCACAACCAGTTAGAGGCCAGATAACTGGAAGCCCATGGCAAGCAGTTCTGAGTGCACTGGGATTTAAGCAAGAAATCCAACTAATCTAGGTTTTATAAGATAATTCTTGTTATTTTCACACAATATAAAAATATGCATTTATATGCTTGTCCCTTTCACTTGATTATACATTCCTTAGCAAAAGGGCCATTTATCAGCAGAGCTTAGTATAGTGCCTGGCATACAACACTGCACTATAGGTGCTTATTAAACAAACAATGAATGAATTGCTAATTCCTTGAGAGTGAAGAAGCAAGATAGTAAATGCTCCCTGACCCTTTCTACTGGTCATGATTATTTTGTCTGATCCTGTCCTTTTGTGTGTGTCTCTTCAGGACTCTACATCATTGATGAAAGCAGCTTGAGAAGTTTCAGACCATTGCGAAAGCATGAGAATGTATTACTCTAAAATCCAAATAGGCTAGAGAGTTTCAGTAACATATGATCATGCAGGTAACTGGCATGAACTCATACACGTAGGGGCTGCACAAAATGTTAATAGGGTTGCTTTACAAGACTATGGATTTTTCTTTTCTTTCTCTTCTAAAATTTATCTAATATGCTTGTATTATTTTTAAATTGGTAAAGCATTAAAACTTTAAGCCAAAGAGGTGGCACAAGGAATGGCCCCAC
This sequence comes from Rhinopithecus bieti, assembly GCF_001698545.2. Classification (NCBI taxonomy): domain Eukaryota; kingdom Metazoa; phylum Chordata; class Mammalia; order Primates; family Cercopithecidae; genus Rhinopithecus; species Rhinopithecus bieti. The sequence goes on from NW_016805008.1 coordinate 2,361,584, forward strand.
ATCAAGTTGCTCAATCAATGCATTGAAAAAAATTTCCCAAAGTGTGATTTTTCCTTACAGCATACATGCAGATTCACTGATATTATAAATGAGGCAGATTAATGCCTGCATATCGACAGGAAGGGTGAATAGAGACTATGACACTTGCTCCCACTGTGATTAGTCACTCATCTCACTCCACAGACAGCATCTTACTGTAACCTCCCTCTCTCTGCTTATACCTCTGAAAGGAAAAACATACTTACAAGGACTTCAGTTTCAACTGTGAGCCCACTTTTTCATGCATTTTGATCAAACGGTTATTACTGTAAATGAACATTCCAGCTTGGCTTCGGTTTTCCACGTTCACTCCATAGAACAGGGAGAGTGTTTTGGCTTTCTTTAATTCTCTAGAGTTAGATTTAGAAAGTTTAAAAAGTTGTTTATTAAATAAACATATATAGTTTATGAAACTGCTAATAATTAAACTAGAAGGTTAACGTCAAAGGTATATATCCAAATATTTTGCAAAATCTGGTAGGCACACTCATTTGTCTCTGTATAGCCAAGTATTCTGCATAAACATGATGCCAGTAACTATGCCAGTCAAACAAAAGCATTCACTGATTCAAAAACACGTCTGCCAATTTAAATTGACAAGAACTAGAAAATGCTAAAAGAGTTGTGAAACATTAACTGGTCTTATCGGTACATTGCAGCATTTTTTACAAAATGATGACTTGGCTATTTTAAATTTTAAGTATTTCTAACAGTAGGTGTGATTTCTAAATTTCAGCATCTTCTCAAGTCTCCAGATATCTGACATAGACTGGAATGCACCAAAAGATATTCTCTGGCTTCCTCTTAACCTTTTCCAAAATTTAAGGTAAATAAGTTACTATCATAAAGCAAGTTTACAAGGGCAACAGATATGAGCTCCTGTTTTTCTGACTGACCTTCTATATTACGTTTTGTGTGAGTTTTCTATTAAAAGTATAAAATAGAAATTGAAAAATACCACAATGTGATAAAAACAGTTATGGTAAGGAGTTGTGATATAAACATCTGTAATATCAGAGGCTGCTAGAAGCTACGAAAATGCCTGGATGTGAGAGGCAGACTTGGTTTCAGATACAAGCTTGTCTTTGTAATAACCATGGTTGTACCTCTTAAACTTTGTCTCATTTGAAAAATGGGACTAATACCTGCCTAGCCACTTGTGATGTTATAAGAACTAAAAGAAATAATGTTAAATATAAGCCTGGAACAGATTAAGCACATAACAATCGTTATTTTCTTTACCCAATCAAGGATGACAACAAAAATAATTCTCCTGCACTCACCCTGTAGCTCCCCTCTCTCTACAAACTTGGTCTTTTGTTTTATGACCATGTGCTATTACATTTGACATAATATACTTACTGGACTAATTAAATGTGTCTATCATTAAAGAACAATTATAAAGTTCTATCAGTCCTTCCATGTGGATATGATATATATAGAACACAAGATATGAGTTAATATACTATATATTTATTAAACATATGTATATCTAAAGTCAAACATATAGGAATCAAACTTTTTCTCAAAAATCACTACTCAGTAATGAGATCCCAACTATTCAACAAAAGTACTGACTGTATAAGGGATACCTAAATAGGGTATTGCAGTATATGACATAGTCACTCTATAATATTAAATGATATACTGATATTCTTCGATTAAAAAACCCAGCATTTGACCATTAAAACAAGTTCATGGCAACTGGCATTATTATTAATAAAGTGTTGATTGGTCAGTTTTCAAACATTTCACTGTATGAACTATCTCATACAGTGAACTTGTTTCAAGAAGATTTTTATTTCTAAAGCCTTAGGGCTTCGTTTTAAATTACAATTTCTATGACATTTATTTAAATTTTCTGGTAAATGCATAAGTAACATTTCACATTGATTTATTGTGATAAATGCAAAAGTGACATTTAAAATTTAAGTTTTGAGGAAAGTTATGGTTGGATGTCAGTGCATGGTTCACGAAAAATAATGTTAAGAACTAATCATACTTCCCTTAAAAATAGTTTCACAAAGGTATCACAGCTTTCAAAGTCCGATCTTAGGTGGGCAGCAGTGATTATTTTCAGTTTAACTTGTTTAGCATTTGAGTTAGACAGCAAGTTAATCTTACAAATGTAAATATCTGGTTTTGCTAACATATCCTTGCTATTTTTATTTTAGCGATATATAAGCAATACATTCACGTGAAACATTACTTCCTATCTTAAATTTTAAGCTACTAGACAAAGGGAAGCAACTGGAACCAATTCTCTAGAATTTAAATGGCAAATGACACAGAGGCAAAGTGAGTTATCAGCTGATCCTCCAGGCAGTTCACTCCCTCATCCAGACATCTTCATCTAGCCCAAACAATTAAATGCTGAACTAATTTTTTCACTTTTTTTGGAAGTTTTAACATTACGTAGACACACACGTGTACGTGTAAATATATACTTTATCAAGGTTTTACATTGCTTATCTTGGTTTTGGGACCTTGACTATATTAGATTTCAGATTATAAGATGTCACAAGCTGAAAAAAAAAATTGTCACAATAACCACTAAATCTACCTACTTAGAAACCAGAATTTGTTTTAACACAGTACAGAGGATTCCTGCAAACAAAAAACCTTATGTCTCACCTTTGTTTCTCTCTAAGATTCTTTTGCTTTGCTTCTACATCTTCCAAAGCTCTCTGTAATACATCCTGGAGAAGTGCATTGGTTAGGAGAGAACACAATGCCACTGAATTAACAAAAAGCATGTTGATATTATCCTATTACTCAAATGTTTCAAGGGTAACAATAGCTATTACCTAATGCAATTCTACCATCGTAGATTCTCAATACTTGATAAATTATTCAGTTTCAACACCTTAGAAGATAAACCAAATCTTAACCCACTATTCTCTTTTGTACATATTCAGATTATCCTCTCTGCCTTTTAGAGAAAGAAACTTTATTCTCCATAATGGCACAAAGTCTTTGACAAAAACTACATGAAAACTTGGGTGAGTTATTTAGTGTACCCAGGTTCTGACTTTTGTTTGTGAGAACAATAAATGCTCAATTATGTGACCACTAAGTGTTTTTGCAGGAAAAAAAAGATAATTGAGAAATTTGGTTAGTAGCCAGCAGAAAATATATTCTTCATATCGAATTCTGGATACCTCTAATATTTCTCAAACTTTCCCTTTATAGGATACCCCATGCCCAGTTATCTTTCTTATTAACACTTTTGATTTGATATACCAACTCATTCACTACTCTAAATCTGGTATGCTCCCTCTAACCAAGCAGAAGAGAAATAATTCATGGTTGTTCTCAGGCATCAGAATAGCCTCATGCTTCATCCTCCTGAGGTGAAAGGTGGGTATCTCTTTTGATGTATGGTACATCACTGAATGAACACTATTTTCACTGAATTTCCAGTAAAAGAAACTGGAAAATGGTTGGCAAGTATTCCATTTAAAATTCATCTGCCCAGAAGAATTTAAGAGCTCAAAAGTTCAGGTCATTCTGCTTTGCTCTCTTCTCTGCCTTAAAGAAACCGGACTGCATCAGATCAACAAAGCAAATTGGTCAAGGACTTCCCTACCCTGCCTGCCCTCAGAGCACAGAGCAGAGGCAGGGAGAAGAAATAGCAGGAGGCAAAAAGGAAGCAAGGTCCTGACCCATTAGTCTTTCTCTGGACTCTCAAACATACAAAGCAAAGGGAAATGATTTCTTAAAAACAAAATTTTAAAAAGCTTAAACTATTAAAAATCAATAATCAATAACAATAAGATAGGTTTACCTTTAATTTAAAAAATGAAAAGAAAAAACTAAGAGAAATTGGGGCAAGCCATGGAGAGAATTAGCTTTGGGGCATTACCACGAACTACTCTTTGATGTCATCCCTTACTCAAGACCTTAGATACGAAAGATCTTTATCAGACACAGCCTTGGTCCTGGAAAGTTAAATGGCAAAATCACTGAAAGGATTCATACATTCAGTCTGTAGAAGAGGATGAAGAGAAGGTGAAGTAAGGCATTTTACCTCCATATTCCTACTTATCTTTTGCATGTAAGCAAATAAATACGTTGCTTAATGATTCACCATCGTTTAAAGCTTCACACCATATTTTTGGTAAGAGTTAGCAAACTTACAATACATGTCTTGCAGCAATATTCTATTTCTCTTAGTTGCAATGCATTATAATTAATAACAATAGTTCTTTTTAACTTATCTTACTCATGGGCATATTGTAAGAATTACAAAGAATGTTTATGAACTGTGTGGAGCAACTCATAATAAAAGAGCTTTGGAAGCTGGAAGCATTGTTATTAATATTCATAATTACAGTATATAATTCCTAGCACTAGCAGGAAGGATTGCTTATTATACCTTTCCTTGCTTTCCCCATTTATTTAGGTCCACAGGGAGCTATAATTTGAATAGATATTTTCAAGGAGACTTGATAGGCCAGTTTTTTCTTCTGCTGGCTTTTCATTATTTTTTCCCTTTCTCCTGTTACTTTCCTTTCTATTTTAAAGAAATTGCTTGTGATGCTCTTCCCCATTTCAAATTCACCCCATGTTCTGTTCATCTTTTGTCTCTGCCTCAGCCTTGCCCCCACTTGCTGAGTTTCCTCTCCTTTCTCTGCACTCATCTATTCTGTTGACCTGAGTTAAAATCAACTTAATCTTCTCAGCTTATCTGTGCTTAAAAGTTTAGGAAGTAGATGATAAGAGACAACTATGCACAGGAAAAAGCAAATGACACAATTTGCCATTTAATAAGACTACTCTCTTTACATGTCATACCTTGGCAGAAGATAAAGAGGTTGCGTCACACTGGTTTATTTTGATTTGTGCTTCTTTCAATATGAATTCAGCTGGAAGTATAAGCCGAATAGTTATAATATAGCAAAATTATTTCAAGCAATTTTAAGTGAGTATTTTCCATACATATAGCATGACCAGTGAAAAATGGCGTACAGACCATGATCTCAGAAAACCCTATGTTCCTCTTATAACTTTTACACATTTTATATCTTCCTTCTATTGGGCTTTCATTTAGGTACGACAATTTATAGGACATAAATATACAAATATAAATTCAAAAGTCATAAATGAGTTTTTAGCTGACAGAAAATGCTTTAAAATCCACAAAATATAGATGTAGAGCTACTACTCACTCCCAGATACTGGGGAATAGAGCTTTGTTCCTGCAATAGGATGAGTGAATATGTAGAACATCCTTCTGAAAGTAGATGCAATGCAGGGATCTAAAATGACCTAACACAGTGCTATGACAAGCAGGGTTTCTTATTTTATTTTTTAAAATAGAGACACAGTCTCACTATGTTGCCCAGGCTGGTCTTGAACTCTTGGCCTCAAGTGATTCTCCCACCTTATCCTCCCAAAGTGCCTGAATTATAGGTGTGAACCACCATGTCAAGACAGACAAACAAGGTTTCTGACAAATATCAATCTAGTTTGAAGTGTGTTCAGGATCATACTTACAATAATAAATAATATCATGAGTAAACAAACTCAGAGATGGAAAGAATGTGTTTTGAAGTTCCACAGAGACAGAAACTACAATTAATTAATTGTAGTAGCTCCTACAATGCCTGGAGCAATGTATGTCTCAGAATCAGTGCACAATTAAGATTTGCTGAGTGACTGAACAACAATGATGTAGGCTACAGGTAATCGCATACCAATCTTTACTGCTTCTTCTGCCTTTTTAACTTCATTTTTTAATGCTCCTTTAAAAGAAGATGTGACATAAAGATACTTTCTGAAAAGAAAGAAAAAAGAACATAATCAAGTCAGACTATCATTTTAAAGTACATAAGACAATATTCTTTAGTAAGACTATATGCTCCAGAGATACACAATTATTAAGAAAGATTCATCGAGTGAGTTGCATCCAGCTAGTAAATTAGCAAACTTTATACCTAAGCGAAATTCCTTGCCTTTCACTACTTAGAAATGTTGCTTTTGTAAGGAGACTTCATGAGAGCGATAAGAAAATCTGCCCACACAAATGTTCACTTAGACATCTAAAATAGGATAATTTTCTTTAAAAAATTTTATGAAGTTGTTACCTTATCAAAGTTTCTGGTTAATATGCATAGCCCACTTACTCAGATTATCATTAACACTGGATAAACTACTTATCCTAGTCCCAAAACAATTATCTCTAACTGCGATGCTCAGAAACACACATTCATGTATCATTTTAAATTACCAAAAGCACATTTTCTACTTTATTGATTGAGAAACCCGTTTTCATGGTCCATTGTTTTAGTGATCGCAAAGATGCTCTAGAACAATAAAGGAAAAAATATATACATGTATATATCCATAAACTCAAAGAGAACAAAGCATAGGTGAGAAAAGCTCTACAGAACCTGAGGTTCTCTGAATACAGTTGAAAGTATGTGCATCTGTTACAGAAAATTCCCCAAACTGGGCTTTAAAACATTGGTTTAAATCATCATAGAGAGAAAAATTCTAGAATATTTGGTTTGAGAATGCTCAAAGCTCTGTAAACTCTAAATGTACATCAATAAGAAAACAGCTAAATAAATCATAGTGCTATGCAATATATTTAACAATGACAAAGTCTCCAAGATATAACTGTAAGAGAAAATAACAAGTTGTACATAATTTTATGTTTAAAAAAATCTGTATGTGCATGCATGCATGTGCACATATACATAACTGTGTAGAAAACAATCTGGAAAGATATTTATTAAACTTCTAACAGAGGCTCTCCTTTAGGGAACATTACAGATTGCTATAGCACAGAATGAATGACAAGTGGTAAAAAGGGCTTTTGGTTATTTGATTTTTCCCCCATATCTAATTCTGTATTGTATAAATTTTATTAATTTTACTACTTTTATGAGGAAAATAGAACCCTTCTCCATCAAGAGAAATAAAAGTATGAAGAAACACTATGCACCTTTCAAGGCTTTGTGCTGAAGAAGTATGGAACATAACTTAATACAGCATTTTGGGTGACTGGTTTGATCAGAACAACTTGCAGAAATTTAAACTTTCATTGACTTTAATTTTCGCACTTAAAACATTTGTTCAAAATACTCCGGCCAATATCAAATACAGTATTTTAAAATTTAAGTTGAAAAAGAACAGACTTCAAGTAAAGAAAACTACAGTTCTGAACTTTTATTAACACAGAAAAAAATTAGCCCCCAGTTGTAAATCATAACTACATTGTAGTATTCAATCATAATTCTTTCTTTTAAGTTATAAGGGTTTACCTCGTTTAATTATATTGTAAAAATAATTCTAATCCTTAATTATTCTTTACAACATGTAATTAGGCAGGATCAATAATTTTCTGGTTCATGTAATATTGATAGGTAGAGATGTGGATGTCCAACAGACCTCCCAAATTTAGTATGTCCACTATGATATGAAGAGAAGTCCATCCACCATTCCTCCTAACCTCTACATTTGCACCTCCCCTATCATTCCCAAGATTTTGTTCAGGATAAAAATTTAGAAGGCCTTCTGGACTCCTCAATTTCTCTCCACCCCATATCCAATTCATTGGCAAGACTTGTTGGCTCTATCTTCACAACATATCTGTAATCCAGACACTTTTCATCCCTTCCACCATTACCACCTGAGCTCAAGCTCATTTCTCTCCTAGAATACAGTAATAGTATCTCTCCTACCTCAACTTCCCTCCTTTCTTCTTATCCCATGAAATCAGTTCTCCACTCAACAGCTAGAATAATCTTTTAAAAACGTAGATCAAGTAATGCCACTCCTCTGCTCAAGTTATTCCATTCTCAATACAGCCACCTCTTCGTGTCATGTTGCTTCAGGCCTTACCTGATCTGCCCAATCTATTTCAATCTGTTTTCTGTGTTCTAGCTAGACTAGCCTTTGATTGCTGTCTTTGCACTTACTGTCCCCTTCTTCTGGAACCATCTTCCCACAAAATTATTGCATAACTCACTGTGCTACCCACCATCCAAGATGTCTCCTGTGTTTTTTTCCTCCTGGTATTAATGCCTATGTGTGGTGCCCCCACCGCAACACTAAATCTAGCCTGACCTGTGGCACGGCAAAAGTGATGATGGTCTGTCACTTTTGAAGATGGGTTCTAAAAGGTTGCAAATTCTACTTTGTTCTCTTGAATTGCTCACTCTGATAGAAGTCAACCATTATGTCATGAAAATACTCAGGTGGACCTGTGCAATGGACCTTTGTTAAGAGGAACCAACTTGCCCCAAAAGACACACACACTCATATGTTTATTGCCACATTATTCACAATGGCAAAGACACGGAATCAATCTAGGTGCCCATCAATGTTGGATTGGATTTTTTAAAAAGTGGTACATATACACTATAGCATACTACACAGCCATAAAAAAAGAATAAAATCATGTCCTTTGCAGTGACATAAATGCAGTGGAGACCATAATCTTAAGTGAATTAACACAGAAACAGTAAAACAAGTACCTCATAATCTCATTTATAAGTGGGAGCTAAACACTGAGCACACATGGACATAAACATGGGAACAACAGACACTGGGGAATACAAGACAGGGGAGGAGGGAGGCAGGGATGGGGGTATGGGTAGAAATCATCCCTATTGGGTACCATGCTCATTAGCTGGGTGACAGGATCCATACCCCAAACCTCAGCATCACACAATATACCCATGTAATAAACCTGCACATGCACCTTCTGTATCTAGATAAAAGTTGAAATTTTTAAAAAAAGAATTACCTGATATTTTATCATCCATTTTAATTTACATGTCG
>NW_016805008.1:2370868-2387698 GCF_001698545.2 Rhinopithecus bieti
CCCCCCCCCCCCCCCACTAGAATGCAAGCTCCATGAGGGCAGGAATTTTCTCTTTTTTTCTTTTTTCTTGTTTTTTCTGAGACGGAGTTTCACTCAGTCATCCAGGCTAGAGTGCAGTGGTGCGATCTCAGCTCACTGCAACCTCTGCCTCCTGAGTTCAAGCGATTCTCCTGCCTCAGCCTCCAGAGTAGCTGGGATTACAGGTGTAAGCCACCATGCCCAGCTAAATTTTTGTATTTTTAGCAGAGATGGAATTTCACCTTCTTGGCCAGGCTGGTCTCGAACTCCTGACCTCAGGTGATCCACCTGCCTCGGCTTCCCAAAGTGCTGGGATTACAGGCATGAGCCACCATGCCCAGCCCAGGAATTTTCTCTTTTTGCTTTTGCAAAATGTCCAATGCCTACAAGAGAGCCTTGCACAGAGTGGTCATTCCATCCACTTGCTCTTACGCATTTGTATAATAACAACTACTATTGGTTTACAAACATTTCAGAAACCTTACTGTTTTTATGTTTAACATAAAACACTGTTTTATTTTAGTCCTCACAAGAACCTCAGTGGCAGAGGAATTCCCAATTCACAATGGAGAAGAGTAAGACTCAAGTAATTGCCAAAGGTCCACAACTAGTAAATGACAAAACCTAAATTCCCATCCAGGTTTGGCTAATTCAAATTTTGCTTCCAACTATCATACTGTAATAAAAGATTAAATAATTCAGTACTGTAAAAATTCGAAAATGGACACATAACATGCATAATACAAAAGAATCACTGTTCAAAAATTACTAGTCTGATGGGTGGGTGGGGTGTTAGGGTATGGAAAGCATCCCTAAATACTGAATTCTGTTTCGGAAGCATAGTGTTGCAGAGTATTCAACAACAGAACATAGCGTTAATGTCCCTGAATAACTTAAAAAGGACTATGAGGTTCCTCTGAATGCAGGGTAACATCCATCCCAACTCATTTGGGCTCCTTTCAGCATCATGGGTCTACAGTTAAGCAATGTTAATGAATAATGTTTGTTGCCTAAGATCAAGTAACATAACCATATAACAATTTGTCTTTATTATATAAACAATATTTAAGACTCCAAGAATTATAGACTTATAAAATGTTTAAGAGACCTGAGAAATCACCTAGAAATTTTTTCCAAAGTAATAATTTCTTCCATGATCTAGACTCCTCCAGAGACAAATTTGCACTCATCTTGGGTGGGAGTCCGTTCCGTTGCAATACACTCGAATGGGAAGCAGCCATCACTTGATATAAGTAATTTAGGTAGATTACACTCAATTTACTAAAATTCCCTCAGAAAATAGAGACAAATCCACATTTTCCATGGGCTTAAACTATTTTTCACCCAAACTCACTGAGAGAAATTTAATTTGAAAAGATTGGCTATATTGATTGATCCAGGAGACACTTGGTGCTCCCCAGAAGAATAAGACTGATGAAAAGGAAACATTGCTTTGATATTTACTAGGAAATGAATGAACTGATTTATAGGGAAAGTCTCAGGATTGGAATATTTTATTTTCAAAAGATGATAGGCAGTATAATTAGAAATCAAAAGTAAAGCTTTTGCAAAATTCATTGATGTGTGCTCAGGGAGTACGATGCAGAGATCTATAATTTTAGTATTAATATCTTTAGGAGTGACTGCAAGGCCCCTCTCAGGACAGCTACTGCATTTTCATGCAAATAAGACAAGATGACAAATGCAGACATATTATAAAGAGTTAATGTGGTATAGGAGAAGCAGCATGGAATTTGGATTGGTAAAGAATTTAGAGCCAGAAGGTTTGAGTTCTTCTCTAGTTTTAACATTTCCTTATCTCTAAAATGATGATGATAACCTAACACACAGTCTTACTGCAGAAATCAAATGAAACAGTTCAGGTAAAAAGGCACATATATAGGCAGTGTACACAAATTAAATGTTTCTCCCAACAGATATCAAGGTCCTCAAAACAAGAATTAATTTTATCTTTTTTCCATTTTTCCATAAGTTATTGGGGTACAGGTGGTGTTTGGTTACATGAGGATCCTGGTGCATCTGTCACTCAAGCAGTATACACTGCACAATATGTTGTCTTTTATTCCTTGGCCCCCTCCCACTCTTCCCCCCCAACAAGTCCCCATAGTCCACTGTATCATTCTTATGCCTTTGCTTCCTCATAGCTTAGCTCCCACATATTGGTGAAAACATACGATATCTGATTTTCCATTCCTGAGTTACTTCACTTAGAATAATAGTCTCCACTCTCATCCAGGTCATTGCAAATGCTGTTAATTCATTCCTTTTTATTGCTCAGTAGTATTCCATTGTATATATATATATACCACAGTTTCCTCATCCACTTGTTGACTGATGGATATTTGGGTTGGTTCCATGATTTTGCCATTGTGAATTGTGGTGCTATAAACATGCATGTGCAAGTATCTTTTTCAAATAGCTTCTTTTCCTCTAATCTCAGACTCACAGAAAAATCTGATAAATGTTTGGCGTGTAAATGAAAGACTACCCAGAAACCACAATAAGAAAATGACCATTATGATAGCATGCATAGTTGGATAAAATGGATTTTACAATATGTAAACATAAACTTAAAGGCCGGGCCTAGTGGATGGCCAGGCATGGTGGCTCACACCTGCAATCCCAGCACTTTGGGAGGCCAAGGCAGGCGGATCACTTGAGGTCAGGAGTTCGAGGCCAGCCTGGTCAACATGGTGAAACCTTGTCTCTACTACAAACACAAAAATTAGATAGGTGTGGTGGTGCACGCCTGTAATCCCAGCCACTCAGGAGGCTAAGACAGGAGAATCACATGAACCGGGGAGGCAGAGGTTGCAGTGAACCAAGATTGCGCTACTGTACTCCAGCTTGGGTGACAAGAGAGAGACTCTGTCTCAAAACAACAACAACAAAACCTTGAAAACATTTATGTTAAAGTAAAAAAACACATAAAATAGAAATCAACCAGATACATATTTATAAATATATTCATTCTCTATGTATAATATAAGCATGTACATATATGGTTTAATAGTTCAAATGTATTGTGTAAACAGAAGGTATACGTGAACTGTGATCATTTAGTGGAACTAATTGTTGTCAAAGCACCTAAAATTCACTGAAGTAAAAAACAAATTTCTACTCGGGGTGATGATCTAACTTAGCATGCTCACTGCAGTGTGTTTCTATTACTGCCAAATATTTGTTCACATCCAATTACTCTTTAGCAAACCTTCCCAGATGTGGTTTAAATTTTGTTTATAATGTAAAAATCTTACTATCAAAGTCAATGTCCTCACTTTGACAACTTTAGGGAGCACATCAATTTTATAAATAAAAACTCCGTGCAGATAACTGAAGAAAGATGAGTTACCTGGGTCTGTAGAGGCAATAGCAAAGATGTTTAGTCTTAACTCTCTTGGCTTGAATGAATATTCTCATCCGTGGGTTAAAATACAGAACAGATGTGTAGGCTCTGAATGACCACCTGGCTGGGAAACTGAAATAGAAAATACAAAATGTCACAATACAGAGGACACAACAACTACATCTCTTTGAGAAGAAATAACATCAGACTATCAGGTTATTATTGTTACTACAAGAAGCTTCTGGAACTTTTCTTCTAAAACTAATGACACCACAAACACCAGCAAATCTCACAACACTCACTTCATTAAGGAGGCTTCTAAACACAGGCCCAACACAAGTAATCTATACTTTGGTTAGAACTGAACTTTTGTTGGCAACCAACTGACTCTAAGAAGGCTTATATCAGCAATCTAAAATACACCTTCCATTAAAGTTGTTGACCTAGAAGAACAAAGTCAAGTCAAATAAACAAAACAATCCCTCGTTCAAACATAACAAAAAGAATCCAGGCTCACATGAATAAAAAGCATTTCCATCAAGTCCTTATAAACAGAGAAATACAGTAAAAATGTTTCATTTGCTTTTAAAATTATGATCAAGAAACATAAAACTTCATTCCATAAGAGCAATAAGTATTAAAATAAGTATTTATGGCCAGCTGAGGGGAAGCATCTGACCACATGATAATGAAAAAGGAGAAAAGAGAAAAATAAAGGATGGGAAGGCAATAAAACAGAAGCAAAACCAATGTAAATAGCCTATGAAGAAAACTACCCTTGTAAAGCTGCATTTTGGGAAATTACCATGTCATTGTATACTTATAACTCCAGGGAACTTCTATATTAAAGTCCGTTTATGAACTGTAAATCCTCTCCAATAAGATAGGAAATAAAGATCTACAACAAGCCCAGCCACACTGAAGAAGCGATGCTCTTTACCACTCGGTCACAGAAAAGGCCACACTACAAGGTCAAACGGAAAGCAGTGAGCTGTAAACCCATCATTTTTACACTTGTACCTCAGTCCAGAATAAAACAAAGATGGTGTGAAAAAAATGTAAGGCCTGTCTAAGGGGGAACTACTCAACAGGTCAACACTATTGCCAGCAACTCAGTAAGACAGGCAGAGCTCCAAGAAATTTTCAAAAATGAAGATGAAGCCATAAGAAATTCAAGAATTGCCTGGTTGGTTTTAAGTTCCTTCAGGCAGGATCTGAAGCTCATTAAAAAGTCAGGAATTTATTTTAATTGTTCCAAAGGAAATTCTCTGAAATAAATCTCGAGCAGAATTTTCTCAGTATAAATTACATATTAGTATCTAGTCCATCACTCTTATCCCTAAATATTAATACTAATGTATTTTTTAATGTAACAAGATAGGCTGTTTGTATTTGGGTGTTGCACTACAAATACAACAATGTGGTTGCTTTTAGTATACCCGGAACTGCACAATTAAGTATGTCCTCACCTGATAAAAGAAACGGAAAGAAGTCACCTTGGGACCCTTGCCATTATTTAAATCCTTTCTGGATCTCCTGATTTTAAATTGCTCTTAGAACTGGTAGCTCTTTCTTTTGACTCTCTTCAAAACTGATACATCTTTATCATTTGAAGGTAAAAGTCAAAAGTAATTCAGAGACAACTTTGAGAATTTGAGAAATACGGTGAGAGATAAAACCAGCTAAACAAATTTTGGCTACAAAATATATATATATACACACATATATATACACACACGTATGTGCTATGAGGATGCAAAGGCATAAGAATGATACAGTGGACTTTGGGGACTTGTCGAGGGGAAGAGTGGGAGGGAGCCAAGAAATAAAAGACAACATATTGTGCAGTGTATACTGCTTGAGTGATGGATGCACCAGGATCTCACAAATTACTACTAAAGAACTTCCTCACGTAGCCAAACACCACCTGTATCACAATAACTTACGGAAAAATAGAAAAAAGATAAGATTAATTCTTGTTTTGAGGACCTTGACATCTATTGGGAGAAACATTTAAGTTGTGTACACTGCCTATATATGTGCCTTTTTACCTGAACTATTTCATTTGATTTCTGCAGTAAGACTGTGTGTTAGGTTATCATCATTTTAGAGATAAGGAAATGTTAAAACTAGAAAAGAACACTAATCCTTCTACCTTTAAATAGCCTAATTTATTCACTCATTCAGTAACTAGTTATAGGTAAATATTCATAGTATGCATGTTGGGGATCCTCAAGGTCTCCACTATGTTAGGAGATTCACTGGAAGGACTCACGGGCCTTAGCACATGATTGTACTCATGGCTTCGACTTACCACAGTACTCTAGTGAGGACACACAGTGGCTCACAAGGGAAAAAAATAGGTGGAGTCTGGAGTAATCTATCTGCTAGCTTTCCTATATCCTCTTCTCCTTATGAAAGTTCACACACAGCATACTTTTCTCCCAGCTATGAAAATGCAGCAACATGTGTATGTTTCCATCTAGGAAAGCTTATTAGAGACTTAGCATCCAAGGTTTTTATCAGGAAGCTAGCCACACAGGCCCCTTCGGCCTAACATGTAGCAAAGTTCCAGAGTACCAGAAGGAAAGGAGGTTTGCATATAAGCCATATGGTTTGCACAGTCTAGCACAGCAAGCCACTGTTATCAGCTAGGAAAGGTTTTATGTCATTGTAGGAAACTGTTTACCAGGCAAGTTCCCAAAAGTTGAGGCCACAAACCAACTTTACAAGCAAGCCTTTCTAAGAGTAGACAACTGCTATGTTAACCTTTTTTCCTCACATGCCTACTTTTGGAAGTTCCTGTTTATTTGTGACAAATAAAAGGGTACTACCTCTTATTTACAGTGTCTTTGATAAAAAGAGACAAAGAGGGCTAAATATAAAAGATGTAAGTGAAATGGACCACTCCATTATACATGTCAAACTTTTTTATATGATGCATAAGATCCTTCATGGTCTGACCCCCACTTAATTCTCCAGCCTCATCTCTTGTCTTCAATCTGGCCATTCAGGACCATTCTCAGTTCTCCAGCCATGTAATCATGCTTTCTTATCCAAGGCTGGCATGTTCAGTTCTTCAGCCACTCTTGCTGGGTGCACCCCTTTTCACCCTACGGTATACAACCTGAAATTGCACTTCCTGTCAAAGCCTTCCCTCAGCCCTGAGAGAGGTCAAGTGCTCTCCTTTGTGCTCCCCTTCCTTCTGTACTTCCCCTGTTAAAGAGCCTGCCACTCAGCGCTGTCATCCTCTGTCTGTGCATCTGCATCCCTAACTGGCTGTGAACTCCATGCAGCTAGCGTGCTCATCAATAAAAATATGTTGAATAAATGACAATCATTCAGGACTTCCCTGGCTTAATTTGGAATAAACAACAGAGGGTTCCTTATGTAAGAAGGATATTTTAATGAAGGATTATCCTCAATGGCAATACTACCAGTCTTTACAGACAAAGCCATCCACTTAGGAAAGGGAGACAAAAATATGCTAAATAGTCAGGGTATCTTCAGAAGATGAAAGGAAAAAATACTATTATTCCACACTCACCAGGAACTGTTTCCATGTATTATTCTTCAAGAGTTTTTCTTCCTGTTTCCTCCTAAATACCTTTCTTTCCTCCTAAATACCTTCCTTTCTCTCCTTACACTTTGCCAGAAGTGTTCATATCTCTGTCTTTCTCTCTCATTTTCTATGTAACTGGCTATGATAAGAAACTGAAGAAAAGAAGAGACAGAAAAAAACCCTACAACACACACACACACACAAACACACACACCCCAGTCATAGGACAGATGTGGGGAAAGAGGAGAGTGTTTCAAGGCAGAACCTGGCTTCACAGTCTGTGGATATAATAGGAGGGCATGGAGTAGAATCGATGCTTTTGTCCCCTGCTCAGCACTGGGTATTTTTAACAGTCTCTAATTTAGCCCCTACCTGTGGCTGTGCTCTCTGTGTGGCCTCTTTCTTCTTCCCAATCTGTCCACAGTATTCTGCTGCTGTTTCAAATGCTGCTCCATGTGCCATGTATCATGGGTGGATCAGTGTGTTGCAGTCATCAAACTGTGTTAAGGGCAGTGAAGGAGCCAGAAAGTAATGTTCTGTGGCCAAGGCCACATTTCCTTATCTGCTGATTCAGATTCTCTGTGGCTGGAGTCTGGAAATGTGAGGTTTTTAAAGCTACCCAGGTGATTCCTTCGACTCTGCCAGGTTTGTAAACCACTGCCTAGCTGACCTAGTGGACACGGTGGTATGTAAGGCAGGTTGCCACAAAGAGGGGAAGAGAACAGTCTCTCACAGGTGTTTGGACCTAGATACCAGCTGAGAAATACAACCCCTACATTATCCACAGTGGGCACACAGACAACAGACCCCCATCTAGCCCAACAACTGGGCTACTTTTATAAGGTCCTGGGTTGAGAAAATGCCTCTAACCTGCAGACTAAATTAGGTTCCTTTTGCCATATCTCAGAAGTCCCATATTTTTATTCATGAAAATATTACATAACCAAAATTGTTTTCTAAATTACTCAAGTTCTTAAAAATCTCTGAAGACATTTTGAAGTTGAAATTAACAGGGTTTGTATTATCTTGAAAATAAATAAGCGCATAAAGATTTTAACTAGTTTAAATTCTGAACTTTGAAGGGGGTAACCAAATTTAATATTAGGGTAGCTTATACCTATGAGAAACGTCAACTCGAAGAGGTAATTTTTTTTAAAAAGTTACAAGCTACACAAAGTAATGAAAGTGCTTCTTTTGTGACAACCACAGTATGGCAAGCAGCACATTAGAACAATTTGAAGCTATAACTTTTGATGTGTTCCTGGGCAGCTCAGTTAAGACATAAAAAGTAGAGACATTATGGAATGCTGCCCAATGACTGTCAATTTAGAAACATGCTGGCAACGTGGCACCTAATTTTAAAACATTACCTAGCACAAAATTTCAACTGCATTACTCTGTATTATATCATCACTCTCAGAGCTGTTTTTTGGATGGGTTTTCCTAGCTGCCTGAGATCGATCCCAAGCCATGGCGGATTTCAGGGATGTGGCAAGCCCCTTTGATGACAGCCAATTGCATGGCATGCCTTTTTCATTAGGGGCTGTGCTTTTTTCTAGTTTCTTACAAAGTTGAGTGATTAATATTTATAATGTTTTGAAGATAGTTAAGTCACTGAAAGCAACATGAGCACACAGAAATAATATGCAAAGGAGACAGGGTGAAATGGACACATGGTACTGACCTCCAAAAAGGGAATCAAGAAAGATGATATAAGGTGTGATCTGGTTTTCACAGTTTGGAACTCAAAAGAGATTTCAAAGGTAACAGAAGTACTTTACAAAATATTTTAAATTCCCTCTCTCACCCTAATGAAGCTCTCCAATGATCTTCAAGGATGAAGGACAATGGAACTGATACTGAAAGTCCAAACACCTTACAATGAAAGCATTTATCATTTCCCTAGAAAATTATCTAGACATTGACATTCAAATCAATTTACTTGAATTTAATTCATTTTTTATTTGCTATGTACCAGAGTTACTTGCCACAGCATGATAGTAAGCTAGAAAGAAGTGTTGTAGGAAAAAGTAGAATGAGGGAAATTGTGGAGATTACTAAAATATACAGAGATCTTCCATGTGCCTGGTACTATGCCTGTTTTTTTTAAACAGCTTCCGTGTGAAGTAGATGATGTTATAGCCTTATTTTATAGATGGGAACACAGAAGTTCGGAGACTGAAGATAACTTGCCACTAGAATTAAAGCTCTCCCAACAGAACTCAAGTCACTCGATGGCATATCAACCTAGAGTTCTAGTCTCTTCAATTTGCTCCTACAGAACTGAATTCAAAGATCTGATGCCCATGTTTTCTAGTTCTATACATACCTCACTGTACAATATAAGTCATATGGCAGTAGACAACCAATATCTCCTAGCCATTCAGTTAAACCTAATGCCTCTGCTGATAGATCATGCCATTATGTAACAGAATATCCTTTTGGAAAAATAAAGACATTTACAGAATCAAGCTAGTAGACTAGGAATATATATCATCCTCCTGCTAAAATTCAAGGAAGACTATTAACAGTGTGAAGAATAAGAAAACTATATGACTCAAAGACAGACACACAATGGGAATTATTAAAAGTTAAGAGAAAATCTTTGCCCGTGCCTACGTCCTGAATGGCACTGCCTAGGTTTTCCTCTAAAGTTTTTATGGTTTTAGGTCTTACGTTTAAGTCTTTAATCCATTTCAATTTTTGTATAAGGTGTAAGGAAGGGGTTGAGTTTCAGTTTTCTCCATACGGCTAGTCAGTTCTCCCAACACCATTTATTAAATAGGGAATCCTTTCCCCAATGTTTGTTTTTGTGAGATTTGTCGAAGATCAGATGGTTGTAGATGTGTGACATTATTTCTGAGGCCTCTGTTCTGTTCCATTGGTCTATATATCTGTTTCGGTACTAGTACCATGATGTTTTGGTTACTGTAGCCTTATAGTATAGCTTGAAGTCAGGTGGCATGATGCCTCCATTGTTCTTTTTGCTTAGGATTGTCTTGGCTATATGGGCTCTTTTTTTGGTTCCATATGGATTTAAAGTAGTTTTTTCTAATTCTGTGAAGAAAGTCAATGGTAGCTTGATGGGGATAGCACTGAATCTATAAATTACATTGGGCCGTATGGCCATTTTCACGATATTGATTCTTCCTATCCATGAGCATGGAATGAAAACACCAAAAGCAATGACAACAAAAACCAAAATGACAAATGGGATCTAATTAAATTAAAGAGTTTCTGCACAGCAAAAGAAACTATCATTAGAGTGAACAGGCAACCTACAGAATGGGAGAAAATTTTTGCAATTAATCCATCTGACAAAGGGCTAATATCCAGAATCTACAAGGAACTTAAACAAATTTACAAGAAAAAAAAAAATCCCATCAAAAAGTGGGCAAAGGATATGAACAGACACTTTTCAAAAAAGACATTTATGTGGCCAAAAAAATATGAAAAAAGAAGCTCATCATCACTGGTCATTAGAGAAATGCACATGAAAACCACAGAGAGATACCATCTCATACCAGTTAGAACGGCAATCATTAAAAAGTCAGGAAACAACAGATACTGGGGAGGAAGGGGAGAAACAGGAACACTTTTACACTGTTGGTGAGAGTGTAAATTAGTTCAACCATTGTGGAAGACAGTGTGGCAATTCCTCAAGAATCTAGAACCAGAAATACCATTTGACCCAGCAATCTCATTACTGGGTATACACCCAAAGGTTTATAAATTATACTACTATAAAGACACATGTACACATATGTTTATTGCAGCACTATTCACAATAGCAAAGACTTGGAACAAACCCAAATGCCTATCAATGATAGACTGGATAAAGAAAATGTGGCACATATATACCATGGAATGCTATGCAGCCATAAGAAAGGATAAGCTCATGTCCTTTGCAGGGACATGGATGAAGCTGGAAACTATCATCCTCAGCAAACTAACATAGGAACAGAAAACCAAATACCACATGTTCTCACTCATAAGTGGGAGTTGACAATGAGAACACATGGACACAGGGAGGGGAACATCACACACCGGGGCCTGGCGGCGGGGGGGTTGGTGGTTAGGGGAGGGATAGCATTAGGAGAAATACCTAATGTAGATGATGGATTGATGGGTGCAGCAAAACAACATGGCACGTGTATACCTATGTAACAAATCCGCACGTTTTGCACATGTATCCCAGAACTTAAAATATTTAAAAAAAAAAAAANACCCAAATGCCTATCAATGATAGACTGGATAAAGAAAATGTGGCACATATATACCATGGAATGCTATGCAGCCATAAGAAAGGATAAGCTCATGTCCTTTGCAGGGACATGGATGAAGCTGGAAACTATCATCCTCAGCAAACTAACATAGGAACAGAAAACCAAATACCACATGTTCTCACTCATAAGTGGGAGTTGACAATGAGAACACATGGACACAGGGAGGGGAACATCACACACCGGGGCCTGGCGGCGGGGGGGTTGGTGGTTAGGGGAGGGATAGCATTAGGAGAAATACCTAATGTAGATGATGGATTGATGGGTGCAGCAAAACAACATGGCACGTGTATACCTATGTAACAAATCCGCACGTTTTGCACATGTATCCCAGAACTTAAAATATTTAAAAAAAAAAAAAAAAAAAAAAAAAGGTAAGAGAAAATCCTGAAAGTTCTCCAGAGGAAAAAAATAAGTAATTTACAACAATTTGGTAACCACATTTCTATCAGACTTCTGATCAACAACATGTATTCAAGAAGTCAAAGAAGCAAATGGTTCTAAGGGAAACTATTTTTGAACCAATGTTTCTATAACCATTTAAACAAATATTGAAGTGGAAGGGAAAAATAAACTCACTTGTAGAGATACAAAGCTTCCAACAGATTCTGAAAGAATCATTTCGGGATATAATAAAGCAAATTAACTAATAAATCCACGAAAGAAGATATAGGATGGAAGATATAGTAGTAAACAAACAAAAAACAAATCTTATAATTTAGTCTAAATAATTGTTCATGTTTGCTGTAATAAAAATGTGTAACTAAAATTCTACATAAAATAATTTTAAAAGGTGGAACTGAGAAGGAACAAATATAAATGCATACTAAGACCATACCTTATCTGTGAAATGAAATACATACTAATTAACTCTACAGTTTGATAATAAAATCATAAGTTTAGACATGTTTATTAAAAATGTAAAAGTAATCCACTGAAAGTATATAATGGAGCATCTAATTTGCAAATCATTAGAATAGAAAAAAATAAACTTTTCCTCTTGGGAAAAAAACTACAACTCAATTATTATCAAAAGGGAGGAGAGAAAAAATAAAGCAGAACAAAATAAATTAAAAAATAAGAAAGCTCAAATAACAATAAAAGAAGCAAGGCAAATACAAAGTATAAGCAGGCAGAGTAAGTCCAACCATAGCAGATGTCACAGTAAGTGTGAATTAGCTAAAAGATAGAAGCAGAACAAGCAAAAATATATAGTTATATGCTCTTTGTAAGAGACAAATCAAAATCAAAATATCACTGCTGGAAAGAAAGTGGTGACAAAATACAGAGTAGGAAAATGTTAACCAAAAGAAAGCAAGTATAGAGAGATTAATATTAGACAAAAAAGAAACAAAGTGGGGGAAATAACAGACACAGACAGGCAGTATGTATTAATAAGAGCTTCACTTAAGATGACGTGTAAGTTACAACCTAATGACTCAGAAAAATAGATAGCAAAAACTAGTAGAAATACAAAATATATGTACATAGCAATAAATATTGTAGAAGATTCTAACATACTGCTCTCAGAAACCAAGCAATGAAGAAGAAAAAAAAGACAAAGAAGATTTGAATACTTAATTAAAATATTTATGTAAATGAAATGTATACAGCTCTGTCCCTATCAGAGATTCACTTTTAAAAAAATATTTAAGACATAAGGCCATAAGAAATCTCAACAGATTTCAAAGAACAGATATCATAATACAGGCTAGATTCTCTGACCACCATACAATTAGAGCAACAATAAAAAGATATCTGACTCCTCTCTCCAAAAAGCAAACCTATGCACTAGTAGATTTTAAAACATTTTAAAAGCAACTCTTGAATAAGAGGAAATTAAAATAAAATTATAAGCTATTTAGAAATAAACAACAGTAAGAATTCTACATTTTGAAACCTGTAGAATATAGCTATTATATAATGCAGAGGAAAAATAAGAACCTTATTGTTTAGATTAGAAAATGAAATTTAAAGTCAATGAATAAAACATATACCTCAAGGAAGTAGAAAAGAAAATAAATCCAAAAAAGATATAAAAAAATAAAGAAATGTAAAATGAAAGTAATCCCAGTAGACTTACTTTTAAAATCCAAAACTGTTTTATTTTAAAGTCAACTGAAATAAATTTCTTTGGAAGAAAGAGACAAGGCAGAATACACAATATAAGAAAGAAAAGTGAACAAAACCTATCAGAGGAAAACATAAATTTTATAAAAACTCCATGTCAAACTGGAAAATATAAATAAAATGAACGTTTTTATAAGAAATTATAAATGACAAATTTAAGCCCCAAAATTCCAAAATCTGAATAGAATAACAGTCCTAGCACCATTAAAATAAAAGAAATAAATAAGGCAACAAGATTTTCAAGGAAGTTCTAAAAGTCTATAGGCAGACAAAAGACTCACTTTATATAAACTCTTCCAAATCATAGAAATGGGGGAAGAAATTCCAACTTATTCTATGAGGCTACCAAAGTTTATATACCAATCAATACTAAAAAAGGAAATGATAATAAAAGCACAGTTACAGCCAGTCTCATGCACAAACATAGAAGCAAAAAATTTAAAGGATCAACAAAATAAACACAGTCATGTAAAAGAATAATACATCATGATCTTGTTGGGTTTATCTGAGGAATGCAAAGATCACTCAACATCATAAACTCTATCATAATAAAACACTACTTTAAAGGAGAAAAACAAAACTAAATCACTTCAACAGATGTCAAAAAGCATTAAAACTGAAACCTGTAGAATACAGCTATCATGCAGAAAAGAATAAGAATCACATTTCCTCATGCAAAAAAATAAATAAAACAAAATGTACTCTATACACTGAAAATACATTTCTCAATTTCACAAAAGCCATTGATTAAAAAGAATAGTAAAATATCACATATAATAGTCAAACATAAAAGAATGCCATTAAGACAAAAACAAAGAAGCATACTTGTTACCATTTCTATTTACCTAGCCAACTAAATTAAGAAAAAAGAAAAAGTATGAGTAATAGAAGACAAAATCACAAAGCTGTCCTTATTTGCAGATGATAAGACTACACAGAAAATCTACTGAAAACTATTAGAATAAAAGAGTTCAGTAAGTGGTCAGATACAAAATCAATAGGCAAACATCAATGGTTTTTAACAAATGAATAATCAGAAAAGCAATGGAGGAAAAAAATCTTATATGAATACCAAGAAGTCATAAAATACCCAAAAATATACCTAACAAGAAATATACTAGAGCTATGCAAAGAAGTAATAACAGTTAACAATCATTGAGTACATATTATGTGCCAGGTAGTGTCCTAAGCACTTTTCATGTCATAAATCACTTAATCTTCTCAACAACCTTTGGATATAATACTATTATTTTTATCATCACTATTTTCAGATAAATAAACTGAGGTCCTGTGAGGCTAAATTCCTTTCCCATACCATGTATTAGTCCGTTTTCATACTGCTGATAAAGACATACCTGAGACTGGGCAATTTACAAAAGAAAGAGGTTTAATTGGACTTACAGTTCCACATGGCTGGGGAAACCTCACAATCATGGCAGAAGGCAAGGAGGAGCAAGTCACGTCTTACATGGATGGCAGCAGGCAAAGAGAGACAGAGTTTATGCAGGGGAATTCCTCTTTTTAAAATCATCAGATCTTGTGGGACTTATTCACTATCACAAGAACACCACAGGAAAGACTTGCCCCCATGATTCAATTACCTCCCACCAGGTTCCTCCCCACAACATATGGGATTTCAAGATGAGATCTGGGTGGGGACACAGCCAAACTATATCACCATAATAATACAGCTTATAGAACTATAAACTGAACCCAGACAGTCCTTCAAAGTCTTGTTTTTAATTACTATGATATACTATGATGTTATAAAGCTCCACTCAATTATATAAAAGAAAGATTGGAATAAGAACCAACATATAAGTGTGTCAGTTCTCTCCCATTTAATTAAAATTCAAGGAACTACCAATCAAAATCCCAAGAGCATTTTTATAATAAAACTTGAAAAGCCAATTTTTTTAATTCAGGTAAAAAAAGAGTATTTGCAAGAATAGCAAATAATGATTTTTAAAAGAACAGTGAAAGAAAGGCTTGGTATTTGTCCTTCTAAATAATAAAACACATTATAAAGTCTGTAGCAATTAAGTTCTAATGGGGCAGGAAGTGAAAAATATATCAATGAAGGGGAAGAGTTCATCTAGAAACAGAACCATTTATGATAAAAATTTAGTTTATAGTACTGATTTATTTCACATAAGCGGAAAAGGCTGAACTGCTTCATAAATATAGATTTGTTAGAAAAATTAAATTAATCCTTCACCCTCTATGTACACATACTTTGCGCCATATTCAAAAACAATCAAGATAGATTAAAAGACTATACAGAAATAAATGAAGATTCTTAGAGTAAATTAAAAGAGAATACATTTAAATCACAGTTACGGAAAGCATTTTTGAGTAGAAAATTACAAAATAAGAAAAACGTAAAGAAAAATGTTGACAGATATGAGCTCAAAAAAATTGAAAAATTTTATAAGGCAAATAACAATGCTAAAAGTCAAGCTGAGAGACTTCTGCTTCCAAAATGGTGGTGTAGAAGTAGAAGCAAGCTGGCTTCACATTCCCCACAACAGAAAACCAAAAACAAATATATAGTGCCAAAATTAACACCAGCAATACCACAGAACTCAAATATCAAGATGGGCAAGTTCCCAGAGCATAGAGAAATGAAAAAATTCTTAGCAGATGGTACAAGAATAAAACTTTTTTCTTTTTTTTTGAGACAGAGTCTCACTCTGTCACCCAGGCTGGAGTGCAGTGGCACGGTCTTGACTCACTGCAACCTCTGCCTCCCAGGTTCAAGTGATTCTCCCACCTCAGCCTCTGAATAGCTAGGACTACAGGGACGTGCCACCACGCCTGGCTAATTTTTGTATTTTTAGTAGAGACAGGGTTTCAGTATGTTCGCCAAGCTGGTCTCAAACTCCTGACCTCGTGATCTGCCCGCCTCAGTCTCCCAAAGTGCTGGGATTACAGGCGTGAGCCACTGCGCCTGGCCAAGAATTGAACTTTCATACCCATGATGATCTTTCCCCTAATCTGCCCATCTTCTAATATGCAGAAAATTTCCTCCTGACTCAGTTTCTACACCAGAAAAAGCGAGAGCAAGGTGGACAACCAGTTTCCCCACTATTCTGGGCTCCCCAGCAGGAGATCTGTCCCTGCTGCAATCCACTAGAAGCCTCACAAGTGCCTGGAGGGAGAAACGTCCTTGAGGATAGCAGGAAACTACCCTCCTTAGCCCTGGAAAACTGTGCTAGGTAACTCAGACAAATCATGTGGCTGTTCAGCAGCATCACACTGCAGGAAGTATGTTCCACAGGGCCCTTGGGCACAAAACCCCCATCAACCTTCCTACACAGATGGGAAATCTCCCTTAGGACCTTCCCTACTTAGGACAGGGCAGTGTTCTGATGATTTACTAGAGCCAAGGCCAATCTGGGTTATAGCACCACCTAGTGCCGAAAAGAAGGCAGCAACCTAGGAGAACAATTTAAAAAAAAAAAAAAAAA
>NW_016805008.1:2389103-2396996 GCF_001698545.2 Rhinopithecus bieti
GAATAAGAACCAACATATAAGTGTGTCAGTTCTCTCCCATTTAATTAAAAATTCAAGGAACTACCAATCAAAATCCCAAGAGCATTTTTATAATAAAACTTGAAAAGCCAATTTTTTTAATTCAGGTAAAAAAAGAGTATTTGCAAGAATAGCAAATAATGATTTTTAAAAGAACAGTGAAAGAAAGGCTTGGTATTTGTCCTTCTAAATAATAAAACACATTATAAAGTCTGTAGCAATTAAGTTCTAATGGGGCAGGAAGTGAAAATATATCAATGAAGGGGAAGAGTTCATCTAGAAACAGAACCATTTATGATAAAATTTAGTTTATAGTACTGATTTATTTCACATAAGCGGAAAAGGCTGAACTGCTTCATAAATATAGATTTGTTAGAAAATTAAATTAATCCTTCACCCTCTATGTACACATACTTTGCGCCATATTCAAAACAATCAAGATAGATTAAAAGACTATACAGAAATAAATGAAGATTCTTAGAGTAAATTAAAAGAGAATACATTTAAATCACAGTTACGGAAAGCATTTTGAGTAGAAAATTACAAAATAAGAAAACGTAAAGAAAATGTTGACAGATATGAGCTCAAAAAAATTGAAAATTTTATAAGGCAAATAACAATGCTAAAAGTCAAGCTGAGAGACTTCTGCTTCCAAAATGGTGGTGTAGAAGTAGAAGCAAGCTGGCTTCACATTCCCCACAACAGAAAACCAAAACAAATATATAGTGCCAAAATTAACACCAGCAATACCACAGAACTCAAATATCAAGATGGGCAAGTTCCCAGAGCATAGAGAAATGAAAAAATTCTTAGCAGATGGTACAAGAATAAAACTTTTTTCTTTTTTTTTGAGACAGAGTCTCACTCTGTCACCCAGGCTGGAGTGCAGTGGCACGGTCTTGACTCACTGCAACCTCTGCCTCCCAGGTTCAAGTGATTCTCCCACCTCAGCCTCTGAATAGCTAGGACTACAGGGACGTGCCACCACGCCTGGCTAATTTTGTATTTTAGTAGAGACAGGGTTTCAGTATGTTCGCCAAGCTGGTCTCAAACTCCTGACCTCGTGATCTGCCCGCCTCAGTCTCCCAAAGTGCTGGGATTACAGGCGTGAGCCACTGCGCCTGGCCAAGAATTGAACTTTCATACCCATGATGATCTTTCCCCTAATCTGCCCATCTTCTAATATGCAGAAAATTTCCTCCTGACTCAGTTTCTACACCAGAAAAGCGAGAGCAAGGTGGACAACCAGTTTCCCCACTATTCTGGGCTCCCCAGCAGGAGATCTGTCCCTGCTGCAATCCACTAGAAGCCTCACAAGTGCCTGGAGGGAGAAACGTCCTTGAGGATAGCAGGAAACTACCCTCCTTAGCCCTGGAAAACTGTGCTAGGTAACTCAGACAAATCATGTGGCTGTTCAGCAGCATCACACTGCAGGAAGTATGTTCCACAGGGCCCTTGGGCACAAAACCCCATCAACCTTCCTACACAGATGGGAAATCTCCCTTAGGACCTTCCCTACTTAGGACAGGGCAGTGTTCTGATGATTTACTAGAGCCAAGGCCAATCTGGGTTATAGCACCACCTAGTGCCGAAAAGAAGGCAGCAACCTAGGAGAACAATTTAAAAAAAAAAAAAAAAAACAGGTAAATTATGAATAATCTTCAAGCAAATATACCCAATGAAAACAAAACAAAAGAAAAACCAGACAGAGAAGACTGGGAGAGGTCATTAATCCTTCAGTGTGAAGACACAGATGTACATTCACAAGAAACAACAGCAAACAGAGAAGGACCTGCCCAAACAAAGCAAGGAAGCAGTGACTGACCCTAACGAAAAAGCAGTATGTGAGCTCTCGGATAAGGAATTAAAAATAATAGTTTTAAGGAAACTCAGTGATCTCCAAAGTAACATAAAAAAGTAATTCAGGAATTAATCAAAGAAATTTAACAACGAGATTGAAATAAGTTAAAAATCAAACAAATATTGAAACTGAGAAATATATTTACTGAATTAAAAAATTCATTCAAGGCTCTGAACAACAGAATAGATCAAGTAGAGGAAATCATCTGTGACCTCAAAGATTGGTTATTTGAAAATACACAGATGAGCAAAAAGTAAAAAAAAAAAAATGAAAGAAACAAAGATTGCCTACCAGGTACAGAAAATTACCTCAAAAGACCAATCTAAGATTGATTGGTGTTCAAGAGGGAATAAAGCAATAGCAAGGGGTAGAAAGCTTATTCGAAGAAATAATAACAGAAAATTTTCCCAAATTTGAGAAAGAGATAAATATCCAGGTTTGGAAGCTCAGAGAACATCAAACAGATCCAACCCAAATAAGACTACCCGAAGGCATGCAAGAATAAAACTCTCAACAGTCAAAGACAAAGAGAGAATCCTAAAAGCAGCAAGAGGAAAGAAGCAAGTAACGTGTAAAGGAGCTCCAATTTGTCTAGCAATATAATTTTCAGTTGAAACCATACTGGCCAGTAGACAGTGAAATAATATTTCCAAAGTGCTAAGAAACAAATGCTGCTATTCAAGAATACTACATCCAGCAAAGCTATCCTTCAAATATAAAAGACAGATAAAGGTATTTCCTAGACAAACAAAAGCTGAAAGAATTCATCACCACCAGACCCATCTCAACAAGAAATGCTAAAGGTATTTTTTCAATCTAAAAAAAACAAAATACTAAGATAATGTGGGGAAAAGAAAAAGAGATCAGCCTGTTACTGTGTCTATATAGAAAGAAGTAGACATAAGAGACTCCATTGTGTTCTGTATTTGAGATGCTGTTAATCTGTGACCCTACCCCAACCTTGTCCTTGCAAGAGACATATGCTGTGGTGACTCAAGGCTTAATGGATTTTGGGCTGTGCAGGATGTGCTTTGTTAAACAAGTGCCTAAAGGCTGCTTGCTGGTTAAAGGTCATCACCATTCTCTTAATCTCAAGTAAGAGAAAAGCATTTGTCTCCTGCCTGTCCCTGGTCAATGGAACATCTCGGTGTGAGACCCCATTGTATGCTCTGTTTACTGAGATAGGAGAAAACCGCCTTACGGCATAAGGTGGGAATTGCTGGCGGGACTTGCTGGAGCAATGCTGCCAAGAGGTTTATGGAGATGTTTGCATATGTTTATCAAGGCACAGCATTTTCCTTTGAACTTATTCATATCACAGAGATCTTTATCCATATGTCTTACCGCTAATTTTCTCCCTTAGATGATCCTATTGTCCTGCCACTCCCTTATCTTTAAGATGGTAAAGATAATTATCAATAAATACTAAGGGAACTCAGAGAACGGTGCCGGCGTGGGTCCTCTGTATGCTGAGCGCTGGTCCCCTGGGCCCACTTTTTCTTTCTCTATACTTTGTCTCTGTGTCTCATTTCTTTTCTCAAGTCTCTGGTTCCACCTAACGAGAAACGCCCACAGGTGTGGAGGGGCAGGCCACCCCTTCAAGGTAAAATAAAAATCTTTTCAAGATATAAGATCCACTGGTAAAATTAACTACATGAACAAACCCAGAATACTATAATTGTGGTGCACAATCTACTCATTATGCTAGTATGAAACCCAAAGACAAATCTATCAAAAACAGTAATATCTACAGCAACCTGTTAAGAGAGAGTAATATAGGGCTGGGCGCGGTGGCTCACGTCTGTAATCCCAGGACTATGGGAGGCCGAGGTGGGCAGATGACAAGGTCAGCAGTTCGAGACCAGCCTAGTCAATATGGTGAAACCCCATCTCTACCAAAAATACAAAACATTAGCCGGGCATGGTGGCGTGCACCTGTAGTCCCAGCTACTTGGGAAACTGAGGCAGTAGAATTGCTTGAACCCAGAAGGCAGAGGTTGCAGTGAGCCAAGATGGCACCACTGCACTCCAGCCTGGGTGACAGAGTGCGACTCTGTCTCAAAACCAAAAAAAAGAGAGATAGTAATATAAAAATATATAAAATGAGACAACTAAAAGTCAAAATGTGAGGGTGATCAAATTAAAGTTTAGAGGGTTTTTTTTTCATTTTTTTCTTTTTTTGTTTGTTTCTATTCTTTGTGATCTAAGTTGTCATCTCTTTATAATAACTTGTTACATCTCTAAGATGTTTTTGGTAAGCCTTACGGTGACCACAGTGCAAAAATTTATTATAGACACACTGACAATTAAGAAGTAACAAACTAGGCCGGGCGCGGTGGCTCAAGCCTGTAACCCCAGCACTTTGGGAGGCCGAGACGGGCGGATCACGAGGTCAGGAGATCGAGACCACCCTGCTAACACGGTGAAACCCCGTCTCTACTAAAAATACAAAAAACTAGCTGGGCGAGGTGGCGGCGCCTGTAGTCCCAGCTACTCAGGAGGCTGAGGCAGGAGAATGGCGTGAACCCGGGAGGCGGAGCTTGCAGTGAGCTGAGATCTGGCCACTGCACTCCAGCCTGGGTAACAGAGCGAGACTCCGTCTCAAAAAAAAAAAAGAAGTAACAAACTAAAACATACAACCAGAAAAAAAATCAGCCACAAAGGAAGACAGTAAGAAAGCAAGTGAGGGGTTATAAAACAACCATGAAATGAGCAACAAAATCACAGTGGTAAGCCCTTACTTATCAACAATGACACTAAATGTAAATAGACTCAATTATGCAATTAAAAGAGAGGAACTAAATGGATTAAAAAAACAAGACCCAACTTATGCTACCTATAAGAAATTTACTTTATCTATAAAGACAAATAGATTTGGAGTGAAGGGATGGCAAAAGATATTTCATGCAAGTAGAAATGAGAAAAGCAAGAGCAGACACATCGGATAAAACAGTCAAAGGCCGTAAAAAGACACAAAGAAGGTCACTATCTAATGATAAGGGAGTCAATTCAGCAAGAGAATATAACAATTACATATATCTGTGCACCCAACACTGGAGCACCCAAAAATATAAAGCAAACTCTAATACATTCAAAGGAAGAGATAGACTGAAATACAATAATACTAGGGGACTCCAAAACCCCACTCAGTTATGGAGAGATCATCCAGACAGAAAATCAACAAGAAATCTCAGAGTTAAACTATCTGGTAGATCAAACAGGTCTAAATGACATTTACACAACATTTCACTCAACAGCTGCAGAATACACACTGTTTTCATCAGCACATGGAACATTCTTCAAGAACAGACCACATCTTAGGCCACAAAACGAGTCTCAGCAAATTCAAAAAAGTAGAAATCAGCCAGGTGCGGTGGCTCACGCCTGTAATCTCAGCATGGGAGGCCAAGATGGGTGGATCACCTGAGCTCGGGAGTTCGAGACCAGCCTGACCAACATGGAGAAACCCTGTCTCTACTAAAAATACAAAATAAGCTAGGCATGGTGGCACATGCCTGTAATCCCAGCTACTCAGGAGGCTGAGGCAGGGGAATCACTTGAACCGGGGAGGCAGAGGTTGTGGTGAGCCAAGACCGTGCAATTGCGCTCTAGCCTGGGCAACAAGAGTGGAACTCCATCTCAAAAAAAAAAAAAAGAAAAAAAAGTAAATATCATATCAAGTATTTTTTCTGACTACAGTGGAATAAAACTAGGAATCAATAACAAGAGAAACCATATAAACTACACAAATACATGAAAATTAAGCAACATGCTCCAGAATGATTAATGGGTCAATGTAGAAATTCAGAAGGAAATTTGAAAATCTCCTGAAACAAATGAAAAAGGAAGTACAATATACCAAAATCTACGGGATGTAACAAAAGCAGTGCCAAGAGGGAAGTTTATAGCATTAAATACCTACATCAAAATGTTGAAAGCCTTCAAATAAATAACCTAATGTTATTTATAACCTCAAGGAACTAGAAAAGTAAGAACAAATCAAACCCAAAATTACAAGAAAAGAAATAATGATCAGAGCATCAGAGCACTGACTAGTCTTCTAAACAAAAAAAAATGATGAAAGCATAAATAAATAAAACTGAGACCAAAAAAAACCACAGATCAACAAAATGAAAAGGTGCTTTTGAAAAGATCCAAAATGTTTGAAAACCTTTAGCAAAACTAAGAAAAAGAGAAGACGCAAATAAATCAAATTGAAAATGAAAAAGACTTAAATGAACTGAGACCATAAGAAACACAAAGAATCATTAGAGATGATTATGAACAACTATGTACCAACAAATTGAAAAACCTAAAAGAAATGGATAAATTCCTGGACACATGCAACTTACCAAGACTGAACCAGAAAGAAACAGAAAATCTTAACCGACCAATAATGATAAACAAGATTGAAGCTGTAATAAAAAGGTGCCCATCAAAGAAAATCCCAGGACCTGATGTCTTCACTGCTGAATTGTACCAAACATTTAAAGAAAAACTAATACCAATTCTACTCAAACTCTTCAAAAAAACTGAAGAGGAAGGAATTCTTTCAAACTCATTCCGCAAGGCCAGCATTGCCCTGATACCAAAACCAGAAAAATACAACCAAAAAGGAAAACTACAGGCCAATATCACCGATGAACACAGATGTAAAAATCCTTAACAAAATACAAGCAAATTGATTTCAACAACACATTAAAAGGATCATTCACCTTTATCAAATGAGATTCATCCCAGGAGTGGAAGGATGGTTGAACATATGCAAATAAATAAACATGATACATCACATTAACAGAATCAAGGACAAAAACCATAGGATCATTTCAATTGATGATGAAAATCATTGATAAAATTCAACATCTCTTTATGATAAAACCCTTAACAAATTGTGTAAAGAAATAATATACCTCAAAATAATAAAAACCATGTAAGATAAACACATAGTTAACATTATACTGAATAAGAAGAAATTGAAAGCCTTTCCTCTAAGACCCGAAATAAGATAGGGATGGCCCACTGTCCCCACTTTTATTCCTAATACTGGAAGTCCTGGCCATAGCAATTAGGCAAGAGAAAGAAATATGGGGCATTCAAATCAGAAAGAAAGAAGTCAAATTAGTCTTGTTTGAGAATGACATGATCTTATATTTAGAAAAAACTAAAGATACCACCAGCAAACTGTTAGAACTGATAAATGAATTCAGCAAAGTGGCAGAATACAAAAGATGCATACAATTAGCAGCATTTCTATATGCCACCACCAAACAATCTGAAAAAGAAATCAAAAAAGCAATCCCATTTATAACAGCTACAAAGAATATAAAATACCTAGAAGTCAACTTAACCAAAGAAGTGAAAGATCTATACAAAGAAAATTATAAAATACTGATGAAAGAAGTTGAAGAGAATGCAAAACATAATGGAAAGATATTCCTCATGAATTGGAAGAATTAATATTGTTGAATATTAAATACCACCCAAAGCAATTTACAGATTCAATACAATATCAAAATACCAGTGGTATTCTTCACAGAAATAGAAAAAAATCTTAAAATTTATATGCAACCACAGAAGACACTGAATAGCCAAAGCAATCCTGAGCAAAAAGAACAAAGAACATCACACTACGTGACTCCAAAATATACTACGAAGTTACAGTAACTAAATCAGCATGGTACTGGCATAAAAACAGACACAGAACAATGGAACAGAAGAAGACAGAACCCAGATATAAATTCACGCATTTATAGCCAACTCGTTTTTGACAAAGGCATCAAAAATACGCAAAGGGGAAAGGACAGTTTCTTCAACAAATGGTGCTGAATGCACATATGCAGAAGAATGAAATTAGACCCCATCTCTCACCATATACAAACATCAAATAAAATGGATTAAAGACTTAAATGTAAGACCTAAAACTATGAAACTACTAGAAAGCCAGTTAGAAAACACTGGGGAAACTCTCCAGGAAATTAATCTGGGCAAAGGGGTGTGTGTGGGGCGGGGGGGGG
>NW_016805008.1:2397495-2421245 GCF_001698545.2 Rhinopithecus bieti
GGGGGGTGGCGGTGTGGGTGTGTGTATGTGTGTCTGTGTGTGTGTGTGTGTGTGTGTGTGTGTAAGACCTCAAAAGCAAAAGTAATTAAAACAAAATAGACAAATGGCATTACATCAAGCTAAAAAGTTTCTGCAAAGCAAAGAAGACAATCAACGAAGTGATGAGACTACCCACAGAATAGGAGAAAATATTTGCAAACTATCCATCTGACAGAGGACTAATATCCAGAATATATAAGAAGCTCAAACAACTCAATGGCAAAATACCAAATAATCTAATTTTAAAATGGGCAGAAGATCTGATTAAACATTTCTCAAAAGATAACATACAAATAGCCAAAGGTATATGGAAAAATGCTCAACATCACTAATCATCAGAGAAATGTAAACCAAAACCACAATGAGATATCATCTTGCCCCAATTAAAATGGCTTTTCTCAAAAAGACAGGGAATAACCAATACTAGTGAGGATGTGGAGAAAGGGGAACCCTCGGATGCTGTTGGTAGGAATGTAAATCAGTACAGCCATTTTGGAGAATAGTATGGAGGCTCCTCAAAAAACTAAAAATAGAACTACTATATGATCCAGCAATTCCATTACTGGAAAGACACTGAACCTATCAAAGAGATATCTGTATTCCCTTGTTTATTGCAGCACTATTCACAATACACAAAATATGGAATCAACCTAAGTGCCATAGTGGACGAATGCATAAAGAAATGTTGTACATATACACAAAAGAACACTATTCAGCCATAAGAAAGTATGAAATCCTGTCATTGTAGCAACATGGATTGAACTGGAGGTCATTATGTTAAGTGAAATAAGCCAAGCACAGAATGACTAATATAACATGTTCTCACTCATGTGTAGGAGCTAAAAAAGTGGATCTCATTAAGATGGAGAGTCGACTGGTAGTTACCAGAGGCAAGGTAATAAGGTGGGGATGAAGACAGGTTGATTTAATGGGATGAAATATACAGTTAAACAGAAGAAATAAGACCTACTGTTCAACAGATCAATAGTGTAACTGTAGTTAACAATCATCTATGGTACATTTCAAAATAGCTAGAAGAGAATAATTAGAAGGTTTGTAGCATAAAGAAAAGAAATATTTAAGGGGATGAATATCCCAATTACCTCTATTTTAACTTTACAAATTATACAAATGTATCATGTACCCTGAAAATATGTACATCTATAATCTACCAATATACTTTTTTAAAGTTTTTTTAAGTCAAGTTGATGGAGAAAGAAGGAGGTGCATGTAATTCATAAAGGATAATAATTTGTAGTGATGCACTGGTAGATTTCTATCAAACCTGATGGACTGTGTTCATGTCCTGGTTATCATATTGTACTTTGGTTTTGCAAAATACCACCACTGGGGAAAATTACAACCACTTAACCCAGGAATATTATTTCTGAGAATCAATAGTAAATAAACACTTGTCTAAGTATCTAACAATGTAAGTATAAAGACTGACATTGTTCTCAAAAGTGAAAAATTAAAATCAACCTGAATGCCCATCAATAGAGAACTACTGAGGTACAGGTAGACCATCCCTTATCTGAAATGCCT
This sequence comes from Rhinopithecus bieti, assembly GCF_001698545.2. Lineage (NCBI taxonomy): Eukaryota > Metazoa > Chordata > Mammalia > Primates > Cercopithecidae > Rhinopithecus > Rhinopithecus bieti. The sequence goes on from NW_016805008.1 coordinate 2,399,080, forward strand.
GGGACCAGATATGTTTCAAATTTCTAATTTTTTTCAGATTTTGGTAAAATATCAACATTTGGAACATCTGGGTGAAAGGTACATGGGAATTTTCTGTATTATCTTTAAAACTCTGAAAAGTCAAATTTTTTCAAAAACTTTAAAAGGGTAAGTTAAATCTAGTATAAAGTGACAGATAATAAATATCTGGAAGACAGATTTAAATCCCAACGAGCATAATAATTTCTACAGTAGAAGAGAGATTGGGGGAGCTGAGGTGGAGAATGAGGACGCACTTTTATATCGCTTTACCTATTTATGAAAGTTTAAATATTTTTCAATGAGTTAATATTTGTAATACTAATTGAAGCTCCTCCCTTCATTCCCACTCCATCCTCTGCCCCCAAAATTAATGCCTCTTGAACAGGTGCTGAACCACTTGGCAAACAACAAGGGAGAGTGAGGTATATGGGAAGTAAAGAGAACTATTGCTTGGCAATCAGGCAAGAGAAAGAAATAAAGGGCATCCAAATAGGAAGAGAGGAAGCCAAACTACATGTGTTTGCAAACGACATGATTCTGTATCTAGAAAACCCCATAGTCTCAGCCCAAAAGCTCCTTTGGCTAATAAACAACCTCAGCAAAGTTGCAGATACAAAATCAATGTACAAAAGTCACTAACATTCTTATACATTAACAACAGCCAAGCTGAGAGTCAAATCAGGAAGGCAATCTCATTCACAACTGCTACAAAAAGAATAAAATACCTAGATATACGCCTAACCAGGGAGGTGAAAGATTACCACAAGGAGAATTACAAAACACTGCTCAAATAAATCAGAGAAGACACAAACAAATGGAAAAACATCGCATGCTCCTGTATAGGAAGAATCAATATCATTAAAATGACCTTACTGCCCAAAGCAATTTACAGATTCAATGCTATTCCTGTCAAACTACCAATGACATTCTTCACAGAACTAGAAAAAAATTATCTTAAAATTCATATGGAACCAAAAGAGCCTGAATAGCCAAAGCAATCCTAAGCAAAAAGAACAAAGCTGGAGGTACCACATTACCCAACTTCAAATTATACTAAAGGGGTACAGTAACCAAAACAGCATGGTACTGGTACAAAAACAGACACATAGGCCAAAGAAAGAGAATAGAGAGCCCAGAAATAAGGCTGCACACCTACAACCATCTGATCATCAACAAAGCTGATAAAATGAAGCAATGGGAAAAGATTCCCTATTCAATAAATGGTGCTGGGATAACTGGCTAGCTATGTGTAGAAGATTGAAGCAGGACCCCTTCCTTACACTACATACAAAAATTAACTCAGGATGAATTAAAGACTTAAATGTAAAAGCTAAAACTATAAAAACCCTGGAAGACAACCTAGGTAATACCATCCTGGACATAGGAATGGGCACAGATTTCACGACAAAACACCAAAAGCCATTACAACAAAAGCAAAAATTGACAAGTGGGATCTAATTAAACTAAAGAGCTTCTGCACAGCAAAAGAAACTATCAACAAAGTAAACAGACAACCTACAGGGTGGGAGAAAGTATTTGGAAACTATGCATCTGACAAAGGTCTAATATTGAGCATCTATAAGGAACTTAGACTTACAAGAGAAAAAGAAACAACTCATTAAAAAATCAGCAAAGGACATGAACATTTTTCAAAAGCAGACATACATACAGTCAACAAGCATATAAAAAAAGCTCAATTATTACTGATCATTAGAGAAATGCAAATCAAAACCTACCATCTCACATCAGTCAGAATGGCTATTATTAAAATGTCGAAAAATTACAAATGCTGGAGAGGCTGCAGAGAAAAGGGAATACTTACACACTGTTAGTGGGAGTGTACTAGTTCAACCATTGTGGAAAGCAGTATGGCAATTCCTCAACGAGCTAAAAAGTAGAACTACCATTCAACTCAGGAACCCCATTACTGGGTATATACCCAGAGTAATAAAAGCATTCTGTCATAAAGACACATGCATGCAAATGTTCACCGTAGCACTATTTACTATATCACAACAGCCAAGATATGGAACCTAAATGTCCATGAATGACAGATTGAATAAAGAAAATGTGGTACATATATCATGGAATACTATGCCACCATAAAAAAGAACGAGATCATGTCTTTTGCAGCAATGTGGATAGAACTGGAGGCTATTATCTTTAGCAAACTAACACAGGAACAGAAAACTAAATACTGCATGTTCTCACAAGTGCAAGCTAAATAATGAGAACACATGGACACACTGAAGGAAACAACAGACACTGGGGTCTTGAGCATGGAGGGTGGGAGGAGGGAAAGGAGCAGAAAAGGTAACTGTTGGCTATTAGGCTTAATACCTGAGTGATGAAATAGTCTGTAAAACAAACCTCTGTGACACAAATTTACCTACATAACAAACCTACATGTGTACCCCGAACCTAAACTAAAAGTCTAAAAGAAAAGTAATGCTTGGATCCAATTCAGTGACACATCTTACATGTAATTTTAAAATCCAAATTCAGATTCCATCCTGGTATCCACATAAAGAGGTCTATGTCCTGTGAATGAAGTAAGATCTCTATGTAAGGAATGCCAAAGTAGAATCACAGTCCTAGAGATTTCGCAGATGAGAATCCATACTAACCACATAGGTGGTCATGATGGGCAGTGACTCATTTTAAAACCCTCCACTAGCCTGTTATCTTCTGTAGCCACTCAATAAAGGACTTCTGAAAATGATTCTAAACTTTAATCATCTGTATGACTGTCAATGAAGCTTACTAAAAGCCACCAATAAGATGGAGGGAAAGAATTAACTAAAGATTTTGTTTTGCACATGGACTATTTAAGGAGGAAAAAATATAACTTAATGGAAGAAAACATCTACAAAAGTTTGAGATGTGGGATTTGGGTCCAGAGTTCCAAAAAATTACCACCACATAAATTAGTAAACACACCTAGCCCAGCCCTGAAGAAACATCTTGTTTTCTGTCATTAGTCCACTTTCATTTTCTTCAGTGTTCAGTATTACTGGCATTATCCCCACCCTTTGTTTCAAACTCTTGATTTTCTTTTGATTTTTTACAAAGTTATTTTTTGTATCTTCTTCGCTTTCAGGAAACACTGCCTAAGTTTATGGCAACATATAAATTTAAGATAATTTTTACCCTGCAAATTCAACTCACTTTCTGCATATAACCCTGGAACCTGTATCTGTCTGATTCCCTGGCACTCTCCATAAATCATATTCACAATTTCAAAATTCAATTTGACATTTCACACATAAAATGCAGACTTGTGTATCACATGCATTCTGAAATTCTGATGACTGCTGTCTATTCGAAATTTTTTTTAAATTTAAGTGGAAATAGGTCACCTTTAAACTGACATTGCCAAACCACAGGCCACCACTGACCATGTGCTTGAACATCACTTCTACTGAAATTCTCTTGACGTGACTGTCATATTGAAAGGAGACCCTGCCACTGGTCTGATTACTGCTGTTAGTGCCTCAGCCCAAAGCAGAATGATAAAAGGTTTTGAATCCTATGTTTAAAATTAATGTCAAAGTTGGGCACAGTGACACACACCTGTAATCCCAGCACTTTGGGAGGCCAAGGTGGGCGGATTACCTGAGGTTAGGAGTTTGAGACCAGCCTGAGCAACATGATGAAACCCCATTTCTACCAAAAATTCCAAAAAATCAGCCTGGAGTGGTGGCACATGCCTGTAATCCCAGCTACTTGGGAGGGTGAGGTGGGAGAATCACTTGAACCCAGGAGGCAGAAGTTGCAGTGAGCTGAAATACCACCACTGCACTCCAGCCTCAGCAACAAGAGTGAAACTCTGTCTCAAAAAAACAAAACAAAAACAAACAAACAAACAAAAAACCATGATGTCAAATATTCACAAGAACTATATGAAATACATAATGCCAAAACTCTTCCCTGAGGCCAATAAAGCTTGAAAGTTTGAATTTTCATATTCCTATACAGAAAATTAAATTATTTTCAGAATCAGCAGCACTCTCTATCTAAGACCAAACCTGGAAATTACATAGTTTCAAGATTTGAAAATTGTTTTGGACAGCTGTAGAATCCTACCCAGCAGAGATAAGGAAATACGATAATCACCAGGAAAAGAAATGGTAAAAAATGTGTCATATAAATTGCACCGGATTAGAGGTTCAAGTATCAGAGGCCATAAATGAAAGAGGACTCAAAAAAAAGATCCACCTTGGACCAGAACTAATCCTTTAGGACTAAGAATTAATGTCTTTTCTAGTCTCTTACTGAAGAGTAATTGGGTGTTAATGTTAAAACCCACGGGACCACACCATTGTCCATAACCTTGTGTGGCAAACTATGTACCATTTTTTAACAAGTTAAAATACATGTATGTTGGCCAGGTGTGGCGGCTTATGCCTGTAAACCCAGCACTTTGGGAGCCCAAGGCGGGTAGATCACCTGAAGTCAGAAGTTCAAGACCAGCCTGGCCAACAAGGTGAAACCCTGTCTCTACTAAAATACAAAAAAATTAGCCAGGCAGGGTGGTGCATGCCTATAATCCCAGCTACTTGGGAGGCTGAGGGATGAGAATTGCTTAAACCCACGAGGCGGAGGTTGCAGTGAGCCAAGATAGCACCACTGCACTCCAGCCTGGGCAACAGGATGAGACTCTACCTTAAAAAAAAAAAAAGAGAGAAAAAATGTATGTTCTAAGTTTAAAGGGAGCTTGGGAGTGATGGGGAGGAAACAGTAGGTCAAAATCAATAATGAAGTGGAATTAAGGGCAAATCTTTTACAGAAGAAAACTACAGAGTCACTGCTACCCCGAGGAGGTGGGGAATGGTGATGCTGTCCCTTCTTGTTATCATCACAGTACTCGTGTCAGAGGCCATGAAATGTACAGCATCCTTGGTTCAGAAATTATGAATCCTCTTTACACTGATTCCTCCTTATAAATCCCAGCCCTGTCTTTAAAGGCTTTTCTTGTGATTAAACTAAAACAAAATTTTGCTGAAAACAAATTAGAAAATCCAGTGTGATCTATGTGCCAAAGTGAAAGTGTACATGTTTTAGGTCTCATTCATTTTCTTTATTTTATAATTAACTGCCTAAATGGCTAGAGAAGCTCTGGCTTCATTACACAACCTGGAAACAGCAAGAACATCTTTCCAAAGATGTAGCTGTCAAATTATCCCTCTAATAATGTATTGTTTTCTAATGCCAGTGTAGAAATGCCAAGGCACTCTGACACATAACTGTTTCAAAATGCTTTTAAATAGCATGGAATATCGGTTTTGGAACCAGCTGGCAACTAGAAGGGCAGAGGCAGCAGGAAAAGGGAAGACAGTAATGGAGATGCTGATAATTCTGGGACTCCTTTCTGACACTGGTATATTAATGCTGGCACAGGGGTTCCCAGCATTTGTGGAACAGCCATTAGCCTGAATATTTTTTTCCAAAAAAAAAAAAAGCCCTCCATTTCTGTGTAGATTAGGAATTCCACATGTTAGAATATGAGAAAAAACATACATCAGAAATAAGGAGAGAAGATCACCTAAAAGTGTGTTATCAAATAGTTATTTGCTAACTGTGGAAATTTCTAAATTTCACCTCATTGGGAAAAGCAAAAGAAGTTCTCTGTAACCTGACACATCTACGTGGGTCTTAACACCTTAGTCTAAAACCATATGGTAGCTACTTGGCCACCTGTGGCTATTGGGCATCAGTCCAAATTCATATGTGCTATATGTTGCAAAACATACACTGGATTCAAAGACTTTGTATTAAAAAAAAGAATGTAAAATATCATCAATATTTTTCAGCAACAGAGCTAGACTCTGTCTCAAAAAAAATCATCAATATTTTTCATACTGAAATTTAAATGACAATATTTTAGATATATTGGATTAAATAAAACCATTATCAAAATGAATTTAACCTATTCTTTTTACTTTTCTTTTTTTTTTTTTTTTTTTTTTTTGAGGCAGAGTCTCGCTCTATCGCCCAGGCTGGAGTGCAAGTGGCCGGATCTCAGCTCACTGCAAGCTCCGCCTCCCGCGTTTACGCCATTCTCCTGCCTCAGCCTCCCGAGTAGCTGGGACTACAGGCGCCCGCCACCTCGCCCGGCTAGTTTTTTCTTAGTATTTTTTAGTAGAGACGGGGTTTCACCGTGTTAGCCAGGATGGTCTCGATCTCCTGACCTTGTGATCCACCCGTCTCGGCCTCCTAAAGTGCTGGGATTACAGGCTTGAGCCACCGTGCCCGGCCTCTTTTTACTTTTCTTAAGGTGGCTATACTAGAAAATTTAAGATTAAATTTGTCCCTTATTGTGGCTCTCATTATATTTCTATTGTACAACACTGAAATACAAAATAAATCGCCCTGGATTAAATTACCTTTACAATCTCTTCTAGCTGCAGTGTTCTGAGACTAAAAAACTGCAGGCTCAAGCTAAGTTTTAAGTAAAAATGTTATTTTAGAGAAACCTAGCTTTTGTCACTATTTCATTCTTTCTCCACACTTTTTCATGCAGAAAATAACAATAAAATTGCCATTTGGTCATATTCCTTTTTGCTTCACACTCTCCTGATGTCTGTCCATTTTTAATGATCTAATGAGTAATAAACTCTGCAGGTTTTTTTCAGTTTTAATATCTATAAATTAGGAGTCAAGGTATTAGAACGTTTTAGAAGTCTTATATTCCAGTGGTCCCTAAACATGCTGGCACCTCTGAATCATCTGGGGAACATTTGAAAAAGACTGATTCCTAGGCTTGATATCTGGACATTCTGACTTAGTAGGTCAAAATGAGGCCCCAGATCCTGTACTTCTCAAGAAACATCCCAGGTCACTCTGAGGCTTGAAGTTTGGAAACCACTGGTCTAGCCCAACTTTATCAGTAACTAGGATAAGATGAACTGTCCCAGTGCTAAAGCCCAGCGACCTCAGACCTGGAGCCAGGACGCAGGGCTCCTAACTCTAGCTCACCACCATTGTTGAAAAACATTCCGTCAAACACACACATACTCCTCCAGAGCTCCAGCCATCAGTATATCCTCTTTGTCAGTTTTAACATCCAACTCTGGTTCTCCATTAAGCAGAAGCTTCAAGTTATAAATAACCAGCAAAGTACCTGGTAGAAAAAATAGATGTTTGACTTGTCAGTATTTTAAATACACTAAGTGCTAGTCATTGTGCTATCATCTCATCTATGGAACTGAATCTGTTATAAAATTTTCTTTTGTACTTCAGGAAATAGTATGTTTGGCTAAGTCTTTGGCTAAACCAAGATATGTCTTATAGCAAGTTTCACTCCCTGCCAAAGAGTGCTGAGTTTCTACAGTATGGTGCCTCTTATTACTATTCAATTCATTACAAGACTTTCAATGTGGATTTTTAAACTTTGGCACTTTTTTCATAATTTGCATTATGAAATTTGTTAAGAGCCTGAGCCAAGCTTGTGTTATAGGTAAAGCTCTCATTGGTAGTACTAAATTTAACACATATAAAACAAAGAAGGGTTTTAAATATTGTACAAATAAGAAGTATTGTTTTCATACACTATAGCAGGTGTTAGTAAATTTTTTCCGCAAAGGGCCAGACAGTAAATATATCTGGCTTTGCAGGCCATACGGTCTCTGTTGCAACTATTCACAATGCAGCTCTGCCAATGAAGCATGAAAACAGCAACGGATAACACATAAATGAATGAGTGTGGTTGCGTTCCAATAAAACTTGATTTACAAGAACAGGTAGGGGGCCACATTTGACCCAAGACCATAATTTGCTGACCCCTGCTCCAAGGCACGGTTAACAAAAAAGTCCAAATTATTTCCAGTTGATTATGATACAAAGTCAAACAGGATCATCAGAGAAATTAAGAGGACAACTAATTATACTTTTTGATAGTTTTAAACACAAGGGAGAATAGCATAGTAGCTAAGAACATGGGCTTTCAAGCCTAAATGTCTGTGTCTAAATCCTGGATCAACTGCGTCAGTAGACACAGTGCATTCGACATGTTACAGAAAGTTGGTGGAAGTGGAAAGAATGAGGGAAAAGATCTGTTAATCTGGAGAAGAATATCTGCAATGTTTTTGCTAACTCTTTGCCACAGAGACATGAATTCATTACTTCATAAGTTGCTAACTCTCTTACATACCTGTTACCACCCTCTCAAATGATGCAATAAGTGTCTCCTAACTTTGCCATCTAGTGCAGCGACTGTGGAGTCCCTGTGGTCATAGCCTGTATCATCCTCTTCTCACCCAGTTTCACCAAGCTCATGCAAGTACACATCCTTCTCCCAGGGTCAGGGATTTACAATAATTTATGTTTGGATGCTCTTAAGACAAAGCTCACATGGATAAAATAAATGACTGTCCCCACTGTGAATCCACATGAGATTATAAGAGCAAAAAAAAAAAGAAAACATATGTACAGTGTCTTTCATAAGACACTGAAAACAAATACTTCCCTCAAATTGTCAGAGTTTTGATGATCTTACCACATTTTCCATAGATCACATCAAACTGCTGCATCAATTCTGCTTCAGTTTTAAATGGTGAGTATTTGTAAATTATAGATAATTCCATTGCGAATTTCTGGGGGTCATCTGTGACAGATTCTCTGGTTCTTATTAACCATGAGGGCATTGGAACTACAACCTATTAAAAAAAAAACATCAATTTATTATAAAATACACAAAAAACATTATTCTTTTGTCTTATCTATTTCATTCCACTCTTCATCTAGACAAATTACAAAACACTTGAGTTAAAAGTTCATTTTCCTCCTATAATCTAGTTGTATAAGAGACACATAACAAATGTGTATAGACAGGATTGTATTTTAAAATACTCCATTGTGGAATATGGGAACAGATGGAGTGTACTTCAACTCCCTCTTGAAGGGTAGAATGGCAGAGGAAACAACAGAATCAGCATTTTAAAAGTTGAAAAGCAGATGACAGCACACGCAAGAAAAGCAATCTAAAACCCAAGCCAGAAAGAAGAGCCAGCCTGATTTGCAGTTCAGAATTCCTACGGTGAAATGCTCAGGGACTGATGGCAGGAGTTAACTCTAGAGTTGGGGTAGGGGGAGAGGAGAACTAGAAGTAGCATCTACATCCCCATCTGGTTCCTCCTCAGCCCCCAGGGTCTGGATATTTATTCTCTGGAAAGAGTAGAACAATGGATTTCTAGACTGGAAGACATACCAGGCACTGTTGTTGGGGGCACCTTACTGAGATTAGATAGACTGAATGAAAGTACACTTCGCAGATGCTGAGAACCTCAGATCTCCTCTCCCATTTGTCTCCCAGAAGCTGACAGGTAGGCCTGGAGGCAGAAGACTAGGAGTCTTTCTCGAAAAATCTGACCAACCCAGAAGGAAAGATGCAAAGACAGTTACATTAAGGATTCCCCAAAAAAAAAAGCTCAGTTAGATCACATGATTGTGACAGTCACAGCAGCCAGGCCCCACTCAGTTCTCAGAGCTCCCACTCAGCATTTTATTGTACTAATCTTTAAAGTATTCAGGAGTAATGGCCATCTAAGAAAAGCCTCTAATATGATAATAGAGAACAAACAATTAAAAACAAAGCAACTCAGTGAAAACAGAAACCATAAAAAGAAGATGAAAATTTCAACAGGGCAAAAATCAATTACTGTTAATATCTTCAGAGTTGTAAGAGAGAATACTGTATCCATGAAACAAGAATGAGATATCCTTGAAAAAGAAACATTCAGCGAATAAGAAAGAGTTCTTGGAAATTAAGAATACGATTACAGAAAAAAATTCAGTGAAAGTATCAGAGGCATTTGAATCAGAGTGACTCCATCTTGAACAGGGGCTGGGTCAAATAAGGCTGAGTCCTACCGGGCTGCATTTCCATTTTAGGCATTCTTAAGTCACAGGATGGGATAGGAGGTGGGCACAAGATACAGGTCACAAAGACCCTGCTGACCCAGATTCACTCAGAAGCTGGTCAAATCCCGCCAAAACCAAGATGGTGACCTCTGGTCATCCTCACTGCTCATTATATGCTAATTATAATGTATCAGCACGCTAACAGGCATTCCCACCAGTGCCATGACAGTTTACAAGAGCCATGGGAAGGTCAGGAAGTTGCCCTTTATGGTCTACAAATGGGAGGAAACCTCAGTTCCTGGAATTGCCCACCCCATTCCTGGAAAACTCATGAGTAATTAACCCCTTGTTTAGCACACATAATCAAGAAGTAACTATTAGTATACTCAGTTGAGCAGCCCAGGCCACTGTTCAGCCTATGTAGTTGTCATTCTCTTATTCCTTTACTTTTTTCTTAATAAGCTTGCTTTCACTTCACTCCATGAACTCGCCTTGAATTCCTTCTTGCACAAGGTCCAAGAACTCTCTCGGAGTCTGGATCAGATCCCTTTCTGGTAACAAAAGGGTTCAAAAATAAATATCAGAACATCTCCCAGAAAATAAAACAAAAATATAAAACTCAGAAAACAGGAAAGAAAGGCTAAGAAAATTAGAGAACCATTTCCAGAATACAATAGCTAAAAAACAGGAGTTACAAAAGAATAGAAAAGAGAATATGAATAAAAGAAAATCATCAGTTATTACAAGAAATTATTATCCCAGAATTGAAGAATATGAGTTTCCAAATCAAAAAGACCCAACAAGTGACCAGCACAATGGATGTGAATAGGCCACGCAAAGGCAAAACATTGAAATCAGCATACTGGGACAAAGAAGATTCTTTTGACCTTCAAAGAGTAAAGGCAAAAAACAAACACATAAAAAAACAAAAAACAAAAAAAAGAATGGGTCACATATAAGATTAAGTAATTAAATGGCTTGAGACTTCTCAATAACAACACTAGAAATTAGATAATGAAGCAAAACCTTTGAAACCCTGAAGGAAAATAAATTCCAACCTAGAAATAATATCAAGCCCAACTACCATTAAGTGTTAGGGTAGAATAAAAACCTTTTAATGCATGTGAGGTCTCCAGATATTTTGCCCCCTATGTTCCCTTGCTCATGAAGTCACTGGAGAACATGCTGTACCAAGAAGAGAGAGCAAGCTACAGAAGAAGACATGGTATCTAGGATCTCAGAGATGACACAGAAGAGAGGGGAAGGGAATCACCAAGATGATGGCAAGGGCAGATCCCAGGATGGCAGCTGAACACTGCCATGGAAGCAGGAGTATGAGCTGTAGCACAGGAGAAAGCCCCAAGCAGACTTTATCAGGACAATGGAACTGAGAGGACAGCACTTTGAGACTGGGGTTAACAGAGTGACGTGAACACAGAAAACCAAGCAAATATTCAGTGATAGTAATACACATAAAAAACTAAGCAGTCAATTATTAATCTTAGGGGAAATAGTTGTACATGAAAAAGAAAAATAATAGTTGATGACTTGGTATAAGATGAACAGTGTTTATAAAGTCTTATAAAGTAAATACTGAATACTGTCATAACTAAAATTACAATAAACCTATGTTGAGGGTGGGGGATGAGAAGACTGTGATTATGATAGAAGCAGAGAAAAAAGGTAGGTAAATCCTCTCTTATAGTGGGAGGTTAATAGATAATGCCTAGATAAAATCAGGAAGTAGCAATACAAGCATGCTATTTAGAGATACGCAGGTAAATATCAAAAGAACAGGCCACTTATTTTTATTTTTATTTTTTTGAGACAGGATCTCACTATGTTGCTCAGGCTGGGCTCAAACTACTGAGCTCAAGTGATCCTCCCTGTTCAGCCTCCCAAGTAGCGGGGACTACAGATGCACTCCACCATGCCTAGCTAGAACTTGTTAATATTGTTGCAAGAGGTTGTCTCTGTGGAAGTAGAAATGGGAAGTAGTTGCTGTTAGTTTTTTTTTTAAAAAAAGGGAATGGCCCATTTTAAGAAAGCTGTAAGTAAAGGTTAGCCCAATTTTCCATGCCCTTTACACACATAACATGCAACATAAATGCTTAAAGCATCACTTTTTCTCATGTCAGGTTCCCACACGGCTTACTCCTTTTTACCTGCAGACTGCTCCTGTCACCCAGCCCCACCCACTGGCAGTCTCATAGTCCTACACCGTCCATCCCAACTCCATATGCATCTCCAGGTCTGAGACTTGTTGGGGCCATTACTGTCCAGTACCAGCTTGTCCAGTTGCAAGTTGTCCTCTCTCCATAAAACCTTCATTGGCCACTCGAGGCCCTCTAATCTCTCCATCCATATCATCGCTTTTGATAATCTGGTAACAGCAGCCACACAGACTCATTGAGGAGCATTCTTTTTAAATTCCCTCACTTTTTAATCCAATTCATACATGTCTACCTTATTTTGTGATAAAGCTGAAGACTCTTAGATGGCCATATGATCTTCTGCTTCTTTTCTACTTTCATAGAGTCTATCCAGTACCAGGCAGAGAGTAGTTCCTCAACATGTATTTGTTGTATTGAATTATAACTGATAGTCATACTAATAAAACTCAGGCACTGGTTCAGCAAATGGATCCAGAGGCAGCAAAGGCCTCTGGATCAGCAAATGGAGTTGAAATTATGGTCACCAGAATTACAGTTTTAAGTCTATTTTGCATTCAATTTCTTTACATTTTGTATTCCAAGTCTTTGACTCCAATATTTTATTTATTTTTAAAATGACAATCCATCTATGGCACATACGGTGGAAAGATTTTCAGGTTTCTTCTAAAAGCTCATCATGTCTAAGGGAGCCTCTTCTTTTGGGAGATTTGAGCACATGGATAATGAAAATGAAGTTCTCAGGAAAGGGTCAAGAGGACAGGCCTTTGATGTCCTCAGAATGTCTTGATACCTTCTCTCCATTTCCCAAACATATTCCTAAGTTTCTAAATCATATCAGAAACAACCCACCACAAGACTTCACCTCCTGAGAGAGTAAATGAAAGCAACATCATTGCTATGGGAACAGAAGGAAAACCTCAACTCTTACCTCACTAAGACTTTCTTCTTCACAGAACGTCTGAGAAAAAAACACACAGGTCATCGTTTCTTCCTTCTTCGTAAAAAGAATAAAGTCTTTTCCAATTCTCATGGACCCACTATATTAAAAATGAAGAACATCACGTTTTACATCTCATATACTAAAAAGGAAACAGGCAGGCTGTTACCACTGTGTACTGTAATAGGATGTTCTTTCCAACACTGTTCTGTTGACCCGTCATCAAGAGGGTACAATTTTTTTTTTTTTCAAAGTAAAGCAGAAGAATTTGAACTAAGCCAGCTCCACACTTTTGCTTGCGATTTGGCTGCTGGGGAAAGGGTCCATTCAGGGCTCCAAAGAACAATCATCTGTCTCAGGCAGGAGTCGTACCAGTGAGCCTCATGTCCTCACCTTTCAATGCAGCACACTAAAAAAATGAGCTGCAGACACAGCACCTAGGTTAAAATATGCTTTGAGAAACAACAGAACATAGAGATGCAACAAAGCCCTAAAGTCCAGGGGTACTGCTTCAGGGATCTCTGAAAGAGGATTTATCTTATTATTTGGGAGAATTAACTTAAAATGCTGTAAAGATAAAAGTCAGTTACGGGCTGGGCATGGTGACTCACGTAATCCCAGCATTTTGGGAGGCTGAGACGGGCTGATTACTTGAGGTCAGGAGTTCGAGACCAGCCTGGCCAACATGGTGAAACCCTGTCTCTACAAAAATACAAAAATAAGCTGGGCATGGTGGCTCACGCCTGTAGTCCCAGCTGCTCAGTAGGCTGAGGCAGGAGAATCGCTTGAACCAGGGAGGTGGAAGTTGCCGTGAGCCGAGATCATGCCACTGCACTCCAGCCTGGGTGACACAGTGAGAACCTGCCTCAAAAAAAAAAGCCAGTTTTGTATATGGAGATTATAACACAAAGTAGGTCCCCTGCCTCAAGTTTATATTCTTTTCAAAGCTTTACACGCCTGCATCATTCTGTGTAAACTCCTTTATAAACAGTGTTCCCAGTATCAATAATACATGTCTTAAGGGAAAAAAAGATTCTCACCTTTTAAGACCATTGCCGTATTGCCCTATGAACTTCAAGGTTGACAGCCGTTTTTTGGATCGTCCAAAGTAAATGATGTCTGAAGCTTCCTCTGTAATTGACAGTGACTTTTAAGGTGGTTAGGAAGACTCTTTGACCCTGGCCTGAGGCCCAGTTGTCAGGATCTCACATTCCTCAGAACATCAGGGCAAATCCCTAGCTCCAGAGACAAGGATTTTCATCAGGATCCATAGTCTCTGACAAGGGTCCTAATGGTATCACAGTCAGCCCAAGGTACCGTGGGCTCCACATTCACAGACTCAACTAATCTCGGACTGAAAATATTCAGAAAAAAATAAGTTGTATCTGGACTGACCATGTACATACTTTTTTTTTTTTTGGTCATTATTCTCTAAACTATAAAGTTTTACAATTATTTAATAGCATTTACACTGCACTGGGTATTATAAGGAACCTGGAGAAGATTTAAAGTATACAGGAGGATGTATATAGGTTATATGGAAATACCGTGCCATTTTCTTTCCACAGCTTTTGGTATCCTAGAAAGGTCCTGGAATCAATATCCTACAGATACCGAGAAACAACTGTATACTGAAAGAGATGAGACAGACCTAACCATGTGGCCTTAGCTAGAGTTTAAAAGTCTGAGCCTTAATTTCCATGTTCTGGAAGAGGGAACTACTTAAATACTTACATCACAGTGTTGCTGATGAAGATAAATGAAACAAATTAAATGAGATGATGTATTTGTGAAATCCTGAACACAAAACTTGGCACTTGGTGGGTGTTACCAAATTATAAGTGTTGTAATTATTTGTACCACTAGTGATTTCCCCACAAATTTAACCCTTAACCAGGCCCATGTGAGACTAAGAGGGGCAGGATGGCCTCTGCTCTGATACCACCTGGGAAAGAAGGCTAATCATTTCAGACGTTCCAAGTCATTCTCCTGACCTCTCCATGTGTTCTGGAATTCTACACAGTAATCCTTTGGACTTCAGAATATATAAATAGCAACCTCCAGGACCAAGAATGTTCTTCTTGTTGGCCTACCTGAATACATGCTGAAGAATTGTCCTGAGGACCCTGTGTCAGTCTGGGTACAGACATGCTATAGTTCAGAGGCACATGGTATGAGGTGTGTAGAAGCCACCAAACACTCTGCTTCTCTGAAACTAACTGGACCTTCTATGATGTGTTCCTATGAGGGGTTAGGCATTAGGTGAGGATATCCATAATGACAACATTAGCTAGTTCTTATTGATTGTTTAGTATGTGCTAGGTACTATGTTGTAAACTTACATGCACAGTTTATTTAAATTTATAACAAAACAAGAAAGGTATTATTATTATTATGACCTGCATGTCACAGATGAGCAAATGTAAGCCTAAGGAGTTTAAAAAACCTGCCCAACGTCACAGAGTTGATAGACGGTACAGCTACGATTATAACCCAAAGCTGTAAGTCTTGATACAGACATAGTAGAGCTCTGAACCAAATCCCATGTGTTCATTACACACTACATGAACTCACATGCATGGTTAACAGGTTCTGAGCATGGGAATAAACCACTGAACAGGCCAGGCATGGCTCCTGCCTTGGACAACATTATGTTGTGGTAGGAGAAACAGATTGAAAGTAAACTAATAAACAAGATCATTTCTGACTGAGAGTATTAAGTGAAGAAAACAAAACCAGGGTAAAGGGATAGAGAATTAACAGGAATGTGGCCTGCAAACAAAATGATCAGGGAAGCCCAATGCCAGATGGTTAACATGAGATGGATTCAAATGATGAGGGGCCAGCCATGTGCGGGTGGAATGTTCTAAGCGAGGAAGTGAGAAGAACAAGAAAAGGCCAAAGAGATGCATAGAGCCAAATAATGTAAGGCCCTTGGAAGAGATGCTGAGAGTACAAATTGTATTAAGTAATAGAAAACCACTGAGGGTTTTCAACAGGAAAATAATATGATAAAACGTACATTAAAAGAAAGAAAATCACTCAGGATGCTGTGTGGGGAATGGACTGTAGAGGGGCAAGACTAGAGAATTTTTTAAAAACCCAGAGGCCGGGCGCGGTGGCTCACACCTGTAATCCCAGAACTTTGGGAGGCCGAGGCTGGTGGATCACGAGGTCAGGAGATTGAGACCATCCTGGCGAACACGGTGAAACCCCGTCTCTACTGAAAATACAAAAAAAGTAGCCGGGCGTGGTGGCGGGCGCCTGTAGTCCCAGCTTCTAGGGAGGCTGAGGCAGGAGAATGGCGTTAACCCGGGAGGTGGCGGGGCTTGCACTGAGTGGAGATCACGCCACTGCGCTTCAGCCTGGGCCACAGAGCGAGACTCTGTCTCAAAAAAAAAAAAAAAACCCCCAGAAAGTACTGTAGTCATTTTCTACGGGTCCAGATTGATGTAGCTCCCTTTGAACAAGGGATAGATTCTACTTTTAGTCATCTTCCTTCTCCTTTATTACTACTTGATGCTACTATGTAACTAAAGTGTGAGTTCCTTCTGAAGGTCTGAATATTCATCATTTGTCTGTGTTTCTAACATTTTTTTCATGACCCATATAAAAAGAGTTGCTTCTTTTCATAAGGAATTCCCTTAGAATATATCACATATATTGTGCCATTTATTTTAGGAATTCAAAAGCAAGAACTTAACATTCAGGCTAGAAGTGAAAAATCACTTTTTTCAGCATGGGTTTTTGTTGTTGTTGATGCTGTTGTTGTTGTTGTTACAAACTCTTCCTTCTCCTTTAGTTAAACACTAAAAGACCAAGAATACTTTTAATCAAAATGACCCGGAAAAATCAAAATTATCTGAAGTCAAAACAAAACTGAGTGAAATAGTCTTTCTAAACTTGCTAATAAATACTCTTCAACTATTCAGACCAAGGGGAAACTTCAGAGCCGAAATCACATATTTGCCATGTCTCATATTCTCAGCTTCTAACAGAAAATCAATATCTGAGCATATTGACGCATCCTTTCCTCGGTTGTGGAACAGACCACGGCAGTTCCATATCACTTGAACTCTCTCACCATTTTTAAAATCTAGTGGTCAAAAACCCTAGTTTGTGGAACACACCGTGTTTAAAGATTTCAGGAAAACAATATCTAAAACAGCCCAATGCCCTCAGATGGAATCACATTTCAATTTCACAGCACACAGACACTGTGTGCCCATAATGTGCTAGCTTTGTGCTAACCTTGAACACACAAAGATAAGTCATGCAATATATTGTAGATGTATTCCTTATGATGGGAACATTCATTTGAAGCAACTAAATTTTCCAAAATGTGGAGGAAAAAACAAGGCTAAAAGCAAGGAGAGGTAACCTCTACCTCAAGGGTAAGCAAAATTAAAAATAGCCTAAAGGCACAGGAAATGGCCTGGGGCTCTCCCAAGCAATACCTAAAGGGTGAGCTAAAAACAATCTCCAGTCCATTCAGTGACTATTTGTTTTCCATTCATTCCCAGATGCTTATTTCCTACAATCAGTAACATTTGCCTTTCATTTTTCTGACAATATTTACATACATTTACTTTTTGTCTTGGTTTAGATGTTACAATAGATTTACTCTGCCAGCTGGGATACTTAAAAGTTCAACAAAAGTCTGGGGCTTATTTCCCTTAATAGCTCCATACCTGTTTTTGCATAGATAGCTCAATTTATTTTTATTCATTTTGTAGGTTTTCAGACTGTTTCCTTTAACAGCCAGTTAGGTATCTAGATAATTAACTTACCAGGGCTCATGCCACATCCATCATCCAGGAAACACAACATGAAGCCCCCCTGCAGGTTTTCATTATCCACTGTAAGAAAAAAGTAGTTATTACTAATAAATATCGGGCTAATTTGTTAGTCAGAAAGTCATGCTGCTAGAATAATTACTCGTCTTCCTCCAATGCAGCCATGGAGTGACGGAGTTATGGCACAAAGATGGAGCCCAGAGTGGAGTCTTGGCTACAGCTTCACAAGAAACTGCAGGGGAAAAAACAATCATGCTTTAACATAAAGGCTTTAAATTAACATAAAAAATACATGTGAAAAAATTATGTATACAGCAAGACATGTTCTGCTCTGGAACTGGACTAGTCCTTTAAACGTCAGGCATTTCCTCTCTGTGGGGAGGGAAAAAGGTAGATGGTGTAGTGACCCCAGGATCCTTCGCTCCAACTGACCAACCTTTGTGCCCTTCCATCAAGGCACAATTATAAAATAAATCTAGGCCATTCTTATTAAATCCATCAGGCTCCCTTCTAAGTAGTTAATTCCCATAAGAGCCATTTGTGAGTGTTTCTTCATGGGAACAAATACTTAACCTCTTGAAGACGCATTTAATCTTTGAAAATGGCTAAGCTATTTGAAATCAATTTTGATGATTTAAAGATATCATTAAACTACATAATATAATCTTTGGTTTACAAAAATGTTGGAGGTAGGCTGGGTGTGGCGACTCATGCCTGTAATCCCAGATCTTTGGGAGGCCAAGGCAAGAGGATCACTTGAGGCCGGGGGCTCAAAACCAGCCTGCCCAAGGTAGTAAGACTTTGACGCTAAAATAAATAAATAAATAAAGTTAAAGGTGCAACTAAAACTATTGAGACTAATTTTAGTGCCCAGTTTGTAAACCGGCCCTGAAAATAATTTCAGTAGTTGGACATATGAGTTCTAGTACATTTCTCTTTCTTAAATGACAGTGTTATAAAGGAATAATTTATGCATAATAAACTGCACATGTTTAAAGTGCACAGTTTGACAAATTTTAACACACACGTGTGGAATCATAACCACAATCACAGCAGCGAACATATCCACACCTCAAATGTTTCCTTCTGACCCTTTGTAAACCCTCCCTTAGGACCCTTTCATGTCCCATCACCTTCACCTTTCCCTCAAGCAATCACTGATAAGCTTTCTATCCCCATAGATTCATTTCCAGCACATTTATTAAGTCAACTTCTCTGTTCAAAAGTCACTTAGAGACTGGATGTGGCAGCTCAAGCCTGTAATCCCAGCACTTTGGGAGGCCAAGGACGGAGGATGGCCCAGGAGTTCAACACCAGCCTGGCCAACATAGTGAGACCTTATGGCCACTAAAAATTAAAAATAAAAAAAAAATAGGCTGGGCACAGTGGCTCATGCCTGTAATCCCAGCACTTTGGGAGGCCGAGGTGGGCAGATCACAAGGTCAACAGATTGAGACCATCCTGGCCAACATGGTGAAACCCCATCTCTACTAAAAATACAAAAATTAGCTGGGTATGGTGGTGTGTGCCTGTAGTCCCAGCTACTCTGGAGGCTGAGGCAGGAGAATCACTTGAACCCGGGAGGCGGAGGTTGCAGTGAGCCAAGATCGCACCACTGTACTCCAGCCTGGGTGACAGAGCGAGACTCCACCTCAAAAAAAATAGCCAGGCATGGTGGCACATGCCTGTAGCCTTGGCTACTTGGGAGGCTGGAACAGGAGAATCACTTGAGCCTATACTTTAAGTTTGCAGTGAGCTTTGATCACGCCACTGCACTCCAGCCTGGGCAACAGAGAGAGACCCTGTCTCAAAAAAAAAACAAAACAAAAAGGCCACCTAGAATTAATATTTTAAAAAGTAAGTAAGTTTCAAGAAAGGCCATGAATACATACTTATGAAACATACTTAATCTTTCTGGGTTTATAATTTCATGGTGATGTGCCCACTTCTAATTCCCCCTTCTCTCTCTAATTTAATTCTTTGTCTGTAAACGTTTAGGACCTGGCCTACCATTTCATTTTCCCAGTTTCTTCTCTCTACCTAGTCCTCTGGTCTGCTTACCTCAACTTCCGTGTCAGGACATTCCTCCTCTTCCCCTTTAAGGTATTTGTTCTGTTTAGTCCTCCCTCTGAGGTTGATATTTCCTCACTGTTCAATGACGGGAATCCAACTCTGTTGAGTTCTCTGCATAAGGCAGTAGCTCTCAATCTTGGTTGCACATTGAAATCAACTAGAGATATTCTAATGTAACTGGTCTTGGATAAGGTTCAGAAATTGGTATTTTCTTGTAAAATCTCCCTTGGTTATTGTAATGTTCATCCAGGATTGGGAACCACCTGACTGGAAACCAGGTTCAGCCTCAGGCAGCTCTGCACAGCCGCCACAGCTGATTTGCACTTCTTTGTAAATATTTCTCCTGAAAGGAGCTTGCAGAAAGAAAGGTATTCCTTCAGTAAATGGCTGGGAAAGACCAAAGATTCCTAGCAGACATATACTACAGTACTTTCCTTTTTTGTAAATCCATATTAGGAATTGGAGACAAACAAGTACAGCCTCTAAATTTAATACTCCCCATTATCCACTCTGAAACCTGGCCTTGTTTATTTCAATTCCTTAAAACTGTGAATTTGAATTTCAGGTATATTTTATCACCTGTTACTTACATACGTCCAAAACAAAACAAACACCTCCTCCTATGTTAGACTTTCTCCTCCTTCTTGTTTCCTGTTCAATAAATGGCATCACCCTGCCCCTAAGCTTCAGTTGTCCAAATCAAAACCTCAGGATCATCATCATGTTCTCCATCTCCTCACCCCACACATGGGCAACTAACCTGGTCCTCTCGATTTCACTGCCTTAATGACTCCCATTTGACCACTTTCTCTATCCCCAGTATACTGTCTGGTTTCAGGAAACCACCATCTCTTTTCTGGATCACAACAGCTCCCTACCTTCTTGCTCTCCCTACAGTCATAGGGTGCAGCCAGTCTTTCCATCAGTTGTGTATTTCACTGCTCTCCTGCTTAAAACCTCTCCATGGCTTCCCACTGCTCTCAGGATAAAATCCAACCACCTAATAAATCTTTTTTGTCCTCCATGACCTGGCCCTCTGGATAACTCTCCAAGCTCATTTCTTGTCTTCCCCTCACTTGCCCATACTGCCACCTTCCACTCCCGCACAAATACTCCCCTTGAACAAATCTTCAACATCTCAAACATTTTTTTCTACATTGTCTCCATATTCCAGTTGCTGCACATAATGCCCTTCCACCCTTTCCATGCTTCACTCAGCAGGTGAATGCCTATTTTCTCTTTCAATTAGTTCATATCAGACTTCTTTTAGGAAGCCTTTCCTAATCCTTCCATGTCATTAGTGCCCATAATTAATGTCCCTTTTATCTCTGTTTTCCCACTTTTGTAGTATATTAAAATACCTGTTCATATATCTATTTGTCTTTTGGACCAATGGTTCCTACACTTTTTTGGAACACAGTACCCTCGGAGATATGAGGAAAGCTATGGGCCCTCTACCCACCAAAGTACAGCTACATACTGTATTTTTCATGGGCTCCACACTAAAATGCCAGTTCCTTAAGAGTGTAAACCCAGCACCTAGCCCAGTGCCTGGCATTTAGTAAGCACTAAAAAAAAGTACCGAATGCATATCCATGTTTACTGGAACTAATACACACAAACGTATAAAACACCACAGTGAAACATATTTCATTTGAATTGTACAGCCTGCAAATTAATTACTTGACAGAAATGTAAGATTGACAAGAATTCAAGACTACAGTAAATAATTTGAAAAGTAGTCCAATCTTAGATTAACTTTGTATCCCCAGAATAATTCTATGTATTGATGCATAAGCATTGTCCCTGCCTTTTTTATCCATTTTTTTTAAGAAGATCAGTTTGCTACGCTGATAGCCATATGAGGGCTTGCCTCAATAAAAAATGAATAGGTAAACCAATAAAAACATGAATAGGTCATTTTAAGCCAAACTGAACTATAAGTTCAGTTTTTTGCCAAATATACATAAACACAAAAAAGAAGGAAGTGCCAGCCAGGCGTGGTGGCTCACGCCTGTAATCCAGCACTCTGGGAGGCTAAGACAGAGGGAATCACTTGAGGTCAGGAGTTTGAGACCAGCCTGACCAACATGATGAAACTCCATCTCTACTAAAAATACACAAATTGGCCGGGTGTGGGCCTATAATCCCAGCTACTCGAAAGGCTAAGGCAGGAGAATTGCTTGAACCTGGGAAGCGGAGGTTGCAATGAGCCGAGCCGAGATGGTGCCACTGCACTCCAGTCCGGGCAACAGAGTGAGCCTCCATCTCAAAAAAAAAAAAAAAAAAAAAAAAAAGGGCCCC
>NW_016805008.1:2421483-2482822 GCF_001698545.2 Rhinopithecus bieti
GAGAGGGGAGGCCCCCCCCTCGACCCCGGGCCCAGACCAAAACCCTATCCCCTATTAAAAAAAAAAAAAAAAAAAGAAGTGCCACTTTAATCTCAACTTGGTCAAGATCTTATTTTGTTTGTTTATGATGATGCTGAGTACTTAGAGAAAGTGGGGTGAAATAAACGCTCTCATTCCCTGCTGGTCTCCAGTCACAAACTCCAAAGAATATAATGCATGGATTCTGATTACATTTGTTGTGTTTTGTGACTATGGATAAGTCTTCTCAACCCTCCATCAATTGTGTGCGTGCTCTGAAGGAAATGCAGCTTACATCTGTTTCTCCTCCTCCATTGCTAGTACTATTGCCCCTACCATAATTCTCATGAAATCTTGCCTAGGTAATTCCCATAGCCATATCTCCCTGCTATCCTTACTTTCATACTTCTTCACACTCTCTTGTAAGGTATTTCTGGAATGAGTATTCTTCTCTGAAAAAAGAAAAGAGCATGTGTCTACTTAGAAAACTGACACTGCTCAAAGTTCTTCAGTGGTCCATTGACTGCAGAAAAAACCTTAGTATGGTATTGAAGATGCTCATTCATTTGGTTCTGACACTCAGTGCGAGTCAGCCGAGCCTCAGCATTATTCCCTGAGTGCTTCTTCACCAGGTATCTGTGTGGCTCCCTCCCTCACATCATTCAGGTCTTTGCTGATACCGTTAGCTATTTAAAGAAACCTTCTTAGACCACCCCGTGAAAAACTGTATACCCCTTCAATGGCTCTCTGTTTTCTTAACCTGCTTTATGTTTTTCCCTTTTAGCACTTATCATTGCCTGGTACATTACCTATTTGTTCATTTCTGTGCTGTCTATCTCTCCCCATTAGGATATATGTTCCAGGGGAACACAGACCTCAACATTTTGCTCAGTGCACTATCCCCAGCACCTAGAATAGTAGACAATAAATTATTACTGAATAAATTAATGAATCCGTGAACTAGCCTACATCCATTTGTTTTCTCATAATTATTATCTAGACAGGAATATTCTTTTCTTCCTGGAGTATCTGACAAAAATCACATCCATATTTCAAGCTCTAGCCCCTTAATATGAGGCATAATTTCTTCTTTCTGTGTGTTCCCACCATACTTTGAGTCTCTCCTAGGCAAGAGTGTTCATCCTAGTTTACTCTATATAATTGGATATGGAAGGGAAGATGACTTTTTCTCACTAGAAAGGCCCTATTCTGTGCCTTCACTCACTTTTTCCCTGTGGAGGTGAGCTCACTCACCTACTGGTCACTTAGGGAAGAATAAACTGGGAGGCTCAGTTCCCAACCTGCATTTTCCTCCTGGGAGAAAGCTGCCTGCAGACAGCATGAGTCCTGACCCTTTGTCCCAGGGCAGACAAGTTTCAGAGGACGCCCAACTCCACTGGGCGGGTGAATCTGCGTGATCCCGGGGTCTGATCTGCAAGTCCATTTGCTCTCTCACATTAAGCTAAATACTCCAGCCTAACATTTATCAGCAATAAAGGCTGACTCTTTTTTTATTTCTCAAGTTTTTTAGGACCTGGAGAGGAGAAGGAGATGAAGAGGGTCATTTATTGTTTCCTCAGTTATCTCAAGAGGTCCACGTCTATCTTCCTCATGCAGCATAAGCACTCTTCTGGCTCAGAACACTCAGTTAACTGAGGTGCTTTTTAAACAGAGATATGGATTTAGATCATGGAGCATATCCTCTCACCCGTGACCAGTAGCCAATATTGCAGAACAGCTGACAGAAAAGTGGTAGGGATGCAGCGTGACTACCTGGGCATTTCTCTAGGTAGTGTTAACTACACAGCTGGATCACAGAACCTAACTTCATTAGCATCATAGTCTAATGAGATAACTAATGAGTGCAAAAATACTTGATGACTACGAATAAAGTCAGCAAAGAAAAGAGATTTTCTAGCCCTCATACCGCACATTCACGTACACACTTTAAAACTAATAAGTTGGGAATGATGTATGCTTAATTATGAATAACCATTAACTTAGTATGCTTTTTAAAAATAAAACTGTTTCTCATGGCAGGCAAATTGAGTGTTCCAAATCACTCTGATACATTCACAAAACTCTGGAAGACCTAATTTTGTAAATGGGTCCTTTAGCACACAATCTGACTCTCAGAGCATACTTTCCTCACCCTGGCTCCCCACAGGGTCACTGTACCCACAAAGCACTTAGATTACATTAAAATGCTATAGAATGTGGTTTTATTTCATGAAATAAAATACAAGCAAATAACTACAGGCTTTCCATCAGAAGAATATAAAAGAAAAAAGCAAATCTGCTCACCTGAAAAGACATCAAGCCTTTCAGCCCCTGCATCCCTGGAAACAATATAAAAATTTTATTGCTTCAATATGAAATGAATTGCTTACATAAGGTATAACCTATTGTCAGATATCAAACAATACAAAAATCCACTTAAACTGCTTCAAAATCAATTTCTAAAATGTTTCACTGTGCTATTATATCATAAGACCTATGATCAGTCATAATTTGAGAATATGAAAAAGACTACAATTCAGAAATGTGAAAGAAGAGATGGAATTTAGTGGGAATTACACAAAAAAACTAACAAAATGGATACAATTTTTTTAAAAAAAACAACAAAAAAAGCTGGCTGGCAAATAATCCAGAAGTCATGGAATGTTTTTCATATTTTAGTTCCAAAAAAAAGAAAAATCAAATTACTAGGCGATAGTGTATTATAAGAAGACATTTAAAGAACATACATGGAAAGAAAGAAATCAAAATGCTAATAGGAGTTTTCTCTATGTTAGAGATTGGAAAACTACAGCCACGGACCAAAATGGCCCAACAACTGCTTGTAAATAAAGTGTTATTGGAACACAATCATGCCCATTCATTACATAGTATCTAAGGTTGCCTTAGCACTACAACGGGCCGAGTTGAGTAGTTTCAAAGGAGACCCCATATCCCACAGAGGTGAAAATATTGACCACCTGGTCTTTTACAGAAAAGGATGCTGACCCCTCTTCTAGGTGATGAGAGTACTGATGAAGATTGTTTAAAAAAAAAAAAATCTCCATTTTCTAAAATTCACAGATATTATTTTGTATTTTTTTTACAATTATTTTAAAAGTAAAATTTTAATACAAAAGGAGAAAGGGCCAGAAGACTCTGGCTTCAATATCGAGGATGTGACAGAAAGGAAGAAGGCATAGGCAAGGAAGACTTAGCTGATGAGTAAGAAGGTAAGTTAAGGCAGGGAGGAGTCTAAAAGGAAGCTCAGTGCAACAACAGCAACTACGTAACTCTGGTGGGGAAACCTGAGCGTCTCTCAAAAGTTCCATCAGTTCTAAACCCAAAACTACCCCAAACAAATCTGAGTAGGTACACTGTACGCGCTCCACAAGCCTAGAAGTTAGTCCCATATAGCTCCTTCCTCTAGCCAATTGCTGCTTCTCAGTCCTCCCTATATAGACACTCTGGAGTCACCACTGCCATTTCTTGAGCACCTCCCATGTATCAAGTAAGCACTGAATGACGTATTTTTGAAAATTCTCTTCCAATCCTTACCATAGTTCCGTAACACATAGGTATCAACATCTCCATTATATAATCATGCATTACACAAAGTACCATGTACACAATAAATGCTTAATAAATGCCAAGGTACTGAAATGGAAGTTTTTAAAGAGATTTTTTTTATGCAGCACTTCCACAGATGAAGGCATAAAATAATTCACCTTTATCATATATTAAGACATTTTATAATAATCTTTGTTCTTTAGCCCAGGACACTTCCTCTCTGAAGAGCTCTTGTACTAGGAAGCGGACCCTAACAAATCCTTCCTATATCACCACATATTCTTCTCCTCTCTCTACCAATATTCTTTTAATATCTTCCAGTTCTAATTTTTAAAACTACAGGAAATCATTAAAATAATGAATACAATGATATAAAAGAATTTCTTAGAATAACATAGGAACTCTCCTTCGTAAGACCAACTGAGTATCTTAAGTCTGCTAAATAGCTTCTTCTGATGTCAAACACTAGCATCTAAGCAGTGGTGGAAAACTCAAATGTCTATGAAGAAAAAGGGACTGAAGGGTTGAGGTTGTCCACGGGGGAAAACTGTAGGCAAAGCTGAAGGCACAGGCTGGTCCCATGAGAGCACCTGCTACTCACCTCCAGCCCCTGATCCCGTGGAGGAATATGGCCTTGAGATTGCTACTCCTCCTAATCTTTCAAGGAAGGCGGAGGGCCCAAAGTTTTTATTTGGTATCTCCAATATCTTAAACCTTATAAATAATTCTTTTTTTCTCCCTTCCTTTTCTTTATAAACACTGTGCAAACTTTCACTATGAGCCAAACACACATAAGACAGGCTGGACCTGGTCAAGGGGCTGCCAGCTTACAAATGCTGCTCTAAGAATCGGTTGATGGATCACATGTCTGAAGTCAATCTTTCTTTCCCAATCACCCTCTACTACATAAACCGTTTCCATTGTTCTACTTCTTCTACATTCTGATTTTACTTGTCCTCCTTTGTTGAATGACTGAAATAAACAATTTCAAAGGAGAAAAGACAGTTGGAAAAATCAACAAATGTGTTCTTTCAGACTTTCTGATGTCAAGTTGCTGAAAGTGGGCCATTCAGTAGGAGGCAGGACTGATGACATAGGAAGAGCCTTGCTTCCAAGCTTTGAGCAGAAGAAACAGTAGCAACCCTAAGCTCCTTTAGGGAAACTAATCAGAAGTGTTCATCTATCTTGGCTTCATCCTTATTAGCTCTTTCCAAGCTGAGTTCATGGTTCTGAACAACAGACTTTATTCTTTTTCTCCGCTTCCCTCCCTTTTTATGATTCCATTAGCTCAACAGACAGTTTCCTAAAAGGAGGAGATGACGACTTTCCACTTAGTGCAGGGCAGGAATTTCTGGATGGCTGGTTAATTGACTACACTTTGTTGTCACACTCTCAGAAGGGTCATCTCCCATCTAAGGCAAAAAACGGGGAACAAATACAAAAAAGCCAAAATATTGTTATCAACCAATGGCAGGGAATTTAGGCTCCTACTGAGAACCTTGATCTAACAACTGCATATTACCTCCTGGATGGACTTTGCTTTCTAAGGAAGAAGTAGGAAAAATCTTCAGTTATAGGGAATACCAATATAAAACATGTCAAATGCTTTATTCAATTTAACAACAACAAAAAAAATTATCCCCTCACAAGCTCCCACAAATACACTACTGAGTAGAACTTAAATTGTCTAACGGGTTCCTTAATCATTAATACCTTTATTGGAGACAGTAAAATGTGATAGTGAGGTTCTGCAGCCAGACAGCCAACATTTGAATGCCAGCTCTGCCAAATATGAATTATGTGACTTTGAATAAATCATCTAATCTCTCTATGCATCAATTTCCACATATGTAGAACTAGGATATTAATTCCCATCTCAGAGTGTAGATGTAAGGATGCACAACATAATGCTCATATATAAAGTGTTTATGTATGTCTGATACATAGTAAGAGATCAACAAGTTAGCTATTTTCTTAACTACACAATTTGCTTCAATGCAGACTTCAATAAATGCCCAAATCCATGTGTAAATTCTCAAGACAAGTATACACTGACATACAATTCAAAAATATCTAAATGAATATGTACTATTAAATGGTTATTAACATAAAAACAGACTTCAAGTTTGATCATAAATAAAATTAAATAAAGGTGAATAATTCTTTCTCTCAACTATCCTTTTCCCTAGAATACCTTGATTTTGTAGGAAATCAAGTCACAAAACATTCCAGATGGGAAAACATGACATGATCTTTTTATCTTTCCATGTAACTAGACAAGAGTTTGGTCATGAAATTCCCTCAGTAAGTGCTGTTCACAGATGAACCCTACCTTGCATTGTCCAGCAATTCAGCCAGTGCTCCAAAAAGGAAACTGTGAGTGGTGCTGAAGAAATAAAGAGAAAACAAAAAGTTAAAACAGGTGTGTAATCAATGTAAAAGCTTTAAGATACTCGCAGACAAATGTTCTCCAGTTCCAGACATCTAATGAAATAAGAAGTTACTCTAGATACAACTCTCTCAGCATGGTCAAGATTTGGAACTATATACCCTCCGTTATGAAGCCAGGGTTAAAAACACTTTTGCCAAAATATCCTGTCCACTTCTAACAAAATAAAAACTTAAGGGCCTTAGTATCTATCACTGAAATAAACTTTGACCTTTTAATATTACTTTATAAGCATGTTTTTTCAAGTGAGTTTTTTTCCCCAGAAGATTTTCATTAAAATTGTATTATTTAAAGACAAAATATTTCTGAAGAATACTGATCAAAATCCTTGCCTACTAAAAGGCCATAAGGCTCCATCTGCAGGCAAAGGAATTGGCAGGAAGCCCCTGCGTGCCTCACCAATCTGTATTTTTCTGGGGAATCTTTCTGCTGAAGCCTGCTCCTTAAATAACCTCAAAAATGGCCTCGGGTCACTCTTTCCTGTACCCTCCAATGCCAAGTCCTCGGTAACAGAATGTTCCAGACAGCCTTCAGTATTTACAACATTTTGGAGGTTCATAGTTATCTGAGGGTGGAATCATACTAGCTTAAGGCTCCCATGCTTGCTTCTAATTTCCTGATGCGGATATTTCAATCAGCAACCTTATCACAGCATTAAGGGAATATTCAGTATGCAATTTTCTTTCTATATTTAGTAAACAGGTAACAGAAGCAAAAGAGCCTCATTTATCAAAAACACATCTGCTCTTCTATACAAGAGAAAGCATCATCTGCAATGTCTCAGAGTCTCCAAACACCTCAGGACACAGGACAACACTTTACCTTAAAATGTATTTTTAAAACACACACACACACACACACACACAGAATATATCCCCATATTTTGGAGTTTCAAACACAAGAGGCTGGTTAAAAGTCGCTTGAGTCCAGTAAGCTTTAAATTTTGTAATTAACAAAAAAAAAGTACTAAAATGTTATTGTTACAAAAAGATGTCCTT
Source organism: Rhinopithecus bieti (assembly GCF_001698545.2). Classification (NCBI taxonomy): domain Eukaryota; kingdom Metazoa; phylum Chordata; class Mammalia; order Primates; family Cercopithecidae; genus Rhinopithecus; species Rhinopithecus bieti. The sequence goes on from NW_016805008.1 coordinate 2,428,516, forward strand.
CACCCAAAAGAAAGCCATTACAAAAAAATTATAAAAACGTAAAATAGTGTAAAAGAGAAGTATGATATGCTTTACAAAATCAGGACTTTAAATCACAAGCCCTTCTAGGAAATTTAAAGTACATGATTCAATATACAAAAATTCAATACATAAACAATCCTTTAGAAAAGCAACTGCAGTAATTCTGACCAAAACATCATAGGAGTTTCTGCACTAGCTCATTCGAGAGATTGTTGCTGACTGCCTACCATTGCCCACATGTACAGGTAGGGTCTTGGATGTCTTGGAGCTCAAGCTGGTGGGGTACATGGAAAACACACAAGTAAAACTTATGAAGATGATATTACAGATTTTGACTGGGTGCTACCTTCATAGTAGCGATGGGTAAGAGTAACTGGTGAGGAGGGGCATGGTGGTAGGGAAAGCACCTCTTGGTAAAAGGTATTTAAACTGAGTCCTGAAGGATGAGAGAATTCACTCCCTTGCAGAGTGCGGTAGAAACCTTCTAGCAAGAGCAAGAGATGCAAACACCCTCGAAGCAGAAGAGCTAAGACGACCAGTGAGCTCCGCTTATGGTAAAATGGGGAGAACAGCTTGAGATGAGAGCATGACTGGGTCACAGAGAAGAACTTGTACTTGGCTGACATACAACTGGAAACCACTGTCGTGTTTTAAGAAGAGGGGCATAATTTGGTTTACATTTTAAAAAGCTCACTCTGGCAGCTTTCCAGGAAAAGGACCATCGAGCAGCCAGAATGGAAAGCAAAGAACCCAGTTAAGAGGTTGTCTGGAGTAGTCTGGACAAGGGATGGTGGTGGTTTGGACTCAAGTCAATGGCAGTGGAGACAGAGAGAAATGGATGATTTGAAACATATTTAGAGAAAGCATGCGCTTGATGGATTGGACATAGAGGTAGAGGGAGAAATTTAAAAATCACTCCTTTTGCAGAAGGAAGTCTCAAACAACAATCTACCTAGGCTGAGCGCAGTGGCTCATGCCTGGAATCCCAGCACTCTGGGAGGCCCAAGTGGGAGGATCACTTGAGCTCAGGAGTTCAAGGCCAGCCTGGGCAACATAGCCAGACCCCATTATCTACTAAAAATTAAAAAAAAGAATTAGTCGGGCATAGTGGTGCATGCCTGTAGTCCCAGCTACTCAGAAGGCTGAGGCTGGAGGATCACTTGAGCCCTGGTGTTTGAGGCTACAGAGAACTATGATCATATCACTGCATCCCAGCCTGGGCCACAGAGCAAGACCCTGTCTCCAAATCCAACCAACCAAACTACCTGGAGGAGCTGAGAAGTCTTCGATTTGTATCTAATTTTGTTGTTACTCCATGTCGCTGTCACTTGTTAAGTTATTACACCACTAGTTGAAAATGGGACTGGGGAAGTGGCTCCCACACGGTGGTTTGGGGGAATGGAGGTTGTGAAGCAGCAGCCGCAAAATCCTTATAAAACTGAGGCTGAGGAATTTTTATGAGATAAAATTCACAGTCCTTCCAACACCGCACTGAACATTTTTCTTAAATTCACTCAAAACTATTATTTCTTCATTTGTCTTCCACCTCAGCTACCTTTTAACTTTTTGTTCCACCCTTTCCAGCTTGACATCATTCTCTGTGGAGACATAAAAACTGAGTATCTGCTGAATATTGCCTGTTTAACTCTGTTATGTTAAAATTATACAGTTCGTCCCACACAGCAAGGCTGGCCTTCCCTGGCTTTCTTTATACCTCCACTTCTGTGGTTTCAAATTTGGTACATCCCTGATATCAGTCCATATATTTAGTAAATCCAAATAACCAAAAGATGCCAAACAAAAAAAAAAAGAAAGAAAGAAAAGAAAACCCTGACGTACCACTGTGAATTAAACAGCACTAACTGCTATAATTTGCTGTATGGGAAACGGCAGATGAGAGAAAATACCTCTGTCATTCTCTGCAATCCGAGTATTCGAAATGACACCTGAGAAGCACTAAAAGGCAGACAGGCACGGCAGAGAAGAAGAAATGACCAAATAACTAAAAGGTGAGATTCCTATCCTTAGAGAGGTTACATTTTTGAAAAGACTCAGGAGGCCACAGAGTTCGAAATCAATATATGCAAATTACTCTGTTTGAAGGGCAACTTTAATGTTTAAATTGTCAGTGCGTTAGGCAGACTAAGGTTAGGCAGGATTGGTAGAATCACGGTTCTGCCCACCAACAATTAAACAGTTGTGTTAAATGATAAATGGGGGCCTTCCAACCACTTGGTGTTCATTGAAGAGTACCAAAAGGGTTCAGCCTGGCCCAGAATATATCTTTATCACGCTTTCGTGGTTTTAAAAAAGCCTATACAGCTCAAATAAATAAATAAATCCATAAATCAAGTTCACTTGTTGAGTATTTCCTCACGGAACCGGCAAAACCTTTCTTCATGGCGCAGAGACCCTCCCCGACCCCGACCCCACCTCGGCACTCACGAGTTGGCGTGGATGAAATCCAGATGCAACTGGGCCCGCCGAAGCGCAGCATACCTGTCGTCCATGCCCTCGAACGCTACCAACGCAACTGAAGAAAACAGGGACTCCTGACCGGCAGCCGTTCGCCTGCACCCGCCCCCACACCCACGTCCACGCCCACGCGCAGAGGCCGGGCTCAGCAAACACTTGCTCCCCCTTGCGGCCGGACCGCGAAGCTCCCCGTGCACCGTCGACCCAGTTGTCTCGCGAGATTAGTTGTTGCCTGATCTTGGAGCCACAATTTGAGAATGATGCGTCTGAGCTAGGTTCTCCCGGAATTGAGGTTTATGTAACCTTCTCAGACGGTTGTTCCCCACCCTGCTCCTCTCAGTCACTCCCCAGGGGTAAAATGGAGCCCAAAACTGGGAATAGAATTTGATTCAAAATGATTACACACTTACACAACGTGGGCGGCAAAGCAGGACAGTGCGGGGAAGGTAATGGGCAGTTCTCTTGCTTGTCCATTGTGTTACATAGAACCAGAGGTAAGGGTGCTCTGTCCTGTAATCCTAGTGCTTACTTTCCTGTGTTTCTTGGGTTGATCATGTTTTTTTCTATTTGGAGGAAAAAATGAAAAACAGAAGTGACAAGCTGGAGAGAACACAAAAGGAAGACTAAAGACAATCAGAACAGAATTTGGACTTTAATATGGAGACTTGTCCCCAGCTGAGAATAGCGGCCCCCACCTGAATGGATCACTAACCTTTTTTACCTGTCAGCTGACATGCAGCGATTGCACTTGCTGGCCTGGCTCAGTGCCTAGATATTCTATATTGCTCCAAAAGATAGAACTAGGCAGGTAGAAGGTAGGGGTGCGGGATTGGTGTGGGTAGATAAATATGAGGAAGGACTGCACAGATGTGTAGAACAGCTGGGTAAATAAATGGTGTTTCTCTACTCACAAAGCACTGAGTTCTTAAGTCACCAAAACCGAACTGATTCAATGTTTTTTGACTTGGAAACAAAGGTAGTTCAATAATACTCAACAAAGATTTTACATGATAGTCATAAAGTCTGAAACAAACATCTTTTAAATAAAGAACTTGAACTAGATGTGTTTGTAATTTCCAGGCATCATACAGGCAGTGAAGCTCTCAGAAAAGAAAAAACAAAAATTAGTTTTGGAGTAGTCATTCTACTTCCAAAGAGAGGAGTTTATCAGCTACTACATTTATGGGAATCAGGAGAGGAAGAGAGATTTGAATGGCAACCCAAAGGAACATGATGTTCTAATTTCAAAACTGGAAGTAAACATAAACATTTCAAGTAATTTTCCTGATTGCATTTTTGTTTTAACAGTGGCTGATGTGGCGATGTTTTGACAGCAAAATTCTCTTTACTAAGCAACTTGAGCTATCTTTCCAATTTTTCCTTCTATAGAACTTCACAAATATGATACTTTATTTTTATTTTATGGACAAGAAAAGCTTGACAAGCCTCTTCTGGATTTATTTTACTACCCAATTTCCAGCTGCTATCTCAAAGCAATTTACCATCGGAAGGGCACCGGAGCCACCAGCCTATAATTAGTAAAGGCTGTAATATCTAATTTTTATCAGAGGGAAGGGTGTGATTATTGCAGAAGCACTCCTTCTAATAATCTGAGCAGAGACTTCCTACGGTAAGTGGCCAGCCCCAAAGCACCAGACAGTACTGGTTAGCCTGGATGACAGGGACAGAGAGAATCCATTAGATTGTGCTTAAAAAGAGGCCTGAAAGTCACTGCACAGAATCCACCAAAAGCCTTTCCCCACCTCCCCATTTCAACACTGTTTAGCCACTCTGCCATCATAAAGGCAAACCTCGTTTCTCCACAAGGAGTACTTCTGTGATTGCTTATTTCAGCCATATCCCTCAACCCTGCCTCAAGATTCATGTTAACATTATTTCATGGTAAAAAATACTGGGGGAATGGCAGGAAGGGGAAATTTAAAATGAGAATGCTATTTGATCATCTTATGGTTAGTACTGATTTTAAGGAAAGCCTGTTTGGGAGAAAAGACTCTTCAACTCTTCCTAACTTAGCATTTCAGGTTTGTAAAATTCATACTGTAGTCACAAATAATGGCTCAAATCTTTCAAACTATACTTTCCCTCTCATTTAAACAGCTGTTATGTGAACCAGCATTTCATTGCTCTTCACAAACATGTTGAACTCAAGACAGATTTTATAAGCATGAAAAACTGATGTTTGAACCTACCGACCATCCACAATGGTTGGCCGTTTCTTAAGAACTAGAATTTAGAAGTGACATTGGCATACTATAATAAACACAAAAAGAAATGTTATTAAATTGATGATATTAAAAGAGGCCAAGGACCCTCAATTGGCAATAGGAAAATACATCTGAAAACAAGTCACACTCTTTGCTATGGCTTGAATATTTGTCTCCTCCAAAACTCATGTCAAAATTTAATCCCCAGTATGGCAGTTTTGAGAGGTAGGACATTTAAGAGGTGACTGGGTCATGAGAGCTCTGCCCTCATGAATGGATTAATTCATTCATAGATTAATGGGTTATCACGTGAGTGGGACTGGTGGCTTTATGAGAAGAGGAAGGGGGACCTGAACTAGCACACTCAGCCCTCTCATTATGTGATGTCCTGGGCCACCTGGGGACTCTGCAAAGAGTTTCCACCAGTAAGAAGGCCCCTACAATATATGGCCCCTTGACTTTGAACTTGTGAACCTCTATAAGGTTCACAAGTTATAAATAAATTTATAAATAAATTTTATTTTCTTTACAAATTACTCAGTTTTAGATATTCTGTTATTAGCAACATAAAGTGAACTAAGACACCCTTCTTACTTATTGCATTCATGTGAGACAATCTGATTAGTGTGTTTTTGTCTCTCTCAGTCTACTCCATGTTAGACAATGGCTAGAGTTTTCATTGCATTAATCTAAGTTATTTATATTACTGGAAATCTTTATGCCCAGGTTTGCAGCACAGTGGTAAGCATGTCTGAAGATTGTAGAAAGATATGAGGCCTTGAATTTGCCCAAATAATAGTGATGGTAGTAGAAGATTGAGAAAATAGGGTAGTCATTTTGGTTTAGGTAACCCAATAGCCATTTCCAACTGTCTTATTTCCATCTCACAGCTGAAAGCTTGCTTTCCTGTACTCTTCTGTAGTGAGAAATGACCATCTGACCCAGTCTTCAGAAATAAAATAGATGTAAAAGTATGCTAAGTGGTTTCTAGAAAGGCTTTTGCTTTCCTATTAAAAGGCACAGGCAGGCCTGGCTCTGTCTCCCTCCTCCTATGTGTCTGCCTTGAATACAAGAACAATACCTGGATCTTTGGGTGTCATTTGCATCCATGAGGAAAAAGTCAAGAAAATTACTTGAAGCCGCTACAAACATTCTTGAATTACTAAACCAAAACTCAGCGATCTCTCACCTCCAGATTTTTTGTTATGAAACACAACTGAAATTTAATCCTTATTTGTTTAAGTAATTAGAGTTGGCTTTTCTTCTACGTGGAGCCAAAATTATTTTAACTGGTATGGAGTAGCAAAGCATAATGCCAGAAAGCACCAGAAGTAAACATTCTTTTCATCGTTGGGCATCAGCAAAAGAATATTTATTTTAAAGAGTGATATTTATGTTTTTTCTTGACAGACGTAGTAAATGTGAATTGGCAGAAAGGAAGGAAGACACTGCAGACGGGAGCAGCCATTGGAACAAAAAGACAGAGGAAGGGGCACGACATACGTGTATGGAATATAATAACTGGAATCACTAGACTACAGCACAGGAATGGACAAGGTTGGCCAGGTAAAGAAGGAGAGCACTGAAAGAGGGTTTGTGTGTCAGGGGTTTGCATGTCAGTAAACAGGTTTATGTTTACTGTGATACATCATTTGGGTCATTACTGGCTCATCTAGTGAATCAACCATTTATTTGGTGAAACCCAGCTCTGTGGTCATCCCAAGAAAGTAAAAAAGAAAAGCACCTATTCTTGCATTCAAAAAAGTTATAGTTTAATAGAGGCAAATGTATCAGGTTTCAATCTAGGAAACAGAAACCATTCCAGGTACTTCAAGCACAACGAAATATAATACAGGGAAATGGATATTTATAAAACTTCTGGGAGGAATAGAAGGGCCAAAATCAGGGGCTCAACACTGGACAATTGAATTCAGGCAAAGGTCATAAAGCTGCAGAGCACAGGGCAGCATCTGCTGATGCCACAGCTTTGTTGTCTCCAGTTACCTATGGGGATGGCTTCCAGATGGTAGAATGCTGAGCCTGGCCATTGCCTCTAAACACTCACATCCCATGTTCCGCATGCTAGCAGCAACGTATTGAAAAAGAGAGAGAGAGAGACAGAGAGAGAAAGAGAGGAAGAAAAGCATCTGACTTCTGATTTCTAGAACATAGTCTAGTTGGTAGAACCCTTTTTCACAACCAGATCCTTGGTTGCTAAAACATCTAAATGTAGTTTCTAGTTTTTCAACCTCTCTAACAAGACAGACTGAAGAGAAAATACACAGAGACAGAGGGAATTTCTACTGCATTGATAGACTTTTAAGGCATCAATTAGAGCAATAAGGTCTTAGAGGTTCTCTGAGAGAAGGCTGGTCTCCAAGGAGGGAGGCGGGTTAGGAAAGATCTCAAAGAAGCAATGAAATTTGAACAATGCCTTGAAAGATGAATTTACATTTGCCAGGAAAAAGAATCGGGATTGGCATTCTAGGTAGACTGCCCAGTTTAAAAAAGAAAAAGTATGAAGTTGCCTGGGCATTCGGTAAGTAGCTCATTATGTCTGGAGTGTTTTGTGCAAAGTGGGGCAGGAGAGGAGGAAATGGAAGTTTAGATGGAACTTGAAAGGAAGCGGAACTCAGATCATGGTGAGCCCTGAATGCCATGCAGAAACATTTGAAATGTATCCTGAAATGAGTGGGAAACCAGACCCAAGCCTCCAGCAGTGGAGTACTATGAATAAATTTAGGCCTCATAAGGATCATTCTGGGTGCATGTGGAGACTAGACTGGAGGAGTTCAAGACTAGAAGCAGAAAAGCCAGTTGGAAGAGTGTTACAATAGAAAACAAGAAACAGAACTCTTGAGCTGAGGAGAATCTTGATATTAAACAAAGAAAAAGTGAATTGGATGCCCTGATAACTTATTTAGCTGGAAAGGTCATCCCTAAAAGACATGAAGTGAAGAAGAGATAATGGAGATAAGAACTAGAGTGGTGTGAATGTAAGGTCTTGATTAGGAAAACTTAGGAGCAGGCTTTTCTAAATGGGATCAACAGATAGGAAATGCATGGAGAAAATATGTTTTGGTGGCTTAATTTACTTCTTCTGGTATCTGAAAAAAGCAGAAAAGAAATAGGGGCCAAAAGTCAGTTCATGCTTTTAAGTCTTAAATCCTGGGCAGATGGCATTGTTGTTGATAGTACTGGGCAAGTCACAAAAAATTACCAGGTTGTGAGGTGGAAGAAAATGAGTTCATTTTTGTCAAAGTAGGATTTAGCACTAAAGAGCATATCGAAGTAGAGGAAAATTGTCAATGAAGTTTAAATAAATATATGGTTTTCCTATCTTTAATGGAATTAGCTAACAACAGGTTGTCATTTTTTCAATAAAATGCACTTTTTTGTTTTGGAAAATAACTGGTGAAGTTCGTGAAACTTGTGTGCCTCTAAAATCAGAGGCTGAGGAGCCAGCTCATGGGGATGAAAGGAGCCAGTTAAAAATACCAGGACGGAGAGAAACACACATAGGTAAACAGAAGGGGACATGCAAAGTCTATAGACATTACTTAATACCTTTTAAGACTGACCAAAAAAATGTATAAAGAAATTTTCTGCACAGAACCCCCATTTAGATGCTATTGTCCAATTTCTGAATTGAAGCTGTCTGTCAACTCAGTTGACTTCTAAGAATTATGCACCAGTCTCAATCTGAAAAGACAAGACAGGGTTTTCTATAATTGTATTTGCTGGGATTTGTCCATGGAAAATGAAGGGAAAATAGCACATACAAATTCCTCTCAAACTTATTTTATCTTCTTTCAGCAAAACCTTTTGAAAAAAAACCCTCGCAAATAGCCAACTTTGGTGCATTATTAGAATGTAAAGTGATAAAACAAGACCCATTGATCTTTGGGGCACTCTGTAATAAAAGCCTTTTAAGAAGTTCAAAGGTGGAAAAAAACCTCACACATGTAAGGAAGACTTGTACCTTGACCTTTGATCACAGCACTTACAGACATGCAATGAATCACTGGTAATTCAAAGGAAGAGGTAAGCACACTTTTCCTGCTGTTGCAAAAAGAACTGCCTCTTAAAATTTCTTATCTAACTCAAATTGCAGACCTTTGAAGTGAATCAAATTGTCTTGTATTTTCTCCAATAGACAAATGTCAGTCTGAGGAACTCACTTACCCATCATTATATTATCTTCCTCTCATATCATACTGCAACAACATGCAGAAAATGCCTGGTATATTTTAGACACTCAAAACTTTTTGTTTCTAATTGACAATTTGTTGACTATCTGATTTTTCTTTTACTAATGTTGTATGCCTCCCACATCAAATTGCCAGACTTCTGTCATTTGAAGTAAGCTTTAAAATGTGTCAGCTGGGCATGGTGGCTCACACCTGTAATCCCAGCACTTTGGGAGGTTGAGGTGGGTGGATCACAAGGTCAGGAGTTCAAGACCAGCCTGGTCAACATGGTGAAACCCTGTCTCTACTAAAAATACAAAAATTAGCCGGGCGTGGTGGGACGTGCCTGTAGTCCCAGCTATTTGGGAGGCCAAGGCAGGAGAATCGCTTGAACCTAGGAGGCAGAGATTGCAGTGAGCCGAGATTGTGCCGTTGCACTCCACCCTGGGTGACAGAACGAGACTTCATCTCAAAAAAAAAAAAATCGTGTCATCCTAAATAACAGAAAGGAAAAGATATCTATTAGGGAATAGAGCATTGCAATAGGAATATGCATGCCTAGTAAACTATGTGCATATTCAGGGAGGTAAAGGAAGTCAAAGATTTTTTAAAGAGAAAATGAAAAGGATAACATAACTGTTTTGAAATAATTATCCTTGGCTACAAAGATCGACAACGCAAAGGTGATTCCCATCCAAGGTTAGATGAGCAGTTGCTGGGCGGATGTTCTTGCAGAAGTATTTTTTGTGCAAGGTCACGATGGCCTTTATGCAAGGTTGTGATTTTTGTGAAGTCTTCTATGATAATTTTGTTATCAGACATACAAGCATGAGAACCCTCTCTGCCTGGCCTTCCCCAGCAATTTTGTCAGGGTTTTTTGTTTTTGTTTTAACACTAGTGACTATTTTAATTCTAACAACTTTCACAGTTGTAATAAAAGCATTTTAGAATAGGCACACCATTTGTGTTTGACCAAAACTGCACACTTTTAGAATCATTTTTTGTTTTATTTGTTTATTTTATTGTTGGATGTTCATTATTTTTGTTTCACCATAATAATTATATGACCATAAAGTAATAATACAAAAAAGTCCAACCTGTAAAAGAAATAAGCCTAGAATGTAATGTCAGGGACCCTCTACCACCAGTCCAGTACTCCACCATCTCTTTATTTGTAGCCTGAAATTCCTTTAACAAGGCACAATACCTTTCATTGTACAGACACCCCTGGGACAAAATAATAGGGTGTGGTGGAGGAGAATTGCTGAATGCTGGCTGATTGTAAAAGTACTAGTTTCAAGGTTCCAAATTGTGAAACACTGATATTATCCTGCTCTTCTGGCTGAGAGGCATTTGCTGGATATTCCTAGCTTGAATGGGGACTGAATTCCTGTCCAGATAAGGGGACTAATTCTTAGACTTTATCCTGGTGTGAAGGTTAATGATGGAGCATCTTCATGGGTCTTCTGACTGATAATGTGAAATGCCATTGGAAAACATTGAATCAATAACAAATGCCAACAGGCTTTGATATGCCGTGTATATGGAGACTGAAAGTCCATGACATCTCTCAGGCTTCCAAATTCCACACCTTTTTGTGTGGAGAGGTTGGGAGGGAGAGTGAGTTGTTTGTTCTGAGTCTGACTCCCTTCCACAGTGGCTTCCTGCCTTTGCATCATTCTCTGTAACAAGCGTCTTTCAGTCTCTCTTTTTTTTTGGTGGGGGGAGCATGGGAGTATCTATTTCTCTTGAAATCACCCACTAGTCCCTCCCCTACTCCTGGAAGAAGCACTCTCTACCCTATAATCAGTTACCATCAAACTAGTAGATTGGGTTGTCTCTATTCAGAATGTCACTCCCTGCCAAAGCAAATCACCTCATCTTCTAAGGGGGCCCCCGTCTCTAGGTAGCCTTTCACTAATGAAGAGTGATAGTTTGAGTGGATATCACTCCAAAAGCAACCACTCCAAAAGTGATATTTTCTTTTTCCATACATTTCTTTTTCTTTTCCATACATCCAACCCTTACAGATAAAAGTCTTCACAAATACCAGAGATAATGAATATTTCCACATGGTTGGGGAGACCTCACAATCATGGCAGGAGGCCAAGGGGGAGCAAAAGCACATCTTATATGGCAGCAGGAAAGAGAGCATGTTCAGGGGAGCTGCCTTTTATAAAACCATCAGATTTCATGAAACTTATTTCCTATCATGAGAGCAACCTGAGAAAAACCCACCCCCGTGATTCAGTTACCTGTCACCAAGCCCCTCCCATGACAGGTGGGGATTATGGGAGCTATAATTCAAGATGAGATTTGGGTGAGGACACAGCCAAACCATATGGGCTTACTACTGTTGAGAAGAAAAGCTGATGGTAACAGTGGAGAATACAGCATCCTACCAAAACTGCAACATCAAAAAGGCCAGACTCTGTAATCATTATACCTCTATTAAAAGTGGAATTTCTACAAAATTCCTCCTAGGAACCTTTGGTATGGGGATAATCATAGTTTTGAGATCCTTGGAACATGCACTAAATTTGATTTTCTAGTTCCAAAGGATAATATTCTCAGGCTTGCTTGAGAAACATATATTATAATTGATAACAAAGAAAAATGATTATGATAATTCATTTAATGCCCATTACATGACCAGGATAAATTAAATAATCTGGATTTAAGAATCATGAGAAAGTCATTAATTCTACCTGAGGAACCTCCAAAAAATGGAACCAAGGCCTGCCGTGGGTATAGGAAGCCCCTGGCAAGCTCCCCAACTCACTCTTGCCCATTTCCATCTTCTCTAGTACATCTTCTTTCCATGAAAAAGAAATTAACCCATCAACCTGTTGGGTGACCTCAGTGGGAGTGAGAACTAAAATTTCACATTAGCTTTAACATGCTGGCCCAGAAATACAAATAATTTCACAATTTTGAATTACTAGGAAGGAAATGGAATTGGGAGATGGAGAGCGAAGATTGTAGAATAGCGTTTCTTGTCTTTCTCAAACCTCTCTTCTATTCAAGAAGGAAAGGAAAGAAAAAACAGTTCATCAGTGGACCCGTTCTACTGGGGCTGTTCCTTCTGATATTCTCTCCAAAAACTCCTTTTTAGTCTGGGCACGGTGGCTCACACCTGTAATCCCAGCACTTTGGGAGGCCGAGGCGGGTGGATCACATGAGGTCAGGGGTTCAAGACCAGCATGGCCAACATGGTGAAACCCCATCTCTACAAAACTTAGCCAGGCATGATGGTGTGCGCCTGTAATGCCAGCTACTCAGGAGGCTGAGGCAGGAGAATCGCTTGAACCCAGGTGAGCTGAGATTGCATCATTTCATTCCAGCCTGGGCAACAAAGCTGAGACTCGTCTCAGAAAAAAAAAAAAAGAAGTCTTTCTCTTTATGGAAAACCAGAAGTTGTTAATAACAAAACTGCCCACATTTGAAGGGTTTTGTCTTTGCTACTGTTATGGACTGAATTGTGTTGCCTCCCCTCAAATTCATATGTTAAAGCCCTAACCCTCAGTACCTCAGATTGTGACTATATTTGGGGATAAGGCTTTTACTGAGGTAATTAATTAAAAACAAGGTTGTTGGGATGGGCACTAATCCAATCTGACTCGCGTCTTTCTAAGAAAAGGAGATTAGGGCACAGACACCAGAGATACGAGTGTGCACAGAAGGATGACCATGTGAAGAGGCAGCAAGAGAGTGGCCGGAAAAGATCCAAAAAGGAGACTTTGGAGGAATTCAAACTGCCAACACTTTCTTGGACTTCCAATCTCTAGAACTGTGAGAAATAAATTTCCATTACTTAAGCCACCCAGGCTGTAGCATTTTGTTACGGCAGCCCTAGAAAACTAATAAAGCTACCCAACAATCACGCATGAGAAGTAATTTCTACTATTCTTTTTCATCCACTGTGACATCCCTCATGATCTCCTTCTAGCCTCTTGCACCTTCCAAGCCAGGACTCAGAATTCTGTTTTCTCTCTTCTATTCCCCTACCAACTCATGGCATTTAATTCCCATAACCTTCCTCCCTATCCCTTTGCAGTATCTTAAGTCTATTATTTTTTCCTCAAGGACCCAGGAATTTCAAGGAATCCTTTAAATCCTTCAAAGCTAAGCCTTTCCCTGGTGAATCCAACTGTTGGTTTTATATGCACTAGACTGAAACACATGTACTTAGTTTTGACCCTGAAAAAGTCACACTAGTGAGGGCTCAATTACAGGCTGCAGCAGAAAAAGCATCATAAAATCCTAGAACAACCTTTACCCTAATCTATGCTAGATTATCAAGTTTATCTTCTGTGATTACCAGAACCATGGGAACAGATTGAATCCCTATGGAACTAATACTAATGTCCACAGTGCTACCTGCAGAAAAAATCTGGCCTTTTTCACTTCTGCAGTGAATCTCCAGAAATGCTTTTTTTTTTCCTTTTTCTTTTAGTTTAGTGAAGCATGGAAGACTTAGGAAATGACAGACTGTGTTTTGATAGTGAGCCAATTGGGCAAGGTCCCCTGATAGTTCTGTGCTCTGTAAGCGAGCTAGCACATTGCTGATGCTCAATAAATGTCACATATTGTCAACTATCAATTATTCAGAGTGTAATGAGAAAAATGCCTTGGCATGCATTACCATGAAGCTTAATCACGAAGCTGTGTGACTCTAATAGCATATCGTATAACAGATTGGCGTTTTGCTTAAACTGCTCGACTGTATACATTTGTATTAATGATACATCTTTAAATGACTCCAACTCGTTTATAGTGACAACCAACAGAAATCATTGAAATTATTGAACATCAGTAACAAAGCAAGTTTTTAAAGTAGGCCTGAAGAGTATCCATAAATGTACTGTCATGGCCCCAATTGATGTCTTGCTGATGCATCGTGTCCATTCAAGCCCCCTGACCTTTCCTCAGACTCTCTTTTCCTGGATTTTTCTTCCTCCCACAACTCAATTTGTCCTCATGGGAAATTCCAACTCACCTCACTGGGAAGCATTCCCTGCAACTGTCTTCTCCCACACAAGGAGCAATTTTGATGTCTGTTTGTAATGCTAGTACTTGGAACAGTGCACATGGAATATGTTCAAATAGATGGATTTTAAAAAGTACTTAGAGCCTAGAAAGTGTCTGATAAATAGTTGTTGAATGAATGAATAACAACTGAAGGATAAGACTAAATTCTCAATTTTCTGTCTTTTAATGCTGCTCTGTGGTGCATATACAAATTAGGAAATAACTGGAAAAGAGTGAAAAGAAAGAGACCTTGGACAACATGAGCTTAATTGTCATCTTCAGATCCAGGTCATATTGGATCATCTGAAGATCCAGGATTGGTCATTCTAAGATCCAGGATCCAATACGACCTTTGATCTTAAGATGACAATTAAGCCCCATATAATGGGGAGCTCTCCTCTTCCTCAGTGCAGGCAGGATCAGTCAGTATTTCAAAGATCCTGAGCTACCTACAACTACTTATTCAAGTCCTTAAACTACATTTCCAAACATTAAACCTAAGTATCTCAGGCTGTAGCAAGTTGTTTTTTTTTTTTTTTTTGAGATGGAGTCTCACTCTGTTGTCCAGGCTAGGCTGTAGCAAATTTTAAAGCCTTCAGTAACCACACTAAAATGAATACAAGGGGGTCTCTAACCTTTTAGCTAATTTCTCCAAGTTAGTCTGGCTCCTATTGTTAATATGTGGTGAATATATGCCCTCATATCCTGGTGACAGCAGCATTTAAGCCTCAGTAGGTACAATAAGAAGTATAGTGTACTTGAGTGCAAAGATTAAAGAGAGAATATACTTCATATGTGTCCTCAGCAAGGCCTGATTTTATTCTTAAATTGAGAAAAAAAAATAAAAAAATGTCCGCTTCCAAGACAGAACCATATTCTACACAATAATTGAAAAGTAGTTTTTAATTACACCAACTAAGTCTGAATCTTGTTATCTTGTGCCTTGCTAAAGAGCTACTTTCTGCAGGTAGCTCAAGACTTTACAGAAACTGTCATTTATTCTTAGGATGTGGTTGCTACGTCATTCTCTGCTTAAATACCAGGATATTCTCTCACTTCTAGGGAAGAAATGGACCCCCTGAGAGGTTTGACCTGATAATGATGACACATTATGCTAACAATACAAATTATAGCAAACCTTTATCTGTAGTCAAATCAGTTAAAAATGATTCCCTTAACAGTAAAATTTTGTTCTCATATAGCAATTATTTGAAAGTCTCAAATAACTTCATAAAAATAAGTGCTATCACCTGCTCACTTCCAATAGGTTGACTGTAGTTGAAAGTTCATTTCAGTGTTAAGAGTTAATATCTTCTCCTCCTTCAACACGTTGGCTGGCTCTACACCTTTTACTTGTGCCAGTAATGACATTGAATCATGCCAAGCTGTACTATGCCCTTCATTCCTTCTTATCAGAATGTTATAAATGAGCATTACATTTTCCAAAGCTTTGCGGTTTGTTGTGTTGGATTGCCTCGCTGGCATGACTCAGAACAGAAACTAAGTTCAGCTTGCCTCTTGATAGTGTAAAGGTTTTTTGTTTGGGTGTTTTTTTTTTCCTTTTCTTTTCTTTTTTTTTTTTTTTGTTTTGGAGATGGAGTCTTGCTCTGTCACCCAGGCTGTAGTGCAGTGGTGCAATCTCGTCTCACTGCAACCTCCGCCTCCCTAGTTCAAGCAATTCTCCTGTCTCAGCCTCCCAAGTAGCTGGAACTGCAGATGTGTGCCACCATGCCCAGCTAATTTTTGTATTTTTAGTAGAAACAGGGTTTCACCATGTTGGCCAGGCTCGTCTCATACTCCTGACTTCAGGTGATCCACCTGCCTCAGCCTCCCAAAGTGCTTACAGGCATAAGCCATTGTGCCTGGTTAAAAGTTTTTTGGTTGTTTTTTGTTTTGTTTTGTTTTTCTTTTTTTTACCTTTCTTTTTTCTTCTTTAAAAATTTTTAAATGATAGCAGATCTGATTTCACATGTTTCTCTTCTAACATGTATTTTTCATTGATATGTAATATGGGAGCTTACCAAGGTCTGTCATATCATATTAAAGTAATGATTTCTAAGTATAAAGCATCAGAGTTGTAAACAGACTCAGCTGATAAGCTTCATTAATTCTTGCCGCTCGATCTTTCTATTTTTCAAAGATATTCCAATTTGATTTCAAAGAGCGTTTCTGTATCTTTGTAATGAAGATTGCCAATTTTCATGGATTTCAGCTTTTTTCTTTCATAGGTCATAAGAAGAGACAAGTTCTAGGGAAAACTATTTAAAACCCACGCATCAACACCAAAACAAAACTACAACATGAAGTCTGTTTTCTGTAGTCAGTTAGAAAAGACTGTAAACTGATAGGCCAGTGCAAGAAAATAATGACTCAAATTAATTCAATTTAATTTGAATCAGTTAATTCAATTAAGTTCAGTAATGTTTACTAAGAACTACTATATAACAAGCACTGTGCTAGGCACTTAAGGCACACAAACAGGCATAAAAGGTAGTACCAGCCTTCAGGAAGCATGTAATCTACTTGGAAATACTGAAATGTACCTACATAACCATCGTGTGGGAATGGCCTAATGATTGAAGGTATGCAGATGTAAGAAAGAGCAGCCAAATCCGAACTGGGGGATCCGGGAAGGCTTCATTCACCAGGAAGGATAACAGTTTCTGGCCCATAAAGGATCTTGTATTATATATTCACCTTCCTGATAAAACTGAGTTGCCCGGGCCACATTCACCTCTGGGCCCAGTTGGGGCCACACTCAGCTAATTTGTCTCATTTTACTGGCTCATGCCGTTGTGTGTGAACTGCATCTCTACTTCTGCTGTAAAACTTTACTCTGTTATTTCTGAACACTCCTTGGATAAGTTATGAAACTTGATAATACTGTCTCCATAGAATTGCTGTATTAAATGAGACAATGTGTAAAAATTTATGGAATACCTGTTATTATTTTATACTTGCATTATCTAACCCATCCAAAATAATTGACTGATGACCCATTGAGAGAAGTGAGGTAAAAGAGATAGGAAGCAAAGCCCCTCTCCCATTCCTCCTCCAGACAAACTTCACTTTAGGCCTGTAAGCTGAAGAATGATAAAAGTAGAGAAAAGAAAGATAAATTTCTCTTTTGGTTCTATGATCTCCCAGTTTAAAAAACAAAAGTATTTGTTCTCACTCATAAGTGGGAGTTGAACAATGAAAACACATGGACACAAGGAGGGGAACGCACACACCAGGGCCTGTAGGTGGGTTGGTGGGGAAAGGGAGGGAGAGCATTAGGACAAATACCTAATAATGCATGCGGGGCTTAAAACCTAGATGATGGGTTGATGAGTACAGCAAACCACCATGACACATATATACCTACGTAACAAACGTGCATGTTCTGCACATGTATCCCAGAACTTAAAATTTAAAAAAAAGAAAAGAAAAAAAGTATTTTCCTATGATTTTCTTGATATTCTTCTAGTCTATCACACAACTAAAAATTTATACCTCTTTACAAAGTAAAAAATAATGGAGACTTATGGAATTGTGGCAACAGCTATTGCATCTCCAAACTCTTGTATAGGTGGACACATGGCCTAAGCTTCCAAGATTTTGCAGTGTGTGTGTTTAGTTAGCTGTCTTCTAAAGCCTTTCATTTATCAGTAAATGGAGGCATAACTCCCAGGTAGGGAGATCCAGGTTTCTAAACACCCTTTACAATGTAAAGATAGTCATCAACAAAGTTGTTTTCTACCACTTTTATAGATCCATACCAATTCATTACAGATTGCATAATCTTAATGAAAATGGCACATAGGCATAATTTGTCATTAAGAATAAATTGTATGATGATGAACTTAGTCGATTAATCAAGGCACTGAAAAGGGCAATTATTTGAAAAATGAAAGTACTGTTCTGGTTGTATTGATTATGTACTTTTTTGGAAACAAACACGTTTTACAATGCAGTAAAACATTCCTTGTTTTTAATTAAACTTTTTTTTTCTTTTCTTTTCTTTTTTTTTGAGATGGAGTCTTGCTCTGTCAACCAGGCTGGAGTGCAGTGGCATGATCTCGGCTCACTGCAACTTCTGCCTCCCGGATTCAAGCTGTTCTCCAGCCTCAGCCTCCCAAGTAGCTGGGACTATAGGCACGTGCCACCACGTCCAGCTAACTTTTGTATTTTCAGTAGAGACCAGGTTTCACCATGTTGGCCATGCTGGTCTCGAACTCCTGACCTCAGGTGATCCACCTCGGCCTCCCAAAATGCTGGGATTATAGGTGTGAGCCACCACACCCAGCCAATAATTATTATTTTTGATATTATTATTACTGCTGGTAGTGATCCATGGTATAGATATATCACGTTTTAACATTCAGCTGTTGAATGACATCTGGCTTGTTTTTAGTCTTTGCCTATTGCTAATAAAGCTGTCATGAACATTCTTGTACAGATTTTTTTTAATGTAAGTTTTTATTTCTCTGAAACAAATGCCCACTAGTGCAATTGCTGGTTTGGACAGTAATTGCAAATTTTAATTTTTAAGAAACTACCAAACTGTTTTACAAAGTGACTGGACAATTTTACATTTCCACCAGCAATACGTGAGTGATCCAGTTTTTCTACCTTTTTTAACATTACATTAATCCGTGTAGATGGTAAAATTAGTAAATAAATAAATTACCCACATAAGAACAGCCTGTAAAAAGCCAGTTCAGAAAGTCCAAAGGGTAAAAAGGCAAGAGGTATATAAAAAAGCCACCTCAGACGAGGGCGTCTCTCTGACTGTGTCTCAGCTCACAGGGCTTCCAGGTATGCAACAACTGCTTTACACTTCTGAAAAGTACCTGATACACCATGAAGCTTTTTCCAGCTAAATTAAAGTAAATAATTTTTTTTTTATTTTTTTTCCAAAACAGGATCATGGCCTATAAAATGCTTCAAGTAGCCCTGTGTTCAACATTGCTTATCGGTAAGAACCTATTTCTTTTTTATTTATCATGTCTCCTACAACCATCAGATTGATAATACCTTTTGTCTTTTTAAAGAAATGAACAAACACGTTTTTATCCATAGGCCTATTCTACAGCACTGTGGAAACCAAACTATTGTAGAATGCTTTGGTTTTGAACATGTTAATGTTAACTGTGTGTATGTGATCATTTTATTTCTAATTATATATTAACATGATACTATTCCTAAGAAGTCTAATTGCTGCCTCCAAAGAAGTGCTATTGTGTCCTTGAACAAAGAAAATTTTAAAATATCTTTCAGAACTATAATACTTACATAGTACCGTTATGTGAAGACCTCAAAGTACTTTGGGAACATGAATTAATTAACCTTTAGGGCAAGCTGTAGCTCAAAGTGGTGCTTTAAAGGCAGATCAAGGAAGGCACCAGAGGGCAGGCGATTTGCTGCCAAACTGACCCAGTAACTCAGTGGCTTCTGTCAAAATTGAACTGAGAGGTCATTTGTTTTGCTTGTAACAAAAACTGAAAATACTTACAAAGATGTAAATTATCTTCATGGTTAAATCTCTATAATTTATAAATATTTCTGATGCAGATGCTTGCATTAGAATAAACTTTTGCTTCTGTGAAAAGCTTGAGACTCATGCACAAAAATTTTATTTTTCCTGAAGCCCTTCCCACACATAGATAGATGTATTTATGTGTATGTATATAAGAAGCCTTCAATTCCTAAGCATAGAAATAATTTTAATAATGAGTTTTAATCATCAGTATTGCAATTTGCTGTTGGGTCATGTTTAAATCCGTGATTTAAACATTTTTAGCCAAGTTATTATAAGCAGTTATAACCAAGGCATATACAATCATACATAATTACAGCCCACATCGCCAGATGAAGAAAGTGAGGCTGGCTCAGTTTAAGTGAGTGTCTCAGAGCACATGGTAATTTAAAGTCATGGGCTGGTTATAACTCACCAGTGTAATGCTTTGCTTCGACCACTGATCCATGCAGTTGACTTGAGAGGGGGTAATGGTGGTGGATGCCTGCAAGGCTAAAGCAATGCTGGCTGGTCCACATTCACCTATGAATGCTGCAGGGTCAAAAATATCTGACAAAGGAAATTGTTCGGCAAAATTTTTAAAGACGCTTCAAAGACTTTCTTAAGAAACAAGTTTGAGTTTACTTCAACTCCAACTGAGATACAGATGTGTCTACCTATAAAGACAACTGGTTTGATTGACTTGACTCTAAAAAAATAATAATTTTTTGTTATCTAGTTGAAGTTTATGAAATAACAAGTTGAGAGCTAGAAACTAAGGACAGAGGTGCATGTACACTGCTGGGTTAGCCCTTCAGATCTCAGGAAGGAAGACTTCGCTGCTTACAGATTGAGGAGACTGACATCTTCAGAAGCGGATTCATTCATTACAGTAATTGGTTTAGCTGACATCTACATCATATAGCTCTAGAGAAGAAAGTAATAGCTTGCATGAACTTTCTTTGCTTCTTTTCCTCCACATTTTCTTTTAAGAATACAGCCTATTCATGTGCACTTCTCTGAAGCCCTTTGCTTATAAGAAAACCACCGTTTTCTTTTTTTAAGTTTCTTTTCTTTTTTTTAAGTTTTCTCTATTATAGCTTAGTTGTCCAACAAATTACTTTTCTTTAGAATGTGATTTAAGGGAGGTAGGGAGAAGGTCTTATTGTCCATTTTCCTGATGGGAATGCTGAGGCCAAAAACAATGAAAGGCTTTATTCAAGTAATTAAATTTATGGGCAGAGTTGCCAAGTTATTTTATTGATTATTTTCAAAACAGTAACTTATACACATTGGAGCTGATTCTCTGGTCAGAGAATTAGAAGTTCAAGTGTTGTGACTTGATTTAAAAAATAAGCATATAAACTCTCTTTAACATTTAGGTCAAGAATTGCCTCCTTTCAGAAATGAAGGAGAGTTAAAGAAAAAAAAATTTTAATTGCCTTCTTCTATAATGAAATCAGCAAATATTAATGCTACTAATTTAAATTCCTTTTATGTGTCAGGGGCTTTGCATAGGCTATCTTAGTCCATTATCACGACCACTCTGAAAATATTAATAGCTGCTATGCTCCTCATTTTACAAAAAGAGGGAACTGAGGGCTTAGGGAATTCAAGTGACCAAGCTGCACGTCAATCAATGGTAGACACTGCATTCATGTCCAAATCCTACATTTACCACTTATGAGAGCAAAACTCTTCTTTCTGCTACACAAACTCTCCCCTCTGGCACTGCAGTGCCTGACATGGGCTAGCAGCAGCTCACAGAGCAAGACCTCCTCTGGAAAAAGTGGTGGAGGCAGTATCGTAGCCATTGCTTCCACAAGAAACGACCAGGAGTTAAGAAGCTGGGCAAGCTTACCTGACAAAATTGAGCAGAACCAGGACACCACTAATGACTTTCAATGACAGTTCCTAGTTGTACTAATGGTGAAGAGTAGCAACAGGGCATTTATTAAAACCAGACAGCTTTATATCACATGCAGAGGAAATATGGAAAACAGACATCTTTGAAACGTGTTTTTCTAAGTGAACCAACTCTTGAACACTATTAAGAATTATATTGGTGTTTTTTGTTGTTTCTCGTTTGTGTATTTTTTAAAGGATTCCTTTCATTGTTCTGCTAAAATGAAAAATAGATTTATTTTCCCTCAGCAATCATGAAACCCTGATTGGATTTGGCAGCTGGAGTTGACCCACACATGAAACGATTTGGGGGTCCATGCCCATGTTGTTGACCTGCAATCAGATCTGTCCATAAAGTGCAAGTATGTCTTCTGGTATTAGACAGGGAGAACAGTAAGCTGCCTTTAGTCTGTTTTTCCTCTCGTAGTTCCAGCTCTTACTTTTCACTCCACAGTTAGTAACCAATGCCAGTTTGTCTTGAAAGAGTTTTTATTTGCTTTGTTTTTTGACAAGAGCTTTTAAGCTCACATATTCTAACACACAACCCTGTCAGCATCCCCAATCCCTTTCTTTTTGCTTTCTTCTCTACCATAGGAAGACTAGCCCTTTTCAGTCATCCCTGTAGCCCTCCAATTCTTTAGAGTTCTGTATTCTCTGACACAGTTTTGGTTTATTTTAAAAGACTTTGTTCTTAATTTTACCTACTCACTTGGGCTTATGATTGATTGATACTCTCAAGAAAATACATAATAAGAATAAACTGGAAAATAATTTGGTTGGAAAAAAAATGTTGTAGGAAAATCCAGGTTCTTGTCACATGACCAGGAAGGATTAGGTTTGCAGACACTTTGAAGGGTGAAGGAGATGGAATTTATCAGGCGAAAGGGAAAATAGTAAAACTACACCGCAAAGTGGGAGATGGGTTCCTGTTAATAGGCCCTCGTATCACGGATTGAATCCCAGGTTCTCACACAGGAACAGGAAGGACCAGGACCCTCCCGCTGCAAACATTCTGAACTTCTGTGGCTCCACCCCTTCTCCTAGTGAGCAGAGCGGTCCGAGGTTCTCCGGTGACCCCTTTATACTTGGTTGTCTCAGTGTCATTGCTTATGACTAGATTCATTGAGCAGTCTGGGTGCTGTAGAAAAACTGTTTTGCTACACATGTGGCATCATCTGTCATGGCACTGGAGATGGGGATCCCATCAACACATACAGACAATGACCCAGAAAGAGTCACTATTGAACTAAATACAATGCTGCCTTTCGTGAGTTATGAATGTCCATGTCTACAAGATTATAAGTAATAAAAGAACCACCAGCTCCAAAGACACGTCCAAGGAAATTATGTGGCCATAAGAGTGAGTGCCAATATTGTGTATGTGTGTTGAGAGCAGGTTAGAACAGATTTTAGTTAAATCCAAGTGACACCACTTCCTGTTTACTTTTCAAAATACTCAACATGTCAGCAATTGTAATGCCAGTAAAGTGGAAGTTACTGAGTTAAAAGGTCAGTTAGAAAGCATCCTGTTATACCTTTGTTCTTTGTTGTTGTTAGTTTGTTTTGTTTTTGTTTTTGTTTTTTGAGACGGAGTCACTCTCTGTCACCCAGTTGAAGTAGAGTGGTGCGATCTCAGCTCACTGCAACCTCCACTTCCCAGGTTCAAACGATTCTCCTGGCTCAGCCTTCAGAGTAGCTGGGATTACAGGCGTGTGCCGCCATGCCCGGCTAATTTTTGTATTTTTAGTAGAGATGGGGTTTCACCATGTTGCCCATTCTGGTCTCAAACTCCTGACCTTATTTATTCCACCCTCCCAAGGTGCTGGGATTACAGGTGTGAGCCACCCTGCCCGGCCCCTGTTAGACTTCTGAACAGGACACTGGAATATGAGAACTGGTCCGCAGTTCAGCACCCCTCTCTGTTTTTTCCAATTTCCTTTCATCCTCTTTGCCTTCTGTTGTGTCGCTTCCTTTATCTGCCCTGTGGCTTTTCACTTTTTGTCTTTTGTAAACCCCCTTCATTTTTCTCTCTTTCCTTTGATTTTTTTTCTTGATTTCTCTCTCCATCTCTTTCCTTCTATTCTCTTCTTTTCTTCACGTTTTCTGTCATAACCCAAATTGTTTCTCTTCCATTATCTGTCTCTCTCTCTCCTTTTCTCACCAATTTTTATTCAAGTTCAAGCAAAGTGAGAGAATACATTCTACTAAACACAACTCTTCTGTCTTCCACTATACATTTTTGGGTCAGTGACCAACTGTAATGGGGAAATAAATAAAATAACTATGCCATTGTGTGTAAAAATTACTTACCTGGTGGGGAGCGGTGGCTCACACCTGTAATCCTAGCACTTTGGGAGGCCAAGGCGGGCAGATCACTTGAGGTCAGGAGTTCGAGACCAGCCTGGCCAGTATGGCAAACCCCGTCTCTACTGAAAATACAAAAATTAGCCAGGCATGGTGGTCTATGCATGTAATCCCAGCTACTCAGGAAGCTGAGGCACAAGAATCACTTCAACCCCAGAGGCAGAGGTTACGGTGAGCCAAGATGGTGCCACTGCACTCCAGCCTGGGCAACAAAGCAAGATGCCAT
Organism: Rhinopithecus bieti; assembly: GCF_001698545.2. Taxonomy (NCBI): domain Eukaryota; kingdom Metazoa; phylum Chordata; class Mammalia; order Primates; family Cercopithecidae; genus Rhinopithecus; species Rhinopithecus bieti. The sequence continues at coordinate 2,452,453 of NW_016805008.1, forward strand.
CTCAAAATAAAAAAAAAAAAACCACTTACCAAAGAGAATATTCAAATTTTAGAAAATATGAACCGAAACGTGAATATTTTAGTCTCTCACAAAATCATAATTCCTCCTACATTTACAGAAATCTTTGAAATTTTTACACTATTACTAAGATGTTTATATATCCTTTTTTCCAGATCCTCTTTTGTACTTTATTCCTAGTGACCATTTGTACTTTATTTCAGTACTTAATTTGTGTGTGTCCATAATTTTCTGGGCAGTTATTTCATGTTTTCTTAAAAAATAAATATTTTAAAGGCAAGGACTGAGACTCAGCTGTTCAATAAAAATAGTAAACAATAAATATTATTGTGTACTTATACTGAGTGCTAAGTGCTTTACTTTCATCATCCCATATGTAAATATCTTTGAACTTTAAGCAAGTCTGCACTGCTTACTCTCCATTTCTAGTACCAGGTATCAGGTAATAACCCGGATATCAGTATTACCTAGACCCTAAGGGAAATAGCTAGCAGTAGACCTATCCTATGAATCTGCCCAGATATTTTATGTCTTCTGACCCCACTGAATCTCATTGCATTTATTTCAAAAACATAAAGACATTGAAGGTTACATGTGGGAAATAATTCAGTTGTGCCTATCTGGGAATGACAAGAGTGCCCTGGCATGTGCTCTGTTTGTTTGGTTTTTTTTCCCTCCTTTTTTAGGGAGGCTTTGAGCAACAGATTATTGGGTTCTCTAAGCTACTTTTTCTTCATCTCCCTCCAACAAATAGCACCTTTCATCTTCGTCCAGTTTTGATTAAGTTGAGAAATAAAGAAATATGATTATGGAAGGCAATCGATTTCCTTTATTCCTGAGAAGGGCTAATTTGGAAAATGTAGCTTAGGATAAGTACATAAAGGGCCTGATGATTGGACCCCCAAATTTGGCAAATTTACAACCGATTGTAGGTTGCAGAACCAGAACAGGAAGCATGTCCTAGGCGGGCAGTTTACTCTCAAGAGCAGAAGAAAGAGCTGAGCTGGGCGTGGTCAAGTTATACTTCTTGGATTTCCAAATTAACTGAGGCACTGCCCCTTCCCAGGAGCAGGGCACACATAGGGGTGAAGAGGGGTCTGGGCTTACCCTAAATGAGCTTCCTCTACATCAGGGAAAACAGACATCTGCCACCAGACTCTGCCCTTTAATTCTGTATCTTATTTTACCTTAGACTTTCTGATCTTTTAGATATATAGGTTCCTACCACAAGTATCATTTCAAGGTTATGTGTATAGAATATTGTCTTTTCCCCATCATTATGTTTAAAGAGTTTTTTTCAGCTTTCCATGGGTGCTAGTAACATAGAGACTTTCATTTCTAATGATGCAGTTTTCATTATTCTCATACTGCTCATTAGCCTGTGATGGGCACTCCCCACTTTGTTCATAATATGAATACATTTTTATCTGTTTTGCTTTAATTATTGGGTAAGTCTACTTTGACCTCTCTTTCACTTATTTCTGACTGTGGCAGCGCTAAATTTTTCAGTAAGTTCCTTGAAAGTAGTAGGAACTGTGCCCACTTAGCATATTCTCTGTGCTTCCGATAACACGATACCATGCATAGAAAGTAGTTTTTGATTAATGACCTATTTGTTATTAATACATTCCAGATCAAAATATTAGAGCTGGAAGAGACCTTAGTGGTTGTATAATCCAGACTTGTTTCACAGAACAAAAAATGGAAGTGCAGGAATAAGAAGTGGCTCAATGACCTAGCTGGTCACTGGCGAGGCCAAGAAAAGACTCTGGGTCCCTGATCCTTCTTGACTTGTGTAGGGAGAGCTGTGATCCCAAATAGTGTTTGCTTTATACTCTGAAGTGTTTGCCTTGCTTCTACTGTACAGAATTTTCTGCAGAGGATATTTGAGAAATGTTTAGACAAAACATTTACAGATCCTATTAAAGCTGACTATGATGTAGGTGAAAAAAGGGGCATGTATAGGGAGTTGTAAAGAAAGAGAGAAAGATATTTTTCATAGCTGATGATCATGAAGTTTAAGAAAGGCATTAACCTGGTTGATATTGCCTACATTAAAAAAAAAACCACACTCATTTAAAAATCAACAAAGCAATAAAACTCAGTGTTCAGTTTTCAAACCCCAGCAATATTATATAGGTTCACAAATGCAAAACCCTGGTCTTGCTCTCACTAACTTTCAAGGTTGATCAGGCAGAATGAAAAAGGGAGGAGAAATTTCTCAAGCAGAGAGGATAATAGCCTGCCCTTCTATATTACTTGCATTTTTATTTCCAGCTCTGCCACTGACTTACTATATGACCTTGAGTGAGTCATTTCATCTCTGCATGTCAATTTTCTCAATTTGTAAAGTAGGATAATAAATACTACTTTCTGTCTCTCTCATGGGTGATGTTATCATCATCATCATCAATTAAGATTTATTGGATGCCTGTTGGGCTTATAATGCTGAGGTAGGTGGTTTGTCCTAGGGAGGAGAAGGAGATTGTGTTAGTAAAACATTTTCCATGAGCAAAAAGGTAAAAGACTTACAAAAGACAGAATTATTAGAGCTTAAAATAGCTATGGTATATATTTAAAGCATGCTTCTCTGCCAAGATTTATGCAACAGCGTTTTTTTTCTTAGTGATTGTATAATGCACCAAGATGACTGTGGTACGGAATTCTGGTTTTACTTTTAGATAATTCCAAGCAACATTATCTTAAGCAATTACTACAGATTCACTGTATATCCTAAGCATCATTTACTTAGCACTATTTATTGTTTATTGATGGAATTGGATCTATTTTGCATAGCTACTAATTTTGTTTTGAAAAAAACACCTATTTATTAACAGAATAATAACACATAAAATATGTAACACTGTAACTAACACCTTTTCTTCAAAGAGAATGATCAGAAATCTGAAAAGTGACCCATTAGTGCATTTCCTCTAAAAGCAAAAAATCAAAGCTGGTTCGTCCACCCTGGTCAGCCCAAATAAATGCAAGTTCCTTCCTCCCATCTTCGTCAAATCAATCCTGTCTTCCCATCCCACGTTCACCAGATTCAGGCCCTTCTTATCTCTCATCTGGACTATAGAATAGCCTCTGATCTTGTGTCCCTCACTCTTCTCTTCCTTTTACTGTCTGTTCTTACACCACTGACAAAAGGATCTTTCAGGGTAAATCTGTGAATGAATAAACAAAATGTGGTATATATACATATATACTAAATACATAAAGTATTACTTAGTCTTAAAAAGGAGTGAAATGCTGACATCACAATGTGGAAGAACTTTGATGGTATTATGCTATGTGAAATAAGCCAGATGGAAAAGAACAAATACTCTGTGATTCCACTTACATGTGGTGCCTAGAACAGGCAAATTCATAGGAAAAGAAAGTAAAACAGTAGTTACCAGGGGTTGGGGAGGGGTTAATGGGGAGTTGTTTAAAGAGCAAGAGTTTCTGTTTGGAGCGATGAAATAGTCCTGGAGATGGATAGTGGTGATGGTTGCAAAACATTGTAAATGTACTTAATACCACTGAATTGTACACCCAGAACTGGTTCAAGTGGTATGTTTTATGTTATGTATGTTTTACCATAATACAAACAATTTTTTTAAAAAGTAAATCTGGTCCTTCCTATCATTTTCTTATTCAGAAATGATTATTAATTATTTACATTAAAGCCCAAACTCCTTGGTATGACAGTTAAAATCATTCAGAATCAAGCTCCAACTTACCTTTCCAATGTTATCTCTGACCACATCTACACCACAACCCTACCTTTCAATCATATTGGCAAAATGAAAGTCACCGACCCTGAATCTTCCTTTGTTCCTCCATTCCTTAACTCTCCAGTTTTCTTCAGCCTGGAATACATGCACTTTGCTTCCACTCCCTTCATCCTCATTGTTGAAACATAACAAATCTTTGAAGCCCAACTCAAAACGAATTTCGCTGTGAGGTCTCCATGACAGTATCAAAATTGCTCCAACTATGGATGGTCTGATCACAGTATGTCTTCTTTTAATTATGTATGAACTCTGACTATAATGTGAATTCTTTAATAGTAAGGGTTATTTGTTGTCTTACCTTTGCATGAAGTAGTGATTAGCAAGAGTTATTTTTGTTTATCTTTCCATGCAATGATGATAATCAGAGCAGGGACTAGGGTGAGAGAAGTGAGGAACTTATGGTACAAAATTTGTATGACCCTGAAAGTGAGTTCCTTGTGTTTTGTACCCTATGCTAGATGTCTCACATGCCTCAACTTAGTCTCAACCCTTGTGATTAGCTATTTACCTTGACATCAGTAAGTGTATATAATGCATTCTATAAATTATCTACTACTGCATAACTACTTTTTCCAAAACCTTAACAGCTTCAAACAAGTAACATATTATTGCAGTTGCAGGGTCATGAATTTGGGAGTGGCTCAGCTCAGTGGTTGTGGCTCTGGAGTTATTATGATGATGCAGTAGAGATGTCAGTGGGGGCTGCAACCATCTGAAGGTTTGACTAGAGCAAAAACATCAGGTTCCCAGATGGCTCACTTATCTGGTTATTGGTGGGAAGCATCATTTCCTTGTCATGTGGTCTTCCCCCTCAGGGCTGCTTGAGTGCCCTCACAACATGGCAGCTGACTTTTCTTAGAGCAAGTGGTCCAAAAGAGGGGCTAGGCTGAAGCTGTAACATCTTTTATTTCCTAGCCACAAAAATTGCACACAGTCATTCCACAATAGCCTATGGTTACATACGTCAGCCCTATTAAATGAAAGAGGGGACTACTACACAAGAATATGAATAACAAGAAGTAGTAATCTTTGAGAGCCACCTTAAAAGATGGTTTCCACAGACTTGCTGGTTGGATTATCCTAAATTGGATCAGCTAGCAGCAGAACAGTATTACTTCTGGCGTCTGTCACTAATATCTCCTAAGTTTAAATGTTAACTAATTTTTTTTTATATAAAACTCTTCTATCTAGCCACCTCTAACTATTGTTTTGAGATGGTGAAACACATCATTCCTCTGGCTTAAATTTTTTTAAAAATGTTTCCCCTTCTCCCACCCTGCTAAATCCAATTTTTCCTTCAAGGAGCAAGTGAAACAACTTCCTTGACCATGAAAATGCCTACTTGTACCCCAGTGTCTTAGTGCTCAATAACAACACCTTCTCCTAAATTCCTTTAGTACAACCATATCCTGTGTTGCCTCACTTTATTTATATCTTTGACCCTGGATCCCAACTAAACAGAAAGCCCTACAGAGGGGAATTTTTATACTGTATAGCTTGCTATAACCTAGGTTCATACAGAAGGTTGGTCAATAGAGGACTGCTAATAATGAGGTTGTTAAGTGCCTAATGTAACATTACTCACAATTAGATGTTGTAATAAATGCTTCTTTATCACAATGAACAGATTGTATTGTTGTCACCTATAGGTCGGGAGAAAATGTGTTCTTCCTTTATATTGATTCAAGTTATAATTCTGAATGCAATTGTGTTTTACTTGAGAATGAAAATACAACACAGATTGTTAAAATTTCAAGATCTTTAAAAGTCTGGATTTTAAAATTATCATCTCTTTTTTCTTCTTAATCCTGGAGTAGGAAGGAGTTGGAAAATATAAGGCAGTTCAGTTTGATGGTGAATCAATCAATGCCAACAATTTAAACCACAGTGTCAGGTTTGGGGGCAGCCTAGTTCAAACAGAAAGATCAGCTCTATTTTGGAGGGCTAGGACAGCAAGAATAAGATTGTTGACTGCTTAGTTTGAGCCAGATGGTTTATAGTCATCAATTTATCCAGTCCTTACGCAAGTGTGTGTGTATTATTATACCCCTTAACATGCAAGAAAACTAAAGTGCGAAGAAATCAAGTAACTGCCAGAAAAGTGATAGGGCTGGAACTTGAATCCGGGTCTGCAGGCCCCCAGGCATGAAAGGAAGCTCTGAAATCCTGCTCCATCCACCACATAGCACTGGCTTTCAAGATGAACTAAATGCAGGTCAAATTGAGTGGTTAGCATACAGTGGTGACAAAGAGCCAAGGAGTAGCAGTCTCACTCAGAGCTTAGCTTTTCCAAAGATCACAGCTGGGTCTCTTGAAGAGGAAACATTGAGATGTAAACTATTGCTCTAAAAGATTCTGTGCTCTTGGACTCTAAATTGCAGGAGCATTGGGAGCGCCATTTTTGTTGGAGGACCCAGCAAACCAGTTCCTACGTCTCAAAAGACATGTAAATTTGCAGGATTACTGGGACCCAGATCACAGTTCAGATGTGTGGGGAAACACACTGGCTAATCAGGTATTTATGTTAGAAACAAATGGTCCTTCACCATTTATCTTTTTAAATGGTAATTCCATTAGCTGACCACTAATCAACACACGACTAGCCTATCCCTGATTTTTCTTCTCTGGACACTCTGAGCTGCATCTACTTTTCCTCCCCATGAAATGGTTTTGCCTGGTAAACTCTGCCTCTTGCTTAAAGACTAAACTCAAATGTCCCCTCCCCTCTGAAGCCTTTCCCTTCTTCTCAGGGCGACATTTGTCTTTCCTTCTCTCCCTTTTTGTATGCTCTTTCAAAAGTAAATAGCTCTCAAAATGTCAATTGGAATTACTTGTTTTGTGTACCCAGCCTACCTACCTGGACTATAAAGGTAGGGTCTGTATCTTATCCTTCAAGGTAATTATTCTCGGAAACTAGCAAAAAGATTGTTATATAGTCAAAGCTTAATAAATTATTACATGTTTGTGTAGATGGATGAATGGATAGTGGTCAGACTTTAGTTCACTTTCAGTTGCTCAGTAGCTAAATATCCTCTGTGATAATTATTCAAGGCTTTAATGTTGTTCCTCCATTTGCTTGCCTTTTGTACATTTTCCTATTCATTTGCATTCTTGCTGCAAAAAAAACAAAGAAGAAACTTGCATTGGCCTTTTTTATTCTATGTTTACTTTTCTGGTAGAAGAAGACATTAAAACTCCAGGCCAAATGAAATTGCTGAATTATCTGAGGATTTCAATTATTCATGATCTCCCTCTTACAATTTAGCAATTTAGGAAACAAAGCTGTATAATGAATGAATTAATTCCTTCACTTATTCTTTCTCTCTTTCCACATATCTCAGGCTCTGATTATCATCAGGCATGAGGACTATGTAAAGCCATAAAAAGTTGAATGTCCTTGTTTTCATGGGACCTTGATCCTGTCCTTACTCCACATAACTGGGTCTTAACTGGTCTACCAGAATCTGCTTGTTTTGCACTTGCTGATGAAAACCACTAACTGAATAATACATCTAGTTTTATGGCTGTTTTTGTCCAATAGGCATTATTTAGCATTATTAAAACAAGACATTTGTTTATTTGGTCAATTAAGTAATTAAGTAGGCTGGTAGACTGTGTCTTCTTTATAGAATGTTGACATTTTCAGGTACACTCCTGCCTCTACTTGTAGACCAGTTTTGTACCAACTGACAGACAATATATAATGTAGCAAGACTCTACCACATTGGTTTATACTGTGGCCCCACAAGTCCTGTAAAATATCTGAGCATTGAAATAGATTATTAAAAGTATGAAAACCAAAGTCTATCGGTATAAATCTTCCATTATATTTTTCTCATCTTTTAGGAATAGCTGTATGATAATCAGAATAACTGATACAAGATATGTTCTACACATTCAGAGATCATGACTTGTGTTGCCTTTTCTTGCAGGCTCGTGAAATGTGGATTGCTTTGAAAACAACAGCACAGTATTATTTGGATGTGAATACCTTCACCTTTGACACGTCTGTTGCCCAGTAAATATGTTTTCCTGGTTAAAGCAGGAGGATGAAGATGGTGGAAGTTGGAATGGCATTGCGCCAAAACCATGGGTTTTGGAGACCTGAGGGTATATCCATGTTGTTTACTACATTATTTCTTATGTCTGTCTCAAAGTTGTTGAAAAGAGTAATTATGAAAACTGATGTAGAAACCTGGAATAGGACATTCTCAATAAATGGTAGTTCTCAAAAAAAGAACTTTAAAAAAAAAAGGCTGTAGTAATAACATTTACCAAAAGATGGCATTTATGGGAAAAGGAAAGCGAAAACAAACCAAAAAAAAGTAGTCTCATTAAACCAGTCTGTTCATAGTTTTTACTGTCTATTGCCTCTTCTTTGAGAGAGTTTTTTAATTCAAAGAGGGGCAGGGAGCTCTCAAATGGAGCTGATCTTCTCTCTTCTTCGGTGCTTGTCACCTTAAGTCAGTCTATTTTAAAACCATGATTTTGAAATGTTTTTCATCAAAGATGTACTGCTGAGTGGAGAATACAGCCTTAACTTATATAACACAGTAGATAGTGGCTAGGAACTTAATGAAGTCATTCACTTGTAAGTGCAAACTTCCTTCGAAGTTTTGTAAAATATTTGTAAGTTTTGCATTTTGTTCCATAAGGTATTGATGTTTGTTTTAATATGAAATAGCAGTTTTGACTCACTGACCAGGCACATTTTATAATTTTTTCAAATAAAACTGAAAAATTGGCCATAGGGAAAAGTGGACTGCATTTGTCCTGTAACTTTCCTTATATTCATGTATTACCACCTCAGTTTGGGAAGCACTGAGATGATATAACTAATTGCCAAGATTGCCCCCCCACCCCAAAATCACAGGTAAATGGAATTTTTGTCTTCAGGAGTCTATCTCCATTCTGTATTCTCTACTTCAGTTGTTCTCTATAACAATTTATTTTGAACTTTTAAGGTAAATGGAAACATTTCCCTAAGACCTTAGTTGATCTTATGTGGTCTTAAAACAATCTTAAGCACTTTTGAGTAAATCAGAAAAATGAAATGCCAAGAAGCCGTACTGGAAGGACTTTGGCCTCAGCAATTTCTTCTACAAAAGGACACTGACAGCTGCTCAGCATTCCACATTTCCCATCCTACGGCCTAGAGGTGTTTTCAGTGAGAAATTTAAGGCTAATTTATAACTTATTAAGTTAACTGCTATCCATTTCCAATAAATATAAACAGATTTTTAAATTACATCTGAACAAACAAAACAAAGATGATGAATCATTTGGTTTTGCAGTGGGAAATAAGTTTGAGATTGTACATAAATATATCTTCAGTGTTTTAACAATAATATACATTTTACTAACACAAAGTTTCATTTAATTATTTAACAAAAAATTGAGAATGCCTGTGTATTAGGGTTCTCCAGAGAAACAGAACCAATAGGATATGTATACATAGAGATACTCCTGAACTTACGATGGAGTTACGTCCCAATAAACCCATCACATGCGGAAAATATCGTAAGTCAAAAGTGCATTTAATACACCTAACCTACCCAACCTCATAGCTTTGCCTAGCCCACTGATATGGTTTGGCTCTGTGTTCCCACCCAAATCTCATGTTACATGGTAATTCCCATGGCCGGGCACAGTGGTGCACACCTGTAATCCCAGCACTTTGGGAGGCTGAGACAGGCAGATCACCTGAGGTCAGGAGTTCAAGACCAGCCTGACCAACATGGAGAAACCCTGTCTCTACTAAAAATACAAAATTAGCCAGGCGTGGTGGCACATGCCTGTAATCCCAGCTACTTGGGAGGCTGAGGCAGAAGAATTGCTTGAACCTGGAAGGTGGAGGTTGCGGTGAGCCGAGGTTGTGCCATTGCACTCCTGCCTGGGCAACAAGAGCAAAACTCCATCTCATCTCAAAAAAAAATAACAGCCTCCCCGGCCATCTTAGGCTGGTCCTTGCTTGGGGGCCGTCCCGCACAGGTGAGGCAGGAAGAGGTGGCCGCAAAGAAGACGAAAAAGTCGCTGGAGTCTGATCAACTCTAGCTCACAACTCGTTATGTATAAAGTGGAAGTACGTCCTGGGTACAAGCAGACTCTGAAGATGATTCAGACAAAGGCATAAGCGAAATGGTCATTCTTGCTAACAACTGCGCCAGCTTTGAGGAAATCTGAATAGAGTACATGCAATGTTGCTAAAACTGTTCCATCAATACAGTGATAATAATATTGAACTGGGCCACAGCATGCGGAAAATACTACAGAGTGTGCACACTGCTATCCCATTTGATCCAGGTGACTCTGGACATCATTAGAATGCATGCCAGAACAGACTGGTGAAAAGTAAACCAAGGGATGCAAAATTTTCCTTTAATAAAATTTGCTTGTTAAAAAAAAAAAAAAAAAAAAAACAGAAAATTGTAATTCTCAGTGTTGGTGGCAGGGCCTAGTGGGAGGTGTGGCGATCATGGGGGTGGTTTCTAATGGTTTAGCACTATTTCCCTAGTGCTGTCTTGTGACAGAGTTCTCACAAGATCTGGTTATTTAAAAGTATGTAGCACCTCTCCTTAGCTCGCTGTCTCCTGCCACCATGTGAAGATTTGCTTGCTTCCTCTTCACCCTTCCGCCATGATTGTAAGCTTCCTGAGAACTTCCCAGTCATGCCTTCTGTACAGCCTGTGGAAGTGAGTCAATTAAACCTCTTTTCTTTATAAATTATCCAGTCTCTTTATTGCAGTGTGAAAATGTACTAAACATACTTAAACATACTCAGAACACGTACCTGGGCTTACAGTTGGGCAAAATCATCTGGCAACACAGTCTACCATAGAGTGCTGTGTTTGTGTGGCTGATTGGGAACCATGGCTGGCTGCTGCTACCCAGCATCGGGAGAGAGTTCTGTACCACATATTGCTAGCCTGGGAAAAGATCTAAATTCAAAATTCAAAGTAGGGTTTCTATTGAATATGTATCACTTCCACAATAATTAAGCTGAAAAATTTTAAGTTGAACCATAGTAAATAGAGGACTGACTGTAAAGAGAAAGAGATTGATTTTAGGGATTGACTCATGTGATTATGGAGGCAGACAAGTCCAAAGTCTTCAGGGTGGGCAGGCAGGCTTTAGGCCGGGGAAGAGCCCACGCTGCATTTAACACCCAACGCAGTCTGCTGGCAAAATTCCCTCTTCCTTATGATAGGTCAGTCTTTTGTTCCTTCCAAGACTTCAACTGATTAAATAAGACTCATTCATATTATACAGGATAATCTCCTTAACCCAAAGCCAACCAATTTAATGTAAATCTTATCCAAAAATACCCTCACAGAAGCATTCAGAATAATATTTGACTATGTTTTACATATTCTACTGGAGGATTACAAACGTAAATACTGTGGTGACTGAATTCTTCTGAAGCAGGTTTTCATTGTGAAATTTAAAGGGAACTCTGTTAGTTTGCCTTCTTCACCTGCTTCGTATAGGGGCCCACTATGTAACTGGAAATGACTGGTAAGGATAATCCTACTAAATCCAGACTCCCAGAGGCTTCTGTCCAAATTTGAGGCTCACCGGTCTGACTCTACACAAGCAATATTCTGCCTAAGCTTTCCTGCATTTTCTATAAAACCGGTCAACATATATGCCAAGGATCAGGCTGACCCTTTTTATGTCTCTTGGACATCCCACCTGCTATAATTCCTGTAATGCTGATTCACATGCTTTCCCAGTGGACACTTCAATGCTATATTAGTCCGGGGAAACAATTCCAAGTCTTCCTTTGATGATACGAAAGGCATGGTGCTAATCTTGTTATGGATCCTATTCAGCCATTTTTCAAAACCTTCAACTGATTAAAAAAAGGAAGTAAACATTTATTGAGATATATATTTTGCTGTGCACGATACTAAACCGTTATATCCTTTACCTTATTGAATTATAACAATCTGATAAGGTAGGTCCTACAGATCCCATTTTAGGGCAATGAAAATTAAGGTTTAAATTGTCTAGATAGTGCTAACTAGAGGCAGCTCTATAACAGCAATTAAGAATGTCTAGACTTCTGGCCAGGCACAGTGGCTCACTCTTGTAATCCCAGCACTTTCAGAGGCCAAGGTGGGTGGATCACTTGAGGCCAGGAGTTCGAGACCAGCATGGCCAACAAGGTGAAACCCCCATCTCTACTAAAAATGAAAAAAAAAAAAATGAGCCAGACATGGTGGACTGCACCTGTAATTCCAGCTACTTGGGTGGTTGAGGCATGAGAATCTCTTGAACCTGGGAGGTGGTGGTTGCAGTGAACTGAGAGAGCACCACTGCACTCCAGCCTGGGCAATAGAGTGAGACTCTTTCTCAAAAAGAGATGTCTAGACTTCAATCATGGCTCACTTTGGCTGGCTGTGGAGTCTTATTGACACCTTTCTGTGCTCAGCTTCCTCTTTGGTAATATGGGAATAATTGGATCTACTTATTGTGAGGAATAAATAAGATGAGGTAGAACAGTGCCTGGCCTGGCATAGGACTAAGCACACAATGAAAGTTAGGTATTACTATTAGCTTTCCTAAGGTCACATAAAAGTCTATGCTCTTTTTGGTTTTTTGCAATCACAATGTATTCCAGAATTCTGTTATCCATAACTCAAAGCTCCCCAAACTTGGCCTTTTAAATTATTTCGTCTACTCCCCTCAAATACTCTTTCTACCGCGTATGATTTATTGATTCATGTATTCACTCATTTAACAAACACAACTGCCATCTTTCCTTGGCCTAGGCATGGTGAAGGTACGAAGAGGACTGAGACACAGTTTCTTCTCCATAGAGCTTCGAATTTAGTAAGAGAGAAAAACATCCACTGCATTTATACAGAGGAAAGCTACATTGATTCAAATTACAAATTTATATACAGAGGATAGACAACTTACTCAGCCTGGGGGATTCAGGGAAGGTTTCACGGAGGAGGTGGATTTAGATTTAGGTTTCAAAGAAGAGTAACATATGCATATGTAATTATAGCATATAAAATGGCTATAACTACAACTTTTATTTATAGCAGTTTATAGTACACTTACCTACATTCATCAGTATCACTGTTGTATGTAAGTGTACCATTATCAGGAGGCTGAGGCAAGAGAATGGCATGAACCAGGAGGCGGAGCTTGCAGTGAGCCAAGATCACACCACTGCCTCCAGCCTGGGTGACAGAGTGAGACTCCATTTCAAAAAAAAAAAAAAAAAAAGTATACCATTATAGTATTGCAGCGCAGTTGGCCTTCCATATTGGTAGGTTCTACATCCACCAATTCAACCAGCTGTGGATCAAAAATATTTGAAAAAATGAACAATAAAAAATAACAACAAGACAACTAAAAATAATACAAATGTTAAAAGCTGTACCCTATAACACCTATTTACATAGCATTTCCATTGTATTAGGTATTATAAGTAATCTAGAGATGATTTAAAGTATACTTTAAAGTATACAGGAGGATGTGCATACATTATATGAAAATACTATACCATTTTATATAAGGGACTTGAACATCTGCAGATTTTGGTATCTGTGGGGCGGTGGGGGGGGGGGGGGCCCGGGAACCAACCCTCTGTGGATAGCAAGGAACGGTTTTAAGGTTAGGATTTAATTAAGATTTATATTTGTAACTCCAACAATATCTAGGACAATGTCTGGTGTGCAGTAAGTGTTTGGTGAATAAATGGGTACTGATGAGGATGACGCCTATCAGAAAGTCATAGTCACAAGATTTTGCTCTTACCTTTTATGTCAGTGACAGGACAAACAAATGCGATGTGATGTAATTTATCCTCATTGCTGTCCAGTGAGTCAGTAAGAGAACTGAATAAGAACTCAACAGTATTTTTTCATTTCCGCTTCTTCAGTTTCATCCACACAGCAGAGCCAGTCTCAAAAGATATCCATTTTTGTGCCAATTCATTATAATTTAAATAGAATAACTAATGGATGAGAACCACTGTACACATAACAAATTAAAAATGAAGGTATTTAATTTCTTGTGTGGATTTTACTTATTCCATTTACTTTCCTCAGATTGATCTCAAATATCTCAGGCAATTGAATCAGGCAGAAAATATATATATCTCACACCGTTATCTTCAATGACAGTGGCAGTCTGAATGAATTTTATTGAAAGTAATTTAACATTGACTGGTTAAATATACAAACTACTCATCTAAATCAGAGATAGTGCCGGACTACTTCAAATTAGAGACAAAAAAATAAATATTTGGAGATTACATCACAAATTGGAACTGTCTTAGAAGGCAGTTCAAATGTAAAAATGAAATAAATTATTTAGATTTAAAATGTTTTACTCCATCCATCAGTGACAAAAGCAGCTGCACTTTCTCTGTCTGATCATAACAATAGAAAACAAGCTAGTTATTTTTTAACAGACAAATTGAGGAAAGATATGTCTTCTCAGCTCCATTCTTTTGCCCCATCGAAAGTATACTTTTGAAGAGGTATTCTGGTGATCTCTAATCCAGGCAGTAACTATACAGAGAAAAAAGTATCCTGACCTGTAGTATAGTTGGACTTTTAACTACCTTTAAAGACCAGACACGAATTCTCTGGCATTTTTCCTGAGAGTTTTAATGTTTAACTTTGGGTTGTGCCCCTTGGGGAAAGAATATGGAGGGGGTATAGCCTGGTATTTAAGAATGTAGCCTCTGGAAGCAGAAGCCTGTTTAGATCTTATGAACACCTAAGGGTTGCTACTGTTAAAGTTACAACTATACCTGATTATGGTAGCAGTGTTGAGGAAATTCCTACTGGGGACCCCAGTCAACAAATTTTTTAAATTTTTTTTAAATTTTTGGGATTTTTTTAGAAATAGGATCTCACCCCATCACCCAGGCTGGAGAGCAGTAGTGTGATTGCGGCTCACCGCAAGCCTCAAACTCCTGGGCTCAAGCTACCCTCCCACCTCAGCTTTCTGTGTAGCTAGGACTACAGTTGCATGCCACCACACCCACCTAATTTTTTTATTTCTATTTTGTAGAGACAAGGTCTCGCTATGTTGCCCAGACTGGTCTCAGACTCCTGAGCTCAGGGGATCCCCCTTCCTTGGTCTCCCAAAGCCCTGGTATTACGAGCATGAGCCACCACACTCATGGCTAACAATTTTTTTGATCACCTGAATTTCTCTGATTCACATACTATCACAGATCATTTCCCCTTAATGTGCCATAAAATAATTACCCGACTGATGAAATCTTTACATTTTAAAATTCAAGGAGTTCCCAGTGGTCAATAATCCCAAAGCAACCAAGATTAGTCTTGCTGTTGTTCTGTTTTTCTAAAGAATCTCACACATGTTCTGTTTTTCTAAAGAATCTCACACATCGTCTGCACCAGTTCTACATTTGTGGGCTTGCTATGTTTGAGGCACTACAGGACTTGGTGCAGGGCGTCAAAGATGAATGAGACCAGTTCCTGCTGGTAAGGATCTCCAGAATGTGCAGTGACGTGAGGGGCTACTGTCTGTGCACACTATGATGAGGTAAAGTGCCACAACAGAAGTCCTGTCCGCAAAGGGTTCTTGATGGCTGGATGCCTGCCTGGAGCTCTGATCTCATCCTGCACTCTTCTCCCCTCTCTCTCGCTCACTGACATGTTCCAGAGCACTGACCTCCAGTATGATTTTACAGCACGTCAAGGGTGCTCCACTGTCAGCAACTGACGCTTCCCTCTTCCTGGACTCTTCTTCCCTGTGAAATTTAAAAGGTTGATTTCTCTCCATCTTCCAGGTCTCAGCTCAAGTATTCTTCTTCACGAATAGCATCCTTACTATCTGGTATTAAGTAGCTTGCTCTATCACTTTATTCTTGCTGCTGTAACAAATTACCACAAGTTCAGTGGCCCACAACAACTTGAGTTTATAGTCCTTTTTTAAAACTATTTTTTTATTTTAGAGACGCAGTTTTGCAATGTTGGCAAGGTTTGTCTTGGACTCCTGGCTTCAAGCAGTCCTCCACCTCAGTCTCCCAAAGTGCTAGGATTATAAGCATGAGCCACCATGCCTGGCCCTTAATTTATAATTATATAGACCCTATAATTTATAATTATAAATATATAATTATATAGACCTTAATTTATAATTATATAGACCTTTAGGTTATAAGGCTGACATTAGCCTCACTGGGTTAGGATCAAGGTGTCAGTGAGACTGTGTTTCTTTCTAGACAATCTTGAGAGAAATCAGTTTCCTTGCCTTTTTCAGTGTCAGGAAGAAAATATAATTTTCTTCATCCCTCAAATGTTTGTAGTTGGGACAGACCCTTATAACAAAAGAGACATCATCAAGAGAAAAACAGTTTATTTTAAAATACAGTGCATATCACACAGGACAAACCTCAATGAAAGGTATAGTGGTCCTTTCTTATCTGCAAGTGATATGTTCCAAGATCCCTTCTAGATGCCTCAAACGTGGATAGTACTGAACCCTACTGTATTAGTGCATTCTCACACTGCTATAAAGAACTACTTGAGACTGCGTAATTTATAAAGAAAAGAGGTTTAATTGTCTCACAGTTCCACCAGCTGTACAGGAAGCATGACTGGAAAGGCCTCAGGGAACTTAGAATCATGGCAGAAGGTGAAGGGAAGGCAAACACGTCTTCACATGGCAGCAGGAGACAGAGTGAGGGGGGAAGTGCTACATACTTTTGAACAACCAGATCTTGTGAGAACTCGCTATTATGAGAACAGTAGAGGGGAAATCCATCCCCATGATCCAATCACCTCTCACCAGGTCCCTACCCCAGCATTAGAGATTACAATGAAGCATGAGATTTGGGTGAGGACACAGAGCCAAATCATGTCACCTACATATGCTGTTCTTTCCTACACATATATACCTATAACAGTACATTAGGGAAGAGTAAGAGATTAATGCCAATAACTAATAATAAAATAAGACAATTATAACAATATATCCTAATAAAAGTTATATGACTGTGATCTCAATCTCTGTCTCTCTCTCTCTCTCTCTCAAAATATCTTATTGTACCACCACACTCAACTTTTTTTTTTTTTTTTTGAGACAGAGTACCACCCTGTTGCTCAGGCTGGAGTTCAACGGTGCAGTCTCGGCTCACTGCAACCTCTGCCTCCCAGGTTCAAGTGATTCTCCTATCTCAGCCGACTGGGTAGCTGAGATTACAGGCACACACCACCACACCCGGCTAATTTTTGTGTTTTTAGTAGAGGCAGGATTTCACCATGTTGGCCAGACTGGTCTCGAAACCCTGGCCTTAAGTGATCTGCCAACCTCGGCCTCCCAAAGTGTTAGGATTACAGGCGTGAGCCACCACGCCTGGTCTATACGCAGCTATTTTTTAATCGCAGTTGACAGTAGGTAACTGAAACCATGAAAAGCAAAACTGTGGATAAGGAGAAACTACTGTAATTCAAGACAGTGGCTTAGAACTCTGGCTTATTTGGCATGTTTAACAAAGAACAATAAATCTATAGAGAAAAGACAGGATAAAGTAAAGGGGAGGCAAGAGAGAGGAGAATTCCTCCACTGCTGCTTCTTAATTGCCTTTAGCTCAGCAATAATTTTTGTAACAAGGAGGCATATTTTGGGGTGACATTTCTAAGACACTGCATTCCTTGGCTTGTGGCCCCTTCCCACCATCTTCTCTGCCTCTTCCATCACCATCATTCTCTCTTTCTCTCCCGACTCCTCTCTCTCTGACGAAAGCTGGGAAAAGTTTTCCATTTTAAAGGACTTGTGCTTAGGTTAAATTCACCTGAATAATCTGGCATTATCTGCCCATTTTAAGCTTCTTCACTTTAATCACATTGGCAAAATCCTTTTTGCCATATAAGGGAATATATTCACAGGTTTCTGGGGTTAGGATGTGGACTTTTGGGGGCTGGTTATTCTACCTATCATTCTTAACCTTCCCCTAGTTTCTCTCTATTTTGTTGCCATTTTTTAATGTCTTTGGTTTTTCTTTGAGATAGCATCTCACGCGGTCACCCAGGCTCGAGTGCAGTACAGCAATCACAACTCACAGCAGCCTCAGCTAATTTTCTTTATTTTTTGTAGAGCAGGGTCTCACTGTGTTGCCCAGGCTGGTCTCAAACTTCTGGCCTCCCACCTTGAGCACTCAAAGTTCTGGATTACAGACATGAGCCACCTTGCTAGGCCGCTTGTTTCTTGTTATTTTGTATAGCACTATAGGAAATTATCTTGTTTATGGATTTATAATTTACTTATTTTTACATATTTAGTCCATGAAAAGTCACCCTTCCACCTTTTTTCCCCTGTGCTAGTCTGTAATCCTCTTAAGAATCAGAACTTGAGCTACATTGATCGCAGTAGCATCCCCAGCCCCTAGAGTGACTACCGGTAGAAATTATTCTTAAATAAATAAATAAACTAAATTTTTATAACTGGTATAAGCTTTAGAGAGGAGGCACAGCTTAAGTTGCTTGAAGATAAGTAAGAAAATTATTGGGTGACGATCAGAGAGACTTTCCAGCATGTGCAAGAAAGAGCAGGATCACCACAGAATGATGGTACAACGGTGCTCTTGGAGGAGGCCAAGGATGCGAGAGGCTGAAAAAAGTGAGTTGGAGCCAAATCACTAACAACTGCTTAGAAATAATAAGAAATATATAACAAGAAATGTTGAATGATTTTACATGGAGAAGTAACTTGATTAGCTTTGCATTTTAAATACTTCATATCCCTGGTGTCATAGTCAAAGAAGATTGCTTGGAGGGAGGCCAACTGGGAGGCTGGGAAGCAAGTTTTTTTTTCTGTCTTCCAAAGTTTTAGCTGTTTAATCCGATGAAATAATGAATGCCAAATCGTTAATAGAAAATTGCTAATAGAAAATCCATATCTTTATTTAGGTAATGTGTATTATGGTAGTTGACACTGGAGATAGTATTCTTTCCCCTACCAAGTGGGGAAGACTTTTGGCAACATACCAAGCAACCTTCTTAAGAGATTTTTTTTTTTTCAATCTTGGAGGACAAGTTATATAAAGTCCACTGCTATAATAATTTCTTTTCTTTTCTTTTCTTTTCTTTTCTTTTCTTTTTTTTTTTTTTTGAGACGGAGTCTCCGTTTGTCACCCAGGCTGGAGTACGGTGGCGCGATCTCGGCTCACTGCAAGCTCCGCCTCCCGGGTCCACGCCATTCTCCTGCCTCAGCCTCCAAGTAGCTGGGACTACAGGCCCCCGCCACCATGCCCGGCTAATTTTTTGTATTTTTAGTGGAGACGGGGTTTCACCGTGTTAGCCAGGATGGTCTTGATCTCCTGACCTCGTGATCTGCCCGTCTTGGCCTCCCAAAGTGCAGGAATTACAGGCATGAGCTACCACACTCGGCCCCGGCCTAATAATTCCTTTAAAAACCAAAGATTCAGTTGTGTATGTTCCAGTCTGGCAGTGTCATACAAAGTTACATTTGGAAAGATATTCAAGCAGTCTCTTTCTCTCTTGCTCCAATTTTACAATGGTATAAACAAAACAAAACATTGCTACATGATGACGCCTTATACTTAAGCAGTAAGAAAGAGTAAAAGACGCCATCAAACTTTCAAGTGTGGGCCACATGAGTAATGAGGGTTTTGAAAGGAGAAATGGCAGCAGGAAAATCTGATAGACTCTCAGAGTCTGGAGATGATGTATTTGGTTTTAAGCACTTGATTTCATGTTCTATCCTCCCTTCATCCCATTTCCTATTCAGAAAACATTATGCACAAACACAGACGTTGTATTTGGGAAGTTATGGACTTACTTCCTAACTGAAGATTTTCATGTGAGAAAGACTTTAGTTAATAACATATCAGCATTGGTTCATTAATTGCTACCAACACATTACACTAATGCAAAATGTTAATAGGAGAAACTATGTTTGTAGGAATAATGTCATGTGGGAACTCTGCTCAATTTTTCTGTAAATTTAAAACTTCTAAAAAGTAAAGTCTTATTCTTTTAAATGACAGAGAAAGCACCACTTTGACATTACTTAACTATAGCAGTGCCACCATCCACTTACCTACCAGAATGTTTTACTCAGAGATAGCGCGATCATGCACTTGATTTGCCCAGGATGATCCAGTTTATGTCTGTTGTCCAGGTGTAATTATTAACCCACCCTCCCTTTGTTCTCAGAGGTCTTCCATTCCCAATGACAAATTGCATGGTCACTGTACATAGAGGGGAAAAGAGAAGTAAAATATTTTTAACGTACACCTTTGACTGTGCCCTTTTTATTAAGAGTTTCATTTAAGCCTTACAATGTTCTTATGGGGACAACTTTTTCTTCTTCAATTTCCAAATGGGAAAACTGAAGCTCAGAAAGGATAGTTATTTACCTGAGACCATACAATTCAGCACTGGCAGAACCACCAGTTAAACCTTGATCTCTATGACTCCAAAGCTCATGCTCTTTTTACTGTAGTATTTCAATTCTGGAAAAAAAGCCAGGTGATCTTTGGACATCTTTCCAGATGCTGTAATTTTTGAAAGAATTCTATAGCAGCTACACTAAGAAGCTCACATACACGGTATAAGGTAGTAGATAGTAGAGATTATATATAAAGAGTTTTGTTTATAAAACCCTGAGCGCTTTGGGAGGCCGAGGTGGGCAGATCACCAGGTCAGGAGATCGAGACCATCCTGGCTAACACACTAAAACCCCATCTCTGCTAAAAATATGAAAAAAAAATTAGCCAGGCCTGATGGTGGGTGCCTGTAGTCCCAGTTACTCGGGAGGCTGAGGCAGGAGAATGATGTGAACCTGAGAGACGGAGTTTGCAGTGAGCTGAGATCGCACCACTGTACTCCAGCCTGTGTGACAGAGTGAGACTCTGTCTCAAAAAAAAAAAAACACTCTGAGAAATTTTTCTTCAGTAAATTTTGATGATGTCACAATTAATGTCTGTTCTATCCCTGGACAATCTGATAATAATGATGTCTGTAATCCATTATCTCCTGTAAGTATAGTGATAGGTAGCTCTCAGATTTGCTGGCTGATCTCAGCATATCAGAGAAGAGCTATTAATTTGTGCCACTACATCTGTGTAGGGAGGGGGGAGTCTTTGGGGAAGTAACAAATCCTGCAGGCTGTGGCAGCAGCTCACATTTCTGGCTGATTGGAAATACCAACCAACTTTTTTTTTTTTTTTTTTTGAGATGGAGTCGCGCTCTGTCACCCAGGCTGGAATGCAGTGGCGCGATCATGGTTCACTGCAAACTCCACCTCTCGGGTTAACACCAACCAACTTTTTCCTCCCACAACACATTTGGACTCATTTCGAAGACTGCAATATCCTAGCCAGATCTTCCATACACATTTTTCTCTTTCACTCCCAAATTCTCACAGTGCATCTGCCATCCCTGCCATTTGTCATCGTTCCAAAAAAGTAAGGCCTGCCTTGGGATGGGATAATTTCAGTTGTGGCAGAAGAAGAGTAGTAGCAGCTGGATTAGAAGTTGTTTCATAAAGGATCTCTTCAAAAGATGATCAAACTTTTCTGTCTCAATAGAATTTTTAAAAGTAGGTAATGGGCCAGGCGCAGTGGCTCATGCCTGTAATCCCAGCACTTTGGGAGGCCCAGGTGGGTGGATAGCTTGTCCTCAGGAGTTCAAGACCAGCCTGGGCAACATAGTGAAACCCTGTCTCTACAAAAAAATACAAAAATTAGCTGGCGCAGGGGCTCACGCCTATAGTCCCAGCTACTTGGGGTACTGAGTGGGGAGGTTCACTTGAGCCCAGGAGGCAGAAGTTTCAGTGAGCTGAGATCATGCCACTGCACTCCAGCCTGGGCAACACAGTAAGACCCCATCTCAAAAAAAAAAGGTAGGTAATGAACTTTATTCTTTGTGTGGTACTTTATATATATGTATATATAAGCATCATCTCTGTCATCAGACACACCTGGATTGAGCCTCAGCTTCACGACTGAGTTCTGCCAATAATACCTCTGTGTTCTACAGTTCTTTGTTCCTCTCTGTTCCTCAGTTTCCTTATGTGGAAAATGGGTGCAATAAAAGTAGCTATCTCATAGGGTTGTGGTGGGCTTGAATGACATAAGGCATGTAAAAAACAGCCTGACAATGTAAGTTCTGTGAGGACAGGAGAGATTGATTTCAGCCTAAATGTGTAGTACAGCAACTCATTAAAGTATGGTCTGGAGGCTCCTGGAGACCCACAGAATGCTGAAAGGGGTTCCGTCAGGTCAAAACTATTTTGGTAAAATACCAAGATGTTATTTGCCTTTTCACTCTTTCTCATGAGCGTAGAGTTTTCCAAAAACTACTTGCAACAGATACATGCAGAAGCAGATAAGGGAATCCAGGGGCTTTCTATTAAAGTAGATCTTAAAGAGATTTGCCAGATTATAAAACTATGTCATAGTTCTATTTTCTTTTGTTTTGGAAAATATATTTCTGTTACATGAAAATATGTTAGTTATATTAACATGTAATGGGTTTATATTATCATTGAATGAATTGATGAATACTTTTTAAAAATAGCCCGTTTTGGCTTGGCGTGGTGGTTCATGCCTCTAATCCCAGCACTTTGGGAGGCTGAGGCGGATGGATCACTTGAAGTCAGGAGTTCAAGACCACCCTGGTCAACATGGTGAAACCCTCTCTCTACCAAAAATACAAAAATTAGCCAGGCATGGTGGCGCACACCTGTGGTCCCAGCTACTCAGGAGCCTGAGGCAGGAGAATCACTTGAACCTGGGAGGTGGAAGTTGCAGCAAGCCAAGATCACACCACTGCACTCCAGCCTGGGCAACAGAGTGAGACTTGGTCTCAAAAAAAAAAAAAAAAGCCGTTTTCAATTTCTAATGCAATACATATCAGTGGCTGTAACCCACATAATCATGCTGGAGCCTAGCATGCTGGCAAGTGCCTGTAATCCCAGCTACTCAGGAGGCTGAGGTCAGAGGATCATTTGATCCCAAGAGCTTAAGGTGGTAATGAGCTCTAATCATGCAACTGCACTCCAGTCTGAGCCACAGAGCAAGACCCTGTTGCTTAAATCAATCAGTCAATCAATCAAAACTCACTGGGACCTTAAATAGTGTCTAAGAATATAAAGGGGTCTCAAGACCAAGAAACCTAAGTACCACTAATCAAGCACAAGCCTGACACATAGTAAGCATTATTAGTAAACCATATAGTAAACATGATTTAATGACAAGCATAGAGCCTGGCTTAGGATAACTTCTCAATAAATGATGTTGCTATTGCTGCGGGGGTGGTGATGTGCGGATGGTAGTAATGAAAATCATGGTAGGGGCCAGGCACAGTGGCTCACGCCTGTAATCCCAGCACTTTGGGAGGCCGAGGCGGGCAGATCATGAGGTCAGGAGATCGAGACCATCCTGGCTAACACGGTGGAACCCCGTCTCTACTAAAAATACAAAAAATTAGCCGGGCGTGGTGGTGGGCACCTGTAGTCCCAGCTACTTGGGAGGCTGAGGCAGGAGAATGGCGTGAACCCAGGAGGCGGAGCTTGCAGTGAGCCGAGATCGCACCACTGCTCCAGTCTGGGCAACAGAGTGAGACTCTGTCTCCAAAAAAAAAAAAAGAAAAGAAAAGAAAAAGAAAATCACGGTAGGAAGTATGATGATAGCCTTCTACATGACTGAAGTAAATAACGGTGATTTTCAGATGCAAATCTTACCTTGCTTTAGGCTGCAGATATGAGTTAGACTTTAATGTAACAAAATTATGTTCAGTGTTTCGACTCTCTTCCTCTTGGCTTACTCTTTTTCTAATGGAGATGCTCATTCTCTTCTTACCTAAAGCATTGTAGATTGAGTTTGGATCTGAAAAATTCAAAAATGTTATGTGTGGTTTCAGACTGAAGGAGTTGGAAGTCAGAAACTTTGGGTTTTACAAATTAAGGAACCAGGACATATACTAAGTATTTGCTGTGAAAATTGGATGTGAGAACATTCCTCTAAAACTTTTCATTGGATGGGGTGGTAGATGTTCCCATCTCCCCAACCCTTCTCTCAATTTCTGCATCTTCCTGTGTATCTAGTCTAGCTACTGGAGGAACACAGATCATTTTATTTGGATATGCTGGTAAATTGGCTGTCCAGAAAGAAAAAAAATCTTCGGTTTGTGGTATTTGCTGATTTCCATGGAGTAAATGCTGCTACCATAGCCAGTTTCAATTACTTACGTAATATTACTGAACTCCAAGTTGGGACGAGAAGAACATACTGCAATTGGCTCTCACAGGCTGGTTTAAGCTGTTTCCCGGCACATCTGTTTCTGGCCTTCTATTTTGGCAGCACCAAGTTGAAATATCTGACTTGTTCTCTTACATCTTTAATAGCTGGCCCATCCTCTCCTCAATTTTTTGTCTAATACTCCCACCTAGTCAATATCCCCAGGTCCCAGGATTATTTCCTGCTACTTCTGCCTTTATGTTTTAGCTAACGGTGTCACCTCTGAGTCCTAATATGCTCTACGACATCCTTCTGCCTACTCATTTGCTATCCAATCTTTGTGGAAAAACTAAAGTACTTCTTCCTCCCTAATATTCTCTGAACACACGAAGCTATCTCTCACGTATTTCCTGTAAAATGATAGGACATATTGAGGAATAATATTTAATCTCAGAAATGGTAACATTATTATTACCCAAAATGTGTTAGTATGCTGTTGTTGGTGTTATTGAAAGAGCTTAGGACTACATAGAGAGCACTGCATCCCTAACCCTGCCATTAATATACTAAGTTGTCATAAAAAAAATCACTTAAGGCTGGGTGTGGTGGCTCACACCTGTAATTCCAGCACTTTGGGGAGGTTGAGATGGGCTTATCTTTTAAGACTTGGAATTCGAGATGAGCCTGGGCAACATGACAAAACCTTGTTTGTCTCTACAAAAATTAGCCGGGTGTGGTGGTATGCACCTGTAGTCCCAGCTACTCGGGAAGCTAAAGTAGGAGGATCACTTGAGCCCAGGAGGTCAAGGCTGCACTGAGCTGTGATGGTGGCACTGTACTCCAGCCTGGGCAACAGAGCAAGACTCCGTCTCAAAAAAAAAAAGGGAGGGGGAAGAGAGAGAGAGAGGGAGAGAGGGAGGAAGGGAAGGAGGGAGGGAGGGAAGAAGGAAGGGAAAGAAGGAGGGAAGGAAGGAAGGAAAGAAGGAAAGAAAGAAGGAAGGAAAGGAAGGACAGACCTAGACATTCTGAGCCTTGGTTTACTCATTTGTAAAATGAAGGTAATGGAATACATGATTTCAAAGAATATTGTCCATTTCCATTTATTAGATTCCATTATTCTGTTAAAAAAAGTAATTTTATAAACAAAATCTCAGGACCTACTCCTATTCTTAAAATTCAATGTCATTTTTATTTTGAAATAAGTCAGCTTCACTATGTTTTAGCTTATTATTACCCTTTCCTAATATTTCATATTTAAAGTAACCCTGTTCCCCATCAGCTTTCATCTCAGTTTCTCTGTAAGATCAACTTCATACCTTTCTGATAGATAAAACAACATGTAAGTGCTTTTGATGGAGTTGGTTCAAAACTGAAAATTAAAACAATACTTTTTAACTACTTTAAAAATGGTATCATGGTCAAAGAACACACAGAAAGCTATCTCGGCAGAAAACTCCTTAGAAGGAAAGTTTGAGATTCTTGAATATTTTTAAGTTCCTTCTGATGAAGTGTTTTCTGTATGGCTGTATCTTCAGGGTCTAAAATAAGCCATTAGAGAAAAACTGATTTGAGGCCGGGCTCGGTGGCTCATGCCTGTAATCCCAGCACTTTGGGAGGCTGAGGTGGGCGGATCACCTGAGGTCAGGAGTTCAGGACCACCCTGGCCAACATGGTGAAACTCTGTCTCAACTGAAAATACAAAAATTATCTGAGTGTCATGGAGCACACCTGTAATCCCAGCTATTCAGGAGGCTGAGGCAGGATAATCACTTGAACCTGGGAGGAAGAGGTTGCAGTGAGCTGAGATTGCACCACTGCACTCCAGCCTGGGTGACAGGGCAAGACTCCATCTCAAAAAAGAAAAAAAATGATTTGAGAAAAAATTTTGTTCACATGCAGCTTCATGGGAACTAGAAAATATATGGTGAGATTAAGTTTTATATTTACTGACAAACCAAACTATATTCTTATACAAAATGCAACTAACTCATAATTCGTTCCACAGTCCTTTCCTTTATATCTTTCTGGAGATTCCAAAGTTTTTTTTTTTTATTTTGTTGCAGAGATGAGGTCTTGCTATGTTGGCTAGGCTGGTCTTGAACTCGACTCAAGCAATCTGCCTGCTTCAGTCTCCCAAAGTGTTGGAATTACAGGTGTGAGTCACTGTACCCAGCCCCAAAGTTTTCTTTTTTATCCCTAACTTAAGTGGAGTTCCAATCTTTTCAGAATCTTACGCATCTTTTCTCTTTGCCCACGTTAACTCAGTGTGTGATGAGGTAATTGCAAGGCAAGGAGCTGTGTGTAATCCCTTTTGCACGGTTTGACTTGGCATTCTAAAATTTACAATTTCACCAATGGGGACAAGCAGAATGGCTCAAGCTGATATGAGGTGAAATTTTTCAGCTGTTTTCTCAGCATGCTAGGTAGTAAAATCAAGGAACTGCAGATTGTAAGTGAATATAGAGGTCATCTGTTTTCTTGCGACTTACAGTGTAGTTGAGGACCAGCAGCATCAGCAGCATCAGCTTGTTTGAAATGAGCTCAGGCCTCATCTCAAACCTGCTGAATCAGACCCTGTATTTTAACAAGATCTCCCAAGTGATTTGTTTACCTGCAATACACCATCTCCAACTAAGTGGTAATGCAGCCTATGCTTGAGTGTGTTCAATCACAGCAATGCCCTACTTCACAATGCAACTCATTCCAATTCCTTCTTCCTCCAAAATATCCTACTACTTAAGATTCATTTGGAAACATTGCCTTAATAACTTCTCTTGCTCATATGAATCATTCAATGTCCAAATTTATTAGTCCCAAATTTGTACCCAAGTGCAGTCTGAACCTCTCCATCCTTATTTTTCGATCTTGTTTCTGTGGTGCCTATACGCTAACAAAATTGCTCTACCTGTGTTTCATAACAACCCTAGCAGTCACTTCTGCCAGTAACCTGGTCCACAACATTCTTCCTCTCTGGAGCTCTCTTTCGTTCTCTCTCTGCTTGTATAGATTCTATCCACCCATTAAGCCCTCACCTCTTGTGATTTTTCCAGTCACTGTAACAGGCTTTCCCTGTTTTCATTGGTTTTATTATTATGTAGGCATGGTAAGGCCAACATATCAAGAGATGATTGCCATTTGAAAAGGTTGTTTGTAAGTTGTAATTCCTAAGACAGGGAGGCATGCTATGCTATGGGACTATGTATGGAGAAGCACCAGAGTCAGTTAGGAGGCAGAGGGAGAGGGGAACCCAAAGGCAAGAGCCTTTAATGTGGTTTTCGTGGGGAGAAATGAGGAAGGAGTAAGCAGGCTTAGGATTGGCTAGCATGAATGATTTTAGCTGGCTCTGGGGCATAGAGGCTGTGCCTAGTTGTCTAATACCTGGCCCTGGCATAATAAGGGCATGTGGAGAGCGGCCTGGAGTGTGAGACTCCAATAAGAGAGGTAGCTGGAAGTATGAGCTCTGGATTGGTTGGTTTGCACTTGAAAGCCACGCTCAGGCCAAGTTAATTACTATCTCGGGTATTTACTCTCTCTAGGAATTGGCTAGCCCTGGGAGGGGAGTCCTTCTGGGGTTAACAAGGCTTCCAGATATCAAAGCATCAGAACTTGGAAAATAAAAGACGTGGTTAATGAATCTCAGGAGTGCTTCTGTCTTAGTCTGTAGAAGGAACATTTCTTTGTACTTTCTATAGGAGGCAAGAAGAGGAAAATGTGACAATTCAATCATCCTGCAGATGGACTTCCAGCTTTCACTCTCAGCGATAACATTGCACAAGGCCATCTTGGGCACAAAGGAAGATTAATGGGAGAAGCCAAAGCAACGGTAAGAAAGTTCTTCTTCAAGCATTTCTCCCCCGACACACACTCAAATCTCTCTTGTTCTCCTATAGTAGAGCTAGAGATGCTCTCTAGATATTGTACCCAGGCTTTAATTTATCAACCAAAATGTTCACTGATGACAAAACTGCTGGTCTTCTGCTGGACAGTCACATAGATGGCTCTGATTTCAGCAAACAGGGCATCTCCTCTAGGATTTCAACTGCCAAATTCCTGATTTCTCAGGGAGAAAAGGCAAAGTGTCTTAGCAGCCTGATGCATGTCTTTGAAAAAGTGTGACAAGCATTCCTGGTTTGTGGTGGAGCATGGGTATGTGTGCACACATACATAGGTACAGACACACATACACACACACAAACACACACACACAGAGAGAGGCATGCACACACATGCATACACACTCAGAACAGCAGATGACAGACACTCTGACTTATATCCCAGTCAGGACATGCCTGAACCAAATGGAACTGTTTCTTCTTTTCCTTTCAGTCCAACTGCAGTCCCACATTACTACACAAGGTACCCAGCTGATGGCAATGTGATTAATGCAGGCCAACTGCTGCAGAACTGCAATCAGAAAAATCCATTTTGTCTCCACATTTAAGTTCTGGGAGCACTCTTGGAGAGAACACTTGTGAGACCTTTTTAACCAGCTGGATGTAGGACATTGTAATATTAGGGAATGTGGTAAAGATTTCCTTAGGTACTTGTTCACCTAAGGATGATAGACAAAATCTTAGACAACTGAAAAAGGACAAAGGCATGAATTATTCAAAACAGCAAATAATCTAGAATCAATTCTTATAATGCAAAACTACTATTCAAAAGTGACTTCTTGTTTCTGTGATCCTTAACCGCCCATTCACATACACTAATGAGCTGCCAGGAAGGTAGCTGAAAGCTCTGTGTTTCTGGAAGGGCTTCCTCACTGTAGGTAATAGAGCAGGGCATCGGTCATTTCGCGGAGAGATTCCCAGGTGTCACTATCCAGAAGTCTTTTTCTCTTGGCTTGGCAGATTCTCAGATGTCCCCCATGGAGAGGAGAGTGGTAGGTATAGACCTAGTTGATACCGTTCTGGGATCCAAGTGGGAAGGAGGAGTTGAAGAGTTGCACCATTCGATATGTACTAGTTTTGCTGTTCACTGTTTTTGAGGATTTCCTTTTCCCACTCCAATCAACCATCATCTGGTCCCCAACTCCAGCTCTTTTTTGTTTGTTTGTTTGTTGTTTTTTTGAGACAGAGTCTTTCTCTGTTGCCGGGGAGTGCAGTGGCGCGATCTTGGCTCACTAAAACCTCTGCCTACCAAGTTCAAGTGATTCTCCTGCCTCAGCCTCCCAAGTAGCTGAGACTACAGGCACACGCCACCACACCCAGCTAATTTTTGTATTTTTAGTAGAGACAGGCTTTCACCATGTTGGCCAAGATGGTCTTGATCTCGACCTCGTGATCCACTTGCCTTGACCTCCCAAAGTGCTGGGATTATAGGCATGAGCCACCACACCCAGCCCACTCCAGCTCTTTTAACAGTGAGCCAGGTAGGCTGCCTGACTGGGGAGGGGAGGGCATCCAAAAGTTTTAACTATTTCTTGAGCAGAATTTCAGTCAATCGCATTTCCAGTCATACCTGCACACATGCCTCCAGATGTATCTAGTGTCCTTGTCTGTGGGAGTTTGGCAGTAAGAATCAGCTTACTTCTTAGTTTTCCCCTATTACAAGCACTGATGGTTCAATTTTTTCTGATCGATTAAGGTAATTACCACTGATGCATCTGCTTACCCAATTGTTAAGTTTTGTTCCCTCCCTTGAATACTGTCATTACTTCTCTAGGTTCTTAGGCTTTTATACCCTCTTTGGAAGGGGTGGGAGAAGAACCTGTTAAAGAAGGATGAATTAGTCACACTTCTCCAGTCATGACATATGAACAGCACTGGCCTAGGGCGGGGCCACCTCTTGTTTATTTGTTTATATATCTATTTACCGTCTTCTATCTTTTTTCCACTCCCAACCCTTTTCTTCTCCAAAGACAATGTTTAATGTGCATGGTTTTGTTTGAGTTCTTAAAAATGTGTATTTTTTGTTTTGTGTATATAAATGTAAACATACACGTGGTATTGTGTTAAAATTCTTTTTTTTATTATTATACTTAAAGTTCTAGGGTACATGTGCACAATGTGCAGGTTTGTTACATATGTATACATGTGCCATGTTGGTGTGCTGCAACCATCAACTCGTCAGCACCCATCAACTCATCATTTATATCAGGTATAACTCCTAATGCCATCCCTCCCCCCTCCCCCCTCCCCATAATAGGCTCCAGTGTGTGATGTTCCCCTTCCCGAGTCCAAGTGATCTCATTGTTCAATTCCCACCTATGAGTGAGAACATGTGGTGTTTGGTTTTCTGTTCTTGCGATAGTTTCCTGAGAATGATGGTTTCCAGCTGCACCCATGTCCCTACAAAGGACACAAACTCATCTTTTTTATGGCTGCATAGTATTCCATGGTGTATATGTGCCACATTTTTT
>NW_016805008.1:2486264-2490581 GCF_001698545.2 Rhinopithecus bieti
CAATTATGTGTCTTGGAGTTGCTCTTCTCGAGGAGTATCTTTGTGGCGTTCTCTGTATTTCCTGAATTTGAATGTTGGCCTGCCTTAGTAGGTTGGGGAAGTTCTCCTGGATGATATCCTCCAGAGTGTTTTCCAACTTGGTTCCATTTTCCCCCTCACTTTGAGGCACACCAATCAGACGTAGATTTGGTCTTTTCACATAATCCCATATTTCTTGGAGGCTTTGTTCATTTCTTTTTCCTCTTTTTTCTCTAGACTTCTCACTTCATTTCATTCATTTATCTTCAATCATTGATACTCTTTCTTCCAGTTGATCAAGTCGGTTACTGAAGCTTGTACATTTGTCACGTATTTCTCATGTCATGGTTTTTATCTCTATCAGTTCATTTATGGCCTTCTCTGCATTGATTATTCTAGTTATCCATTCTTCCATTCTTTTTTCAAGATTTTTAGTTTCTTTGTGCTGGGTACGTAGTTCCTCCTTTAGCTCTGAGAAGTTTGATTGACTGAAGCCTTCCTCTCTCAACTTGTCAAAGTCATTCTCTGTTCAGCTTTGATCCATTGCTGGCAATGAGCTGTGTTCCTCAGTTGAAAATGCAGAAAT
Source organism: Rhinopithecus bieti (assembly GCF_001698545.2). Classification (NCBI taxonomy): domain Eukaryota; kingdom Metazoa; phylum Chordata; class Mammalia; order Primates; family Cercopithecidae; genus Rhinopithecus; species Rhinopithecus bieti. The sequence goes on from NW_016805008.1 coordinate 2,486,869, forward strand.
CACCCATCTTCTTTCTCGCTCGCACTGGGAGCTGGAGGCTGGAGCTGTTCCTATTCAGCCATTTTGCTCCGACTGTGTTAAAATTCTTATTTAATTTCTTAGTCTTTTTCATTCAGCAAAATGTTTTTAAGATACAATCACATTACACTGTCTACCTCTAATGACATATCTTTTCTTATTCCTTTACTGGTATTTCCTTTAATTATGGTTTGATTGATTGGAGTTTTGTATTATTTTTCTTTCTCAAAACATACCTATAATTTAGCTCTACCATTTCATTTTAGTTTTTTCTAAATTGAGCAAGAATTCAAAGATATTCTTCAGCAATTTGAGTACGAAATTCTCCCCAAATTTTGGTGATTTTACCTCAATCTTTTCTAGCTACCTCACTCACATCGAATCTAACAGTAATTATTTTTGAGATTCACTTGCATATTCCTTTCCTGAGGGCTCATAATTTTTATTGGAAAGAATAATTTTCTTTCAAACTTATATGTTAATAAGTGTTGGCAAAATATGATTAAATTAGATCACTGTAATAACAGGTACGACTAGCCTAATCCAGTTTGAGGGTAAACACAGCAGAATCTTGGTAAACATACCGCTCAGTGGGAGGGAGTAGTATGGCAGCACATTAGACAGTAGTGAGTTTTCAACAGACCATAGGCATCATTTGGAAAATCTTACATGTGAATGTGAACCTTGGTTAATCCAGAGAGTCATTCCACAGAACTTCTACTGTAGGTTTTTTTTGCTTACTTGTTTCTGAAAACATCCTATCATTCTCATTCTCTTCTGTTTGATTTATTTAGATTTAATTGTGCTTAAATAAGAGTAGCTCCACCACAGGCCAGAATGGAAAAGAGTTGAAAGTAAGTCTCTGAGAAGCTGGCAGGAAGATACAGGTAGTGTTATTGCCAGATGTTTTTATTCTAAATATGTGGTATCAAGGTTCTAGCAAGTCAAATCTCCTCATGCTTTTATACTGTTGGTGGGAATGTAAATTAGTTCAACCATTGTGGAAGACAGTGTGGTGATTCCTCAAAGATCTAGAAACAGAAATACCATTTGACCCAGCAATCCCATTACTGAATATACACCCAAAGGAATATAAGTATTTCTATTATAAAGACACATGCACGTGTATGTTCATTGCAGCACTGCCCATAATAGGAAAGACATGGAATCAACCCAAATGCCCATTAATAATAGCACTGGATAAAGAAAATGTGGCACACATAATAATAGCACTGGATAAAGAAAATGTGACACACATATACCATGGAATACTATGCAGCCATAAAAAGGTACAAGATCATGTCCTTTGCAGGGACATGGATGGAGCTGGAAGCCATATCCTCAGTGAACTAATGCATGAACAGAAAACCAAGCACCTCATGTTCTCACTTATAAATGGGAGCTGAATGAAGAGAACATCGTACACATGGTGAGGAACAACACACACTGGGGCCTGTTGTGGGGTTGGGGGAGTGGGGAGAGGGGAGGAATAGCATTAGGAGATATACCTAATGTAAATGACAAGTTAACGGGTACAGCACACCAACATGGCCCATGTATACGTATGTAACAAACCTGCACATTGTGCACATGTACCCTAGAACTTAAAGTATAATAAAAAACAAACAAACAAACAAAAAACAACAACAGCAGCAAAAAACCACTGGCTCTTCAAGCAGGGGTTCCTCAATGCTTTTTAGATGACGTGGTTCCACACAACTTCTCGGCTGCCAATGACACCTTTCTCCTAGCCCCAGATTCAACAGTCAGCAGCTTACAAAAAAGATCCTCCTAGTAATTTTATTGAGACATAAGTTACATACAATTTGTATTGACTTAAAGTATACAACTGGATGAGTAAAGACAGTTGTATACACCATGAAACTACCATTGCCACAAAGATCACAACACTGCCATTGCCACCAAAAGATTCCTGGGCTCTTCTGCAGTCCTGTCTTCTATCCCCTGCTACAGGCAACCACCGACCTGCTTTTTGTCACTATGTAGATCAATTTGAGTCTCTAGAATTTTACATAAATAGAATCAAACAGTATGTCCTCTTGTGTCTGGCTTCTTCCACTCAGCATAATGAGATCTATTCATGTTGCTTGTACCAATATGTGTTTCTTTTTATTGCTAAATAGTAACCCATTGTGTGGATATACTATGTTTTATTTATCCATTTGCCCCTTGGAGGGTGTTTGGGTTGATTCCAAGGGCTATTATGAATAAAGATTCATGTGCAAAAAAAAAAAAAAAAAAAAATAGGTTTATGGTTGAAGAATAGCTACAGAGATGTCTGAACCAAAAAATCAAATAATACAAAGCTTTGGGTTGTTTACAGTCATCAACCACTTAGGCAGGTTCATTTTCCCAGTCTGCATTCTCAGCAGCAGTTCCGGTACCATCTCAGGTGAATCCTCGTATTCTTCCGGGAAACTTGTCCTTAAATGCTACAAAGAACCTTTCATCCAAGAAACGTAAAACACTCTGGAGACATTATCTCATTCTCCCTTCAGAACGTCTGTGGAAAGACTCAATAAATAATAAACTGATGCTGTACAAGAAAAGAAACTGAGGCTTAGAGAGGAAATTGGCTAATTAAAGAGTATTCCACAGGTGTGAACAGACAGGAATCAAATGCCACTTTTTGTGGAAACCCCTTTTCCCATTCTACCTACAAAAAAGGGAAGGAAAATGAATACATAAATAAATTTAAGCATATTTTTGATAAAGGTTTCATAATTCATATTAGTTTAATCTAGTATCAATAAAATACTAGTATCAATGAAAAAGAGGAGTTTGAATTAATGCTGAAGCTGCTTTTTCCTTCTAAGTTAAAAGTAGATATTACTTTGTTGTTGTTATTAATTGATACTTGGAAAGCAGAAGTGGAATGATAAGCTCAAATAAATAATAAAAGACAATAGCACATAGTAAAATTTTTGTTGTATTTCTGGCACCCTAGATTATTTCTTGGCATATGAAACCTTTATCTACCAATGATGAGCTAGAAGATAACCAGCTGAAAAGGGCACAGAAACTTATATTTCAAAGGAAAAGAAAATATCAACTAAAAATAATCATTCTCCCATTTCTAAGAAATTATTATTGAAATTTACATTTACATCAGGGCTGGAAGAAAATCTGTTTGCATCGAATAGGAGGCAAATATTTATACTTTTGGTTTGTTCCAAACCAAATCAAGATAAAGTTAATCAGAAATCAAATTGAATTTTATGTGTGGTGGGGGCCTCAGTTTGAGTCTGAGCTGTGTTCATCTTAAGATTCACTCATTTCTTGGCATAGCTGCAGAACTGGTGGCCCAAAACTCCCAAGAGTCTATTTATAGACAAGTCTGTGGATCTGTATTCTGGGAGGAGGGTGCTCCTTATCCTAAAGGAAGGCTAATATGAAGTGCTCCCCAGGAAGGGGAACATCACATTGGTATCTGGGGAGCATGTCATGAAGGCTTGGTATGCTGTCCTTCCCTCCTTGTGCTGGGTCCTATTGTAGGGGGGAGGGGGAGTAGGGATAGCATTAGGAGATATACCTAATGTAGATGACGAGTTAATGGATGCAGCACACCAACATGGCACATGTATACATATGTAACAAACCTGCACGTTGTGTACATGTATCCTAGAACTTATAGTAACAAAAAAAAAAAATATATATATATATATATATATATA
>NW_016805008.1:2491085-2508789 GCF_001698545.2 Rhinopithecus bieti
AAAAACAAATATATATATATATATATATATATGAAGTGCTCCCAATCATTTAGAATAATGGGACAGATGTGAGAGGATGGACTCCTTCTCTGGCGCAGGGTCAGGCACTAAGACTGGAGGTGGCACAAGGCCACGATGGCTGAAGGCAGAACCGCTGTCTGATACGGAAGTGACAAGTCATCAAGAGAGTGCACACACTTCTCTGTGCTCTTGGTGCCCATCATGATGAAAAGCTCAAGGTTTCAATACAGGTGCAAAGCAAATGGCACTCATTTATAATTTACAATTACATAGTTTGTATTATGCATTGTCACATTTCCAACAGAGGCATTTTGTTTGCCCTCTACGACAAGGGTACACAAGCTCTTTTTCTAAAGAATTTGATAGTAAGTATTCTAGGCTTGCATGTCACATAGGTCTCTGGCATCTTCTTTGTTTTTTGTTTTGTTTTCACAATTTAAAGATGTAAAAACCACTCTTAGCTCACCGGCCAAAGAAAAGCAGACCATGAGCTGACCCCTGCTCTAGAATTTCGAGTCTTATGTTGGTATCTGGGGAGCATGTCATGAAGGCTTGGTATGCTGTCCTTCCCTCCTCCTTGTGCCACAATTATGACACTCAGTCTAATTGTTATTTCACCAATCCTGAATATTCATATCTGAGGCCTCCAGCTGTGATTAAAGAATAAATAAATAGATAATCCTGTGCCATTCCAGGGGCTGCAGGCAGCAATGTTCTGTGCTCCATGTTTTGGAACAAGCTAGAGTTGGGTTGATGAAGGGCAGTTTCCTCATTTTAGGCTACTATAGGAGCATGGACTCCACACGGTGGCTCTTGAGTAACAAGCTAACCAGCCCACGGGAATACTAGGGAAGGAAACAGGGCCCTGGGCAGGCATTAGCAGTCAGGGCTGGTGGGGTGAGCAGCAGCAGGAGCCACCTAGGGCTCTGCAGATGTGCCACACCTGTGGACAGGCAGCCTCGGAAGCTCTGGCTGTGGGCATTGAGCTAGAAATTGAAGAAGAAAAGGAATGTCATGTTAGGTGCCATATGGGAGCTGGCAGGACTGTGTTTGCAATCACCTGTGAGACACCACCTGGAGACATCCAGGAAAAAAGGCAGCAGGGACTTTGCGGAGGATGGGGACAGAGGCAAAGGAACACTGTCTTCTATTGTTAGTGTTACCCAATTTTATGTTTTAATCTAAAAGCTTAAAGATGGCCTGGAGAAACACAGTTCCCAGGGGATTGCCAGATTGATCCTGATGTTGTTTTCCACTCACATAAATGGAAATAACAGTTTTCAAAAAGAGAATAGGGCTGTGTGATCAGGAAACCAATATGCTATCTCCGGTCTGGCTACTCAATAGCTTCATGATTCTGGAAAGTACCTTAATTCTCCTGGTCTCAGGCTGTTTCTCCATATCATACAGAGAGTTACAGCAAAATGTCTAAGAGCTCTTTTTGTTTTAAATGTGTTCCATAATTATTTTAATGTTAAAGCCATTAATTAATTAAAAACTGTTGATTGAGTCACTATGTTCCCAACATGGTGCTAAGTAATGAGACCACTGGAAAAAAGTTCCTCTGCACTCAAGAATCTCTGTTAAAGTAAACTAACAATCATGATGCAGGTTATTTCAGCTAAGGTAGGGGTATGCCTGTGTTGCTAGGAGATTATAGAGGATTTCTACACTTGCTAGAAATGAGAACCTGGAGCAGAGTTCCGATGTTTATTGAGCAGCAAGAATGAGAGTAGAGGGAGAAGCAAAGGTGGCACATTGATTACAAAACATAGCTGAGGTCTTGATCACACTAGATGTCTCCAGTCAGTCGTGTAGAAATCTGTGTGCTTCAGAACAGTCTCTAAGTAGAAATCTGTGTGCTTCCGAACAGTCTGTAAAGGGTGGGGATACAGCACGGGAAGAAAGGCATAAGAATCTTACCTGTTAGCCGGGCGAGGTGGCGGGCGCCTGTGGTCCCAGCTACTCGGGAGGCTGAGGCAGGAGAATGGCATGAACCCGGGAGGCCTAGATTGCAGTGAGCTGAGATCCGGCCACTGCACTCCAGCCTGGGCGACAGAGCCAGACTCCGTCTCAAAAAAAAAAAAGGATCTACCTCTTTCTCATTGGTAAAACAATTCCATCCTTTACATTTACAGATTGAATGCTGGCTCCAGGATCAGGGAAGCCAGAGCCCAGGCCTCATGACATGGTGCTTCCTCAGACTCTGGGAATGCTGCAGGCAGCTGAACTTCAGGGGCCCAGTGGGCTCAGGACCCAGGCGCCAGAGTCTTTGCAGTCCCATCATGGTGAGTACGAAGGAGCCATGCTAGAGTACAGCCCTCATCTGGAAAGGGCTACGAAGGGTGGTCGGGTTAAGAGTTGTGGTGATGGTGGGGTAGGGGTTCTTCACTCAACAAGTGACCCAGAAAGCAGATAAAGCCCAGTGAATCCGGAGAGGTGCAAAAACTAGGGCCAACGAAGATTAAAGCAGAGTTGGAAAGGCTTCCCAGAGGAGGTGTTGCTTGAATTGCAGCTGAGAAAAAAAGAAGGAATTTGTAAGTCAACACGCTGGGGAGGGTGGGTGAGAGTTAGTGGGGATGATAATGAAGGGTTGGCAGCAGGCAATTTTCAGACAAGAGAATAATATTTGCAAAGGCACAGAGTGTGAAAGAAAATGATCAGTCCAGTAAACTGCAAGCACTGCCTGGCTGGGAAATCGTGGCACAAGGACAAAGAGAGGCGTCTTTACTCTGGACAGTCATTCCATTATTGCCAATTACCAACCAGAAACTGAACATGCATGGGACAAAATGGAAAAGATTTTGTTATACATGAATGTCATGATAGAGAGATGACTAATCATCATTCATTTATTTATTCATTCATTTAATTCAATCAAACAAATATTGGTTTTATACTTACTGGGTGTCAAACATTTTATTGTACTCAAGATTTAAACCACAGGAAAGTCCTGTGCTCTATGTAAGCTGCGTTCTTTAGATACTCTGGCACAAGCATATTTTTAGTGACTGCTCTTCAATCTGCTTAATATCTTCAGTTTACATTTTGATTACCAGGGTGTGCACATGTGTGTGGTTGGTTGGGTGTGGGTGTGTGTATTAATTCCCATGTTTTCCTAAACAGGGGCTCATTAGTTCTTCGTTCTATACTTAATTCTCTCATATGTGGCATCTGTGAAATGAGTGTGGCAATTGTTAATTAAATATTGACTCTTGGAACATTTTAAGCACTGACAATTTTAGTCATAAACAGACGACTGCTCTTTTCTTGCCCCGGAGCAATGATAACAAACATTCAATTGTTGTTACCTGTTTTTATAAAATGTGTGAAAGAATTTTGTTATTCACACCTTTGACTATCACCACTTGAGTTCATGTGGATTATATTTTAACAGGTTTTGAGCTTTTACTAAGCCATTCTATACTGCTGGATTTAAACATCTTTGGATGAAGCAGAGTTAGTGTGCTATTATACATTGCAAACTTGTGCTTCTCTTGTTTTTCTGACTCACTACCTCTAGCACTCCAATTCCAAAAGTTCTTGGACCCCACCTTGTTCTACAATCCAGTGCCTTCATCCTGATTCACTGTTCTTCACTCCACTCAGGTCCTTTCTTCCGTCTTTACGGGGCTTAGAGGTCATAGTCCATTGTTGTAACACTTCCTTGTAGACACCTACGACTCCCTCCCAACACACACTTTCTTTCTCTAACTTATCTGAAAAAAAATTCTCAGTTCTGATTACTCCAGCTCCCTGTCTACTCTGTGCCTGCACCTGTGCTGTGGTTGGGGAAAAAAGCAAAACACAGCTATACTGACAAATCTCACTTTAAATTCATGACCAGTAATCTCTCACATGGGCCCATAGCACTGCCAAGGAAAGTCCACCACATTTCCAGAATCTCCTTCTTTCATTTCTCTAGGCAAGCATGTAATATCTTCTCCTTTGACAAACTTTCAGTATCTCCTCCTTCACCCTCATTCTTGGCCAGTGGCTTTGGTTCCTATTTCCCTTAAAAAATAAAAATGATAAGAAAAAACTACATACTCCCAATCATATCTCCTATCCTACTTGTACCCATGCTCCTATATACTCACATTCCTCCAGTTATTCAAGATATAAACTACCTGGACTCCTATCTGAGGACAGCCCTCCACTTATCACTGGATTCCATCCTCTTCATCTGTATTCAAGAATATCGCTATTAAAAAAACGGAATATCACTACAGCCATTCTCTCCTCTCTCTTCTGCATCATCAATTTTCACTCCTTCTACTTGTTTCTCATCAGCCTATAAATGTGCTATATTTCTCCCACCTCAAAAGAAAAGGAAAAGAACCGTCTCTTGGTCTCACATTCTTCTCCCTCTTCCTCCGCTTTTCTCTGTGCCCATTAATTTTCATCCTTGCCTCCCATTTATTCATGAACCCTCCAAGTTTTTTGTCCCCAGTACCACCAGAACAGTTCTTGTCATGATCAACAATTTGTAAGATCCAATGGTCAGTTCTTCATTCGTATTTTACTTGACTCATCAGCAGCAGTAGGCAGAATTGGCCTCTTCTGCTTCATAAAATATGTTCTTTACTTGATATTTGGGACATCTAGTTCTCTTCTCACCTCACTGGCTCCTCCTTTTCAGTCTTTTTTGCTGATTTTCAAATCTTTCTGACCACTAAATGTTGCCGTGCTCAAGCTAAGTGCTTCTCTTCTCTATTTACATTCTCTCTCTTAGGTGACTTTAGCCTGGCCTGTAACTTTAAACATTATCTATATTCTGACAATGTCTAAATTTCTGTCTCCAAATTGGAGATTTCTCTGGATTTTTGGACTCCTATATCAAACTCACACTAAACATTTTCACATGGATATCTGTTAGGCATCTCAAAATTAATATATTTACTGTTCCTGTTCTCTTCCCCCATTCCGCAAAACCTGCTTCCTGCCACCCATTTTCCCACGTTGGTAATTGCCAATAGGTTTTCCAGCTCCTCAAAACAAAGACAGTGCAGTATTCATTACTTTTTAATTGAGATAAAATTCACATGCCACAAAATTCACTCTTTTTAAGTATACAATTCAGTGAGTTTTGTGCAACCATCACCACTATCCGATTGCAGAAGATTTTCATCAACCCGAAAAGAATCCTTGGTTCAGTCATTCTTTTTTCTTGCTGTTTGTTTACTCTAGTTTCTTGTCTTAGGAAAATGCAAATTAAAACCACAATGAAATATTACTGCATACCTCTCAGAATAGCTAAAATAAAAAATAGTGATAACAACAAATGCTGGCAAGAATGTGAAGAAAGTGGATCATTCATACGTTGCTGGTGCACATGCAAAATGATACAGCCACTCTGGAAATAGAGACGTAGTTTGGTAGTTTTGTTTTAATTTTCATTTAAGTCATTCTTGACTCCTCTTTCTCACATGTTGCACTTCGAATCTATCAGCAAATTCTGCTAGCTTTCCACTCCAAACATATCCAGAACCTAAGTACTTTCTGTCACCTACACCGTTATTAAAATTGGGATGTTCCAGGATTACAAAAACAGTGCCCTAACTGGGCTCCTTGATTCCCACCCTTGTCTCCCTCTCAAAAAAATAGCTGTAAAGAGCCTTTGAAAAATCGCAGTTAGATTGGCTGGGTGCAGTGGCTCACGCCTGTGATCCTAGCACGTTGGGAGGCTGAGGCGGGCAGATCACCTGAGGTCAGGAATTCGAGACCAGCCTGGCCAACATGATGAAACCCCATCTCTGCTAAAAATACAAAATTATCCGGATATGGTGGTGGGTGCCTGTAATCCCATCTATTCGAAAGGCTGAGGTGAGAGGACTGCATGAACCCAGGAGGCAGAGGTTTCACTGAGCCAATATCACGCCATTGCACTCCAGCCTGGGCGACAAGAGTGAGACTCAGGGAAAAAAAAAAAAAAATCTAAGTTAGATTGTCTGAATACGCTCTTCAGAATTATCTCATGGTTTTCCTTCCCTTTAGAGTAAAATCTAACCTTTACACAGTTTCCTTCAAGGCCCTGTATGATCTGGTTCTGTTAGTTCTCCAACTTCCTCTTCTACCTCTCTCTCCAGCTTGCTTAGTGGGCTCTAGCCACAGCAACCTCCTTGCTGCTCTTCAAACATACCAAGTACACCCCCAACTCAGCCTCTCTCTCATCAAGTACCCAAGAGGCTGCCTCCCTCGCTTCCTCTACGTCTCTGCTCAAATGTCACCTTATCCATGAGTCCTTTCCTGAAATTTTTGTATTAAATAATATGCACCAGCACTCCCAATCCTCCTGGCTTGTTTTAGTTTTTTTCCCCCCATAGCACATATTTCCATTTGACAGAACACCAATATACTTGCTTATGTATTTACTCTTTTCTTTTTCTTTTTTTTTTTTTTTTTGAGACAGAGTCTTGTTCTGTTGCCCAGATTGGAGTGCAGCGGTGTGATTTCGGCTCGCTGCAACCTCTGCCTCCCAGGTTCAAGCAATTCTCCCACCTCAGCCTCCTGAATAGATGGGATTACAGGCACCAACCACCATGCCCAGATAATATTTGTATTTTCAGTAGAGATGGGGTTTCACCATGTTCGCCAGGCTGGCCTCGAAATCCTGACCTCAGGTGATCCACCTGCCTCAGCCTCCCAAAGTTCTGGGATTACAGGCGTGAGCCACCATGCTCAGCCTATACTTATTCCCTGACTTCTCCCAACTAGTATGTAAACTTCAAACTGGCAAGGAATTTGTCTTAAAACAGGACCTGGCATGTAAGAAGCACTCAATTAATATTCATTCACTGAATGAAAGAAAAAAGGAAACAGCACATGACCAGAACAACAACAACAAAAAGACAGGATAAACAAGACAATCTACATTTACAACAGAAGAATTGAATCTGGGGGTGTTTGTTAAGAATTGTGATCAAGCTTAAGTTTTTCCCAGAAAAAAGGAGGTTTAAATAGTACAAGAATGTGAATTTGACAGATTGCATCTTGTAATAAGTAAGTTCTAAAGAGAGAGTTTTATATATGAAAATGTCTAGCTAATAGCATCATGGGCATAATAATGGATCTTCATCTAAGTTTATTCAGTCTTTACCCAACTTGTCATGGATGGCCAAGAGATTAGCAAAGGTTGGATGCAGGTGGAACATACTCTGACTCAGGGATACTTATTTCATAATTAGACAGCAGTTTCCTAATTGTTGGCCATCCTTTCTTCCCATACACATGATTCAGCCCTTAGGGTTATCTCTGGATACCCATCACTTGGGTTGCTGGTCACTCCTGTGTAAAGAGAACCAGCCTTGAGAAAAGAGAAATTTCCTCCAGTGGTCTACACCTTAGTAGATGAGGGTAGTAGCAACAGGAGAAATCTATTTTATAGATTAAAATCAGAAGAAAGGAGAAATTTCTGCTAAGAGAGGGGAGAACAGTAGACTGTCTATCAACAAGATAAACTATAGAAAAGTGATCACTAGCATATGAACCATTCCCCAAGGCACTGTAGGTCAAAACAGATACACGTGTTGGAAGATCTAGGAACCTGTAGATGAATTCCTCTAGAACAAGAAAACAACATTAATAACAGTTTATATTTATTGAACTTTTTGTTAAATGGTGACCTAAACCTTTTATGCATATTGACAAGTTTAATTCTCACCATAACTTTACTGAGTAGGCATCATTATTATCTGAAAGGCAGTGAGATTGAGTAACCTGCTCATGGCCATGTAATTAGCAAATGAAGGGGTCTTGAGATGAACCCAGACAACCTGGCTTTGGAGTTCATCATCAATTTTTTTTTCTAAATCCTGTCAAGATATAATTTATACACTATAAAATGCATTTTAAAGTGTATAATTTAATTATTTTAGCATATTTGTGAAGTTGTGCGACCATCATTACGATTTTAGAACATTTTCATCACTCCAAAATAAGCTCCATACCCATTGTCAATCACTCCCCATTTTTCTTCAGATCCCCAAACTCAAGAAACAACTAATCTGCTTTCTATCTCTATTGAATTAGCTCTTGTGAACCTTTCAGATGAATGGAATTATACAATATATGGTCTTTGATTCATCCATGTCGTAGCATGTATCAGCACTCCATTTCTTTTTTATCAAATCATATTTGGTTGTCTGGATACACCACATTTTATTTACCCATTCATCAGTTGAAGAGCATTTGCATTGCTTTCACCTTTTCCTGTTATAAATAATGCTTCTGTGAACATTCGTGTACAGGCTTTCATTGCTTTGGGGTATAAACTAGGAATGGAATTGCTGGGTCATACAGTAACCTGGTATTTAACCTCTTGAGGAACACATGGTCTTAATCACTACACAGGATATTTCACACAGTGGATATGAAGTCACAACTGTCTCTAAAGATTTTGGGGTTATTATTGCCTCTTACATTCTAAAACTTCGTGTTTTTTCTTCTTTTGAAATTCAACATCCTGTTATTTCAGCATAAAATGGAACTTGGCTAATTTGAAGCTTGAGGTGAACACATTTTAATGAATCTATGATAAGTGCCAAGGACTATTATAAGATCTATGATGGATACAGGGAAAAAATATATTTCTATGAACAGTCTGTACACCTTTAATAAACCTTTATTGAGCATCCACCAAGTGCCACTCACCATTAATCCTTCCCTGGCCAGGCATGGTCATGTAAGTCTGTAGTCTCAGCTACTCAGGAAGCTGAGGCATGAGGATTACTTGAGTCCAGGAGTTTGAGGCTGCAGTGGACTATGATCATGCTTGTAAATAGCCTCTACACTCCAGTGTGGGCAACATAATGAGATCCTGTCTCTAAAAAACAAATCAAGACAAAACAAAATGCCAAATCTTAAACCCTGTCTGCGTGTAACTTAAAATCTTCTGGAGAAGACAAATACATGTCAGTGTGAACTTTTGTAAGAACAACTAAGTATAAATATGTGTTGTTTTGAAATCCTTTAATAGGAGCATGAACTCAGGGAGGTCAGAAAAGGCTTTCTTGAGAAAAAAACACTTAAGTGAGGATCTGAAGTGTTGAAGGAGTTAACGGGTGAAATGCAGGAGGGGAGAGGGTCACTGGCAATTAAAACAGCCTGTGTCAAGGCATTGATGCAGGAAGAAACCATGCAAGTATGAAGACTCCAAAGAAGAGAGAGAGTGCTCAGGGAGCAGAGGATGCTGGGAATGAGAGGTGAAGGGGCCAGACCATGCAGAACCTTATAGGCCAAATTAAGAAGTTTGCAGCCAGGCGCAGTGGCTCACACCAGTAATCCCAGCACTTTGGGAGGCCAAGGTGGGCGGATCACCTGAGGTCAGGAGTTTTGAGAACAGTTTGGTCAACATGGTGAAATTCCATCTCTACTAAAAATACAAAAATTAGGCCGGGCGCGGTGGCTCAAGCCTGTAATCCCAGCATTTTGGGAGGCCAAGACGGGCGGATCACGAGGTCAGGAGATAGAGACCATCCTGGCTAACACGGTGAAACCCTGTCTCTACTAAAAAATACAAAAAAAAAAAAAAACCGGGCGAGGTGGCGGGCGCCTGTAGTCCCAGCTAATGTAGTCCCAGCTACTCGGGAGGCTGAGGCAGGAGAATGGCGTAAACCCGGCAGGCGGAGCTTGCAGTGAGCTGAGATCTGGTCACTGCACTCCAGCCTGGGCGACAGAGCCAGACTCCGTCTCAAAAATAAATAAATAAATAAATAAACTACAAAAATTAGCCAGGCATGGTGGTGGCTGCCTGTAATCCCAGCTACTGGGAGGCTGAGACAGGAGAATCACTTGAACCCAAGAGGTGGAGGTTGCAGTGAGCCGTGATCACACTATTGTATTCCAGCCTGAGAGACAAGAGTGAAATTCTGTCTTAAAAAAAAAAAAAGTTTGCTTTTTAATATTAAATAAAAGAGAAGTAAAATGTGATGTGTTCATGTAATGAAATAGTATTCAGACATAAAAGGAAATGAAGTTCTAATACATGTTACAACATAGATAAACTTTGGAAACATTATTCTAAGGGAAAGAAGCCAGACCAAAAAAAAGGACAAATGTATGATTTAAATACAAAACCCAGAATATGCAGATTAACAGAGACAGAGAATAGACTAGAGGTTAGCAGGGGATGGGGAGGAGGGGAAATAAGAAGATATTGCTTAATGTTTATAGAGCTCCTGTTTGGGATAATGAAAAAGTTTTGGAAATAGTGGTGAAAGCTGCACAATATAAATGTACTTAATGCCATTGTATTATACACTTAAAAATTGTTAAAATGAGAAGTTTTATGTTATAGATATTTTACCACAATAAAATTTTTTCAAAAGAAGAAGAGAAGCCATTAACAAATTTAAAATAGGCTGTGTAGGGGAGTAGAACATGACGTGATCAAATTTAGATTTTTTTCAAGGTCACTTTAGTTGTAGTATAGTAGAACTGGATGGGATCCAAAATGGATATGAATGGACCAGTTAGATCAGGACAGATCTAATAAATATAAATTTTAGATTACTAATTGGTGGAGATGTAGGGAGGTAATAAGGATGTCAGTCTGAATAGGGAATACCGTAACAGATCCAAGTTTGAGTAGGTCAACGTTTGAGTTATGTGATGCCCATGGAGTGATATCAACTAGATAGTTTGTCATGAGTCTGGAACTCAAGGGAAAGATATAGACTCGAGTTATAATACAAAGACTCAAATCTCTCTTTTAAAAAACTGTGACATTGTTGAGGCCACAAAATTTGCCTATATAGACACATTTGGAGAAAATAAAATGTGGTAAGTGATCAAATATCAAAATGTTTTTTATCAATAATAATTTTTAAACTACGTAAATATAGAAAAGAGAGAAACAAATGCAGTCCAGAAATACTGAGATACATTACCTGAAGGAGTGGGATTGGAGGTGGCCTGAGAATTTGGCATGATTTGATTTGTCAAAGAGGAAGGGGAGACAGGGTTATTGGTGGAAAAGCTATGCTAATCAGTGGGAAACTGTGAGGGCTCAGCAATGGTACAACTAAAGAAAAAGAACTGAGGCTGTGATGGATAGTATAACAACGGTATAACATGATTATACATCACCACCACTGGGTGCTTCAGACCACTAACTCAAATGCATGGGAGGCGGTGTGCTGGCCTCTCACCACAGGGCCTGTGGAAGCAGCCCAGCCTGCTAGCAGGACTCCAGGTTCTCCTGCTGAAGCTCTATTCTGAGAGCCAGCCACCATACCTAACTTGGCGCTTGCAGCCTCACCACTCTGTGGAGCACTTGTGCTGTTCTCTGTAGGTGGGACCACCTGGCCTCCGGAAGAAGCCATTGAAGACCCAGGGCCATCAGTGACTCCCCACAGAGCTGGTTAATGGAGATGAGCATTATTCAAAGGGGAGCACACTCTGGGGCTCTGAGCACAGTGGATCCCTTTCAGGAACACAGAGATTCATCATCACACATCCCTACTGCTGAGTCAGTGCTCAGATTATACTCCTGGATCCATTGCTTGGAACTTGGCAGAAACAAATGTCTAGTATAGGGTACCCGGCTTAGTGCCTATCCCCACATGTACCCTTTAGCTTTTGTGCTTTTGAGATGGGAAAATGCATCAAATCCACAGAAATTTCAAAAAGAAAAGAAAGATAAGAAGGGAGAGAGGAAGGACGAAGGGAAAAAAGGAAGGAAGAAAGGATGGAGGAAGGGAGGGAGGGATTGAGAGAGGAAGGAAGGACTCACTGTTGAAGGAACTATGAAATTGGCACTCCTGATTTTTTTTTTTGAGCAACTTGGCAAAATAGTAAATTGTTTTTAAAATCTGTGCAGTCATTCTACATTAAGAAAATGACTCTAAGGACATAACCTAAATAAATTTTATGCACAGATGTTCATTATAGAATTATGTAAAATAGTAAAAAGTTGTAAAAAAAATAGCAAATAGTTAAGTGAATTAAGATACCATGCATTGTAATATTAGTCATCAAAATATTTTATAGAAACTTATTATTTTATTTACTAAAGCTTAAAATATTTTGTATTGCAATATTAAGCCACAAAATCAAAATAGTGTGATCTCAACTTTTTTAGGAGGTAAAAAAGACTGAAGAGACATTTGAAAAAAAATCAATAGCAGTTATCTCTATGGGTAATGGAATTACAGGTGATTTTTTAAAAAATTTCCAGCTACACTTTACAGATTTTCTTCAATATGAACATAGTTAATTTGTTATTGTAAATAAATATACAATTAGAAAGAATAGAAAAAAAAACACCACAATGGGAGGGTGAATTGGAAATTCTGATTAAATCATTTTACTTGTATGGAATTTGGAATTATGTCACATTCTGTTCTGTCTATTGACCACAAGCACTGCCTTTCCCCTCCCCAGAGTCTTCCCTGTTAGTTAAATATTAAGTCAGTGGAGGCTCATTCTTAGAGGAAGTTCCAGAGCAGGCATCTTTTTTGTTTGCCATCAGAGAAGCTGGCTGGCATGGTTTGGAAGGAAAGCATCCCGCCTCGTGAGTGTCAAACACTGATTTCAGCATGGCCCCTGTGCTACGGTGCCTAGTGTGACAAGGTGCAAGGCCAAGCAGGGGCAGCCTAGACTGACAGCTGGTGCCTTGGGCTTTGCCAGCCTCACTGAGTGGCTAGCCAGCTTGAAAAGGCAACAGGAAGCAGATGGCCAGCCCAGTCCTCTCTTTGGCTGGCCTATGACAGCCATCTGGAGAAAAAGAATATTGATCCGCCGCCTGGAGAGGAAGGTGCTGGTAATAAATAACTCTGATTGTCACATTTTGCACATTCAGGGCCCAGGGAGTGGCTGTGGAAGCTCTTCAGGTGTTGACGGGAAACAATCCCAAGCATCATAGCTCATAGATACACACGATACCCTTACTGGAGGGGGTCAGCTTTCTGGGATCAGGAGCCCACAGGACTCAATAATCCCACTAATACAACAGGACCCACAGTGGTGTGAATGTCACCCAAGCAGGCACAGAGTAATGCAGAAAGCCCGTGCAGGCTGAACAACATGCCACTGCATGAGACCCTCCATTCCTCTGCATTTGCCTCTCTGTCCCCAAATTCTCTAGCTGTCCTCTATGCCCCTGAGTTAAGTATCAGTTCTGTAAGGAATCATTTGCAGTCTAAGTTCAGTTGCTCCATGTGTCTTCAGATGCATTCCTTTTTGACTTAAATTTCTGGCTTCTCCAAATGAAGATTATAAACCCCAGTTCTTTTTTTCTTTTTTTTTTTTTTTGAGACGGAGTCTCGCTCTGTCACCCGGGCTGGAGTGCAGTGGCCGGATCTCAACTCACTGCAAGCTCCGCCTCCCGAGTTCACGCCATTCTCCTGCCTCAGCCTCCCGAGTAGCTGAGATTACAGGTGCCGCCACCTCGCCCGGCTAGTTTTTTTTTTTTGTATTTTTTAGCCGAGACGGGGTTTCACCATGTTAGCCAGGATGGTCTCGATCTCCTGACCTCGTGATCCACCCGTCTCGGCCTCCCAAAGTGCTGGGATTACAGGCTTGAGCCACTGCGCCCGGCCTTTTTTTCTTTTTTTCTTTTTATTTTTTGAGACAGAGTCTTGCTCTGTCATCCAGGCTGAAGTGCAATCGCATGATCCCGGCTCGCTGCAACCTCTGCCTCCCGGGTTCAAATGATTCTCCCGCCTCAGGCTCCCAAGTTGCTGGGATTACAAGCACCTGCCACCACACCCAGCTAATGTTTGTATTTTAGTAGAGACAGGGTTTTGCCATGTTGGCCAGGCTGGTCTTGAACTCCTGACCTCAAGCGATCCACCTGCCACGGCCTCCCAAAGTGCTGGGATTACAGGCGTGAGCCACCATGCCCAGCCTAAACTCCAGTTCTTTAATGTTTAGGAGGCTCTGTGTTCTGGAAGTTGAAATGTCAATAAAGGTGTGTGTAAGTGAAGGCAAAAGGAAAAAAGAGAGAAAAAGGTGGGATAATCAACTAAGCCTCGTGCTTCTGAAGGTCAGTGTGCTGTCTGCATTTTCTGCAGCTCTGTAGCCCACTGTTCATTCAGGCAGACCATCACTGCCTGATTAAGAACCTCAGCAGCCTCTTAAATACCACCGCAAGAAAGTGCTGCAAATGACTCTGGGCAAATAGAAAAAGTGTACTCTCCAGGCCGATGCAACACCTCTCCAAGGAACAGGACATGTAGCATAGAGCAAGGGCTGAATTTTGGACTCAGTCACCCCTTTGGTGACGTTAAAGCAGGGAACCACCAGAACAACAGCCTGCAGAGACACTGACTGGAGGGTTTAGCCCATTTCAGGTTGTGAAAGGAAAATAAATCTTGGGACAGCAAAATCACTACACTAAAGGGAAACATCAAGCTGGGAACCGCTTAAGGCAAACCTGCCTCCCATTCTATTCAGTCATCCTTCTGCTCACTGAGTTAAATGCATGTCTGATTGTCTGAAAGGCTAATGAGAAACTCAAAAGAATACAACAATCTGTCTCTCACCTATCTATGACCTGGAAACCCCTCACCCACTTCAAGTTGTCCCACCTTTCCAGACAGAACCAATGTACATCTTACATATATTGATTGATGTCTCATGTCTCCCGAAAATGTATAAAAGCAAGCTGTGCCCTCACCACCTTGGGCACATGTCATTAGGATCTCTTGAGGGTGTGTCACCGGTGTGCATCCTTAACTTTGGCAAAACAAACTTCCTAAATTGCCTGAGACCTGTCTCTGATATTTTGGGTTAACAAGGTCTTCACCACTAACACAAAAATAAGGCCCAAATTTTGTCATGGTCATAAAGTGCAATTCGTGAAAGGATCTCAAAAGCCATTGTTTGTTTGTTTGTTTGTTTGTTTGTTTGTTTGTTTATTGAGACAGAGTCTTACTCTATCACCCAGGATGGAGTACAGTGGTGCAATCTCAGCTCACTACAACCTCTGCCGCCCGGGTTCAAACTATTCTGCCTCAGCCTCCAGAGTAGCTGGGATTACAGGCGCCTGCCACCACCCCTGACTAATTTTTGTAGTTTTAGTAGAGACGGGGTTTCACCATCTTGGCCAGGCTGACCTTGAACTCCTGATCTCATGATCCACCCACCTCAGCCTCCCAAAGTGCTGAGTTTACAGGTTTGAGCCACCACGCCTGGCTGGTTTATTTATTTAAGCATCAATGCATTTATTCAACAAACGTTTATGAAGGCCTACTCCATGCTCAGTGCCAAGATAAAAAGTTGAGTAAGCCATGATCTCTGTAAGGAGCTCCTTTGATAAGGAAAACATAAGTGTTTACATATATATGTGTACGTGTATGTGTGTGTGTATGTGTGTGTGTTTGTACCTGAATTTATCCATTGACTATTGATTATCTATCATCTATCTACCTATCTAGCTAGCCATCCATCCATCCATCCATCCATCTATCCATCCATCCATCCATCCATCCATCCATCCATCCGTCCATCCATCCATCCATCCGTCCATCCATCCATCCATTTATCCATCGATAATGAAAACTAAATGTTTGGTAAGCATGAGGGGAACCTCCTCTGCATGGAAAAGTTAGAAAAGCATGAAAGCATTTGAGCTGGCCCTTAAAACTGTGAGTAAGACTTCTTTCTATCGAAAACTATTTTGGGGGAAGGGGGCAGGCAGCATACCCAGTTAAAATCTACATTCTGACTAATCATAATGTGACTAATTTCTGGCCAGTGAGATGTGAGTAAATATGTGAGACTTTCAAGAAGTCTTCTTAAAGGGGAAGGAATGAATATTTTTATTCTTTTTGCTTTCAGCCTGGAACTCAAATGTGATGGTTGCAATTCTAGACGCCACCTTGAATTATGAGGTGTACTTAAGTTACGGGGTGTACTTAAGTCATGTGCTGGGGGTGGTAAAACAGGGACATAGGAGTCTGACACCTTGACACCTGTGGGACTGCCACACTATCCTTGGACTGCCTCATTCTTGACTTTTTTTATGTAAGAGAAATTTAAATTTGTATCTTGTTTGAGACACAGGTAACTTTTTTCATTATATATACACAAATCGAGGCTGGTTCCGGTGGTTCATGCCTGTAATCCCAGCACTTTGGGAGGTCAAGGCAGGCAGATCATCTGAGGTCGGGAGTTTGAGAACAGCTTGACCAACATGCAGAAACCCTGTCTCCACTAAAAATACAAAATTAGCCAGGTATGGTGGCGCATGCCTGTAATCCCAGCTACTTGAGAGGCTGAGGCGGGAGAATCGCTTGAACCCGGGAGGTGGAGGTTGCAGTGAGCTGAGATTGTGCCATTGCACTCGAGCCTGGGCAACAAGAGTGAAACTGTGTCTCAAAACAAACAAACAAAACAAACAAACAAACCAACAACAACAAAAACAAATCAAAATCTAATGACATAGCTGCCGGGCGCAGTAGCTCGGTTGGGCGCGGTGGCTCATGTCTGTAATTCCAGCACTTTGGGAGGATGAGGCAGGTGGATCACCTGAGGTCAGGAGTTTGAGACCAGCATGGCCAACATGTTAAAACCCCGTCTCTACTAACAATATAAAAATTAGCCAGGGGCGGTGGCAGACTCCTGTAGTCCCAGCAACTCAGAAGGCTGAGGCAGGAAGATTGCTTGAACCCGGGAGGTGGAGGTTGCAGTGGGTCGAGATCACACCACTGTACTCCAGCCTGGGCAACACAGTGAGACTCCGTCTCATGAAAAAAAAAAAAAAGAAAGCTAATGACATAGAGACTTAAATGGCGTGATATGTTTGAAGAATGACATAAAGCTCATAATATTAGGTTGGAGTTGGACAAGGAGTATGGTAAAAATAAAGGAGAATAAGTATTCTGAAAAGAGATTAATTAGGGTTTTGAATTCATATTGAGGGGTTTCGATGTCTTTACAAACAAAAGGGATGTGATCTTAATCGTTTCCTTGGAAACTGTATAGAAGGAGAGTGGGTTAGAAATAAGAGAAACATGGAGCAAGGAAATCATTCAGTAGATTGTTTGCTAGAGTCCAACCAAAAAACGACAAAGGAGTAAAAGATGTCAATCCTGTGACAAGACAGATGTTTCCACTTCAGCCTTTGATTGGTTACAGGCCAATCCTTCATAGGGTGTAACCAATTGGAGGTCTCTAAAGGGCTCCTAGGGGTGTTGCCAAGTTAGTTTGGCTTTATAAAAGTCCTAATTGGAGAGGCTCTTGTGCGGCTTGCTGGAGCCCACTCCCATTCAGTGAATTGTCTTCAATACATATGTGCTTTCATTACTCCGTTCTTCTGTTGCTTTGGCTTTGGTTGCTTCATTCTTTTGTTACTTTGTGCATTTTGTTCAATTCTTTGTTCGACAGGCCAGAACCCGGGCAACTCTATTCGGTAACAGTTCTAGGGCAGAACTGACCTCCCAGTGGATAAGGAGGATAGAGTTCATGATTCCAGCTTGGGTGGATGGTCATAGCACTAGCTAAAACAAAGACGTGGTTGGAGAATTTCAGGAGGCAGGTTCTAGTGAAGTCCCACAGTTAACTATTTATCTTGTGACCTTACACAAGTCACTTAACCCCCGTGAGTCTCACTTGTAGTAGTGGTAAATCGGAAAAGTTGAACTCAGAAGTCTCTGCCTCTTTTGTAAATATATATATTTATAAAATATAAACCATATATAATGTATCTTACATATTATATAAATATGTGTTATAATAT
>NW_016805008.1:2508851-2538072 GCF_001698545.2 Rhinopithecus bieti
CCCGTCTCGGCCTCCCAAAGTGCTGGGATTACAAGCTTGAGCCACCGCGCCCGGCCAGATTACTTTTTCTTTTGCCCAAATTTTGGGAATTGAATTCCCTCTTTTACCATACCCATGTTCCCAAATCAAGGTCCTAGCATCCTCAATAAGAATTTGTTCTTTTAGGTAGCATTTTTGTTGTTGTTGTTGTTAAAGCTTGAGATTTCAAATTGAATTGCTCTGCAAGAGTTTTCTGATCTTAAGTATAACAAGATGGTGGTGAAGGTGGGGTATGGGAATTCATTGAGTTGATGTCAAAAAAGTCCTTCAAGTTTTGGGAGGCTGATATACTCCTCAAAAGCTAACTTTATCCATACGTTCATTTATTTAATAAATATTTATTGAATGTCAGCCAGTCTTACAGATCCTGAAAAACGGAACAGGAAGTAGAAAGATAAATATTTCTACCCTCATGGAGTTTATTATAGTCTAGCACAGAGGAGCAGAAATTGGTAATAATTTAAATGGAAATTCCGGCTTGGAATGTGGTAAGTACTAAGGAGAAAAAAATTGCACAGGAAAAAGGGATTGTATATATTAGATTTTTTAAAATTATCTTTTTTATGGGGCAACACCTTCTTCTGTAAAATAGAATGAGTGCTCCCGATTGTGTGTATTAAAGAAGAAGATTAAAACTTTAAATAAGGTCTTCAGAAAGGCCTCACCAACAAGATGAGTAAGGACCTGAAAGAAGTGGCCTAAGGATGTGAGGCCCATATTTGAGGAAGAGCAATCCAAGCCGGTACAAAGGCACTGGGGCAGGAAGTTCCATAGGCCGTTTGAAAAACAGGTAGCAAGCCAATGTAGTTGCCACAGAGAGAAGGGAGTGGACAGGGGAGTTGAGAGAGTTAAAGAGGTAACAAAATAAAAAGCTGAGATGTGAAGCCTAAGGGGTCTCCATCAGACTGGATGGGACAATAATAAAGTCCTTTCTAATGATCTGCCAAGTTACAAAGTAGAAGATGAAGTCATGGAAAGCTGCTGAAATATCAGGGAGCTAAAATGTCCCATGTTTTAAAGAAAAACCCATTCTCTACCAGACTTTTTTATTTCTGTACTGATTTTAAATTTAGCTATGAGAATAAAACAAAAGAAAACTGACTTAAGGGAAGGTCAGGAGCTCAGCTGTTAAAAAGCCTTTCTAAAGAAGATATGCAATATTTTCCAGGTATGCTTAGACTGAATTCATCAGGCTTGTCCACAGTGAATGATGACCTCTGACAGTCACTCACAGCGCTGTGATGCTGCAAGTCATCCACCCCTCTGCTGCTTTCCTGTTCTCCGTCTTATTCTGCTTTGATTTTTTTTTTTTTTTAAATAAGTCCATCATCCCATTCAGCCTGATTTCTACTGCAGGCTGAGTTCTACAATCAGTTCTCAGCTCACAATGAAATTTTCATCAGCTGAGTCATTGCAGTTGAATAGACGTAGTCCCGTCCCCAGGAAGAGGACAAGATGACCTAATTGGGCTTTTTCATTTCCACCACCAGTGATACCATGAATACAACACAATAAGTAGTGTGCTTAGCATTGTAAAAGAGTAGAACTTCTCTATATTTAAAATAATCAGCGCTCATTAGAAGCAGAACAGTGTAAATTAGTGACTCTAACACTGGAAGTTAGAACATGAAAGTTTAATTCCTAGTTTTATTACTGATTTACCATGAGATCTTAATTGATGTGTGGCATTGTCCTCAGCCTTATTGTCTATAGCTGGAGAATCTAAGCCTTCTTTTATTCTGTAGCTTCTGATTATTGGCAGTATCAGAAATGAGTCGGAGCACAGTAATCAAAGCCATTTCCGTTTGGCTCAAGAATTTTAATTTACTTTTGTGAAACTGACTTTTTGGGAAGTCACAGCATTTGAAATTAAAGTATAAAGCACACAGCTGATTCAAGAAAAATTAGAAATTATATGTACTGTATATGCTTTGTATCTCATGACCTTCCTCCCTTTCTTACTCCTCTTTCTTCCTTCCTTTCTCCTCTTTTTTCCTTCCTTCACCGCCCAAAGTAAATCTGTCCTTCATCTTTATTTTCAAGCAAGCTTTCTAGATCACACCTTGTCTAGAGGCTGGAAAATGTTTAGTTTTTAAGAAGGGAAGTTGGAACCTCCTGGACTTTAAATGCTCATGTTTATAATATCTTTTCTCAGATAAAATAGCAGGTTAAAAAAAAAAAAAAAGCCCAGGTAACTAGATCAGATTACAAGTACCAGCATCCAAGGTCAGAAAAATCCATGCACAACAGTTTCCATGGACTACCCTGCTTTGAGCAGACCAAGGAAGCAGTCAGCAGAGGCAGGCCTTTTACTGCATGCAATGAATCCAAGGCTTACTTTTGAACTTAATGCCATCTAGCATCTTATCTCAATTCTAGATGAAATCTAAAGTATTTTCTTTCCTCCAGTAATCCAAGTTACCTACTATCTAGGCCTCTTAAAAACAGGGAGTCTTAGAAAATACCCTCAGAAGTATTTAAGGAGCTGAACGCAGTGGAAGTTTATACACACACACATACACACACACACACATATATATATACACACACTTTAAGTTCTGGAATACATGTGCACAGCGTGCAGGTTTGTTACGTAAGTTTACACGTGCCATGGTGGTGTGCTGCACCCATCAATCCATCATCTACATTAGCTATTTGTCCTAATGCTCTCCCTCCCCTAGTCCTCACCCCCTGACAGGCCCTGGTGTGTGTTGTTCGCTTCCCTGTGTCCATGTGTTCTCATTGTTCACCTCCCACTTATGAGTGAGAACATGCAGTATTTGGTTTTCTGTTCCTCTGTTAGTTTGCTAAGAATGATGGTTTCCAGCTTCATCCATGTCCCTGCAAAGGACATGAACTCATCTTTTTTTATGGCTGTATAGTATTCCATGGTGTATATATGCCACATTTTCTTAATCCAGTCTATCATTGATGGGCATTTGGGTTGGTTCCAAGTCTTTGCTATTGTGAATAGAGCTGCAATAAACATACGTGTGCATGTGTCTTTATAACAGAATGATTTATAATCCTTTGGGTATATACCCAGTAATGGGATTGCTGGGTCAAATGATATTTCTGGTTCTAGATCCTTGAGGAATTGCCACACTGTCTTCCACAATGGATAAAAACCCTGAAGAAAACCTAGCCATGCAGTGGAAGTATTTAAGGGGTTGAATGCAGTGGCTCACACCTGTAATCCTAACACTTTTGGAGGCTGAGACAGGATGATTGCTTGAAGCCAGGAGTTCAAGACCAGCCTGGACAGTATAATGAGACCCAGTCTCTACAAACATTTTTTAAATAAAAAATTAAAACATTAAAAAAGAAGGGCAAAGTGCCATGATATATAAAGTTTACCCCTGAATGGTTTCAAGGGAAAAAATCTAGATAGATATCACAAATGATAAAGCAAATGGAGTCAAATGTTAATAATTGATGAATCTGGGAAAAAGGTATATGAGTGTTATTTGTACTATTTTATTTTGCAACTTTTCTGTAAGTTTGAAATTATTTCTACACATATATAAAGCAGGTACTAACAGTATGAGTGTATTTTGTATATATATATTACACATATGTATGAGTCTATATATGTACATATTACATGCACACGGAAAGCTCTAAAAGGAAAGACACTAAGGTATTACAAACAGGATATCCAGGTGGAGGGAATGTAAAGTTTTATTTTTCTCCTGCCTATATTAGTTTTCTACACTACACACATACTATATCTGTAATAATAAACATATTTTTAAAGAGCAAGTAAGTGAAAACCAGAACAATATACCATTTGTATTAGAAGGAACACCAAAATTTTGGCCATAAGTCGTTCAAGAGGACTTATGAATCATAAACTGCTTTGACTCCTTTTGAGCAATGCTCTTACCATCATATATAAAGAATCTTTTTTTTTTTTTTTTGAGATGGAGTCTCGCTCTGTCCCCCAGGCTGGAGTGCAGTGGCGTGTTATCAGCTCACTGCAAGCTCCACCTCCCGGGATCATGCCATTCTCCTACCTCAGCCTCCTGAGTAGTTGGGACTACAGGTGCCCGCCACCGTGCCTGGCTAATTTTTTTTGTATTTTTAGTAGAGACGAGGTTTCACCGTGGTCTCGATCTCCTGACCTTGTGATCTGCCCGTCTTGGCCTCCCAAAGTGCTGGGATTACAGGCGTGAGCCACCGCGCCCAGCCCATATATAAAGAATCTTTAGGGATATGCAGCCACATATCTTGATGCTGAGGCCTGATTTATAATAAACACTAAAGATGTCAGCTACGTCAACCACTCACCGTGGTGTCTGGTTAGGTCTGGATGAGCATGAATTTAAGCATATTGCTATTCATTCATACCTCAAAGTCACCTCATTTATATATCCCTGAAATTCATCAGTAATGGTTTGTCTTAGGGCTAGAAATTACCAAGATGTGAGTAATGTATGAGGTTGTAATCCAACAGACAATGGCTGGTGAATACCACTGGCTTGTTTCCCTTCTTTGACTGGACATAACAGCTCCCAGACCTCGATTTTGACATCCATACAGGTAACAAAGTCATAGCAGGGTTCGTGAAGGTCAAGTTAAGTTTCCCCAACTGTCTTTCACTGCCTGGGTTCAGGCTTTCAAGCAGCAATCCCTGAAAAGTTGGAGAGGCCACATGGCCATTAGCTGGTGTCTTGCACCCTCACTGGCCTTAGTCCTCTCTTGATAGGGCAATCTGTGAAGTTGTTAATGGCTTAGCTTTTAGAGAATACCCTTCATACTCTACTTTGTTCATCACTCACCTCAAAGAAGCTTTTAAATTTGATGTTATTTGGGCTAACAGGTATTTTTTTCCAGAAACAGTATTCACTCTGCACTATGTAGGTTTGTCAGCATTTGTACTTATCAAGGGACATCATCAACCCTGCCCTTGCTAACTTTAAGTCTTTACTCTGGCTTTCCCAGAATCCTGCCAAAAATGATTATGTCATCTAAATAGATAAATGCCTCTAGGTAATTTATATCCCCCAATTACCTTCTCCATTAAACACTGAAAACTGGCAGAGGCCCTGGAAATATGTTTGGGCAGTTTTCCAAATTAATATTCCACCCCTTTCTCACATACAGGGCTGATAAAGTCATTTTTTTTCTTGATCTCCTTTAGCCATATGTGTTTAATCATTCTTACACCTCAAGTCCAGACGTGACCTCCAGTGTCTCCTTGGCAGTCAGTCCAAGATGGCTTGAACTTCTGGGACAGGTTACTAGTCCATTTTGGTGCACATATTCAGAATGCAATAGTCCATGTAATGATAGTTTGCCAGATTGTTTTTATACCACCATGATGGGCTATACCTAAGGCTCTAGAATTTGGGTATAATGATGCTAATGACTCCTTAATATGCTGTCATATGTAGTTGGTTTTTGACCTTACAGCCTATCTGGAATGCTCCTGGAAAGTGCGTGGATCATTTTAGTTCTATTCTTTGTTGTCACTCTGAGCATAACGTAGTTTTCACTCAAGGAAGAAGAAAAATTGTTCCTATCTTAAAAGTTGTCCTCCTAGCGTCTCCTTCCCCTTGTTGGGTACTGAGAAATCAAAATCCAAACATTTCACTTTAATTTGGTAGATACTATGGATGCTACTCTGTTTAGAAAATCAAGGGTATGTCATATGTCTCTGTTTGGCCAATGTGTCCATTCTCTTTTTTTAGGTAGCAGAAAATAAACATGAGTAGAAAAACACATCTAACTATGCAAGATTGGCTTGGCATGGTGGCTCACACCTATAATCCCAGCACTTTGGGAGGCAGATCACGAGGTCAAGAGTTTGAGACCAGCCTGGTCAACATGGTGAAACTCTGTCTCCACTAAAAATACAAAAATTAACTGGGCATGGTGGCAAGCACCTGTAATCCTAGCTACTCAGGAGGCTGAGCCAGGAGAATTGCTTGAACCCAGGAGGCAGAGGTTGTAGTGAGCCGAGATGATGCCACTGCACTCTGGCCTGGGTGACAGAGCAAGATTCCATTTCACAAAAAAAAAAAAAAAGGCAAGGTCTGCCTGCTGCTGACACCACTGGCTTGCCTTTCTAAAAGGTTGGAATTTATTCTCATAAGTAATGAAATCCTCCAGGGGCCTCCCAGAACAGTGCATATAATACTAGATTATCTACCTCCTAGATGATCCCAGAGCCACTGGGAAAAATTCAAGTCTAAAATTTAAAAAATTAGTAAAAGCAAGAGTAATTCTCTGAACTTAAGTCATGCAAGCTCAAAGCTGTTTACCTCTGACTTGTGAGATGACGTCAACATTTCCCATTAGAGCTTCAACCTTATATAATTTGAGGGCTTTCTATAAGAGGAAGAATATAAAATTACATATGCAAAATTAGATGTAAAGGAGAGTATTTAATTAAAATGAGAAAAAAATAACAGCACATTACAAAATTCAAAAAGCTGGCTGTGGCAAAATAAAGACGGCCACGATTTCTTTGCTATTCGTCCCATTGAGAAGTGAAGTCTAGTTCCACTTTCCTTGAATGTGGACTGGCTTCAGTCACTTGACAAATTTGCTGTGGCAGAACTGAGACTAGGTCACAAGAAGCTTGTTATACTTTCACTCAGGCCCCTTGGAACACACACTCTTGGAACCCATCCACAATGCTGCGAGGAAGCGCCAATATTCCTGGGAGACCTATGTGGGCAGGAACCGAGGCTCCTGGTTGAACAGCTTCCAACTGAGCTGCCAGTCAGCAGCCAGCAACAACTCTCCAGCCATGCAGTGATTACTCCCACTGTTGTAAACTACTCTCTAGCCATTTGCCATAGTGATTAGAATGAGGCTTTGGAGCCAGACTGCTTAAACTTGAATATCTGATCCCACTTTGTAGCTGCATGACTTTGGGAAAGTTACCTAAGTACTATACTTCCGTTTCTTCATCCAAATAATAGAGAAATAACTTTCTATTGCAAATGGTTTTTGGAATTAAACAACCTGAATTGATCATTACGTATAGAGAATTTAAACAAATGCCTGCGAACGCTCAATAAATGTGAACTATTGTTATAAATAGCTATCATCTAAGCTTCCACCAAACTCTTTGATGCTGGCTACTAGAGGGCGTTCAGCAGTCTCCTAATGCTAACTTGCCCCTCTTCTGTGTGATTCTCTGAGGTCTTCTCTCTGGTCTCTTACCCTCAGACCTCCCCTCAGGCTTCAGTGCTTTCCTGGCTTCCTCCAGGAGGATGGAGTAGCTCAGGCACATCATCAACTTTCCAGGTGCATCTTTCTGGCATAAATTCTGTATCCTTTATCTTCAGGTCTTCCCTTTGGATACTTTACTACTTACCAGTATTTTATTCATACTATAAAATTATGATTTCTCAAGGCAATCTGTATGTTCTGATTAAGAAAAAGTTTTCACACAAGGAGGTTGGCTCAGGTGAGTACAAAGATGAGTGTTTTAAAGAAACTCGTTCTCCCTGTACTTAAGCATCAGACAGGAATTTCCTCATCTTCTTTGACCTTTCTGCTCTGAATCACATTCCTTCTTACCCTTTCAAGAACTTTACTCCTGAAGTTATGCCTTTTCTCTTCTGCATCAGACAAATTTTCTTTCCTATTGGGTGTTTCCTCTTATGCAAATATGCACCATTACCATTCACCCTTAAAAATAAAATCAGGGCCGGGCTAGGTTGCTCACGCCTGTAATCCCAGCACTTTGGGAGGCCGAGACGGGCGGATCACGAGGTCAGGAGATCGAGACCATCCTGGTTAACACAGTGAAACTCCATCTCTACTGAAAATACAAAAAATTAGCTGGGTGCGGTGGCAGGCGCCTGTAGTTCCAGCTACACGGGAGGCTAAGGCAGGAGAATGGCGTGAACCCGGGAGGCAGAGCTTGCAGTGAGCCAAGATTGCGCCACTGCACTCCAGCCTGGGTGACAGAGCGAGACTCCATCTCAAAAATAAAATAAAATAAAATAAATAAAATAAAATACACCCTCTGACCCAACAATCCCTTCCACTTATTAACCCAATTCTCTTTTCTCCTTTACAACCAGTTTTCAAAATGTTTCTACATACATCATTTGTATTTCTTCATCTCCCACTAACTCTCAATCAGCTTCGATCTCAACCATAACCTGAAACTCCATCATCCAAAGGTCAATAACGACATCCAGTTCTCTGACATCATCTGAATTGACCACACAGAAGCACTGGCACAGCTGTACACTATTCTATTCTTGAATTATTCTCCCCTTAGCTTCCCTGACACCATGTTCTCCTAGTCTGGCCACTCCATTTCACTCTCCTGTTGCTCTTCCTCATCTGAATGTTAGAAATGTTAGGTTCTGTCAGGAGATCGAGACCATCCTGGCTAACACGGTGAAACCCCCTCTCTACTAAAAAATACAAAAAACTAGCCGGGCGAGGTGGCGGGCACCTGTAGTCCCAGCTACTCGGGAGGCTGAGGCAGGAGAATGGCGTAAACCGCCGTCTCAAAAAAAAAAAAAAAAAAAAAAAATGTTAGGTTCTACCTGGCTCCTCACCCATTTTCTTTGGATGGTCACATCTATTTATGTAGCTTTTAAAACCATCTATTTGTTCACATCTCCTTGATTAATATATCTATTCCACCTTCTGTGCCCCTACGGTTGTATATTCAACTGCCACCTTGACATTTCTTAGCAGTTTTACATGCATCTCAAACACAACATACCAAAATACAACTCTTGATTTTTCCCAGGACTTGAAGGGCAAACTTGGGCATAAAGCACAACAAAATAGGGCAAACTCCTCTCCTAATAATTTTTTAAGGAAATAACTTAATATTTAATATTTTAAAATAACACCACATAAGTAGACAAAAGGGTTAGTACTTGATT
This sequence comes from Rhinopithecus bieti, assembly GCF_001698545.2. NCBI lineage: Eukaryota > Metazoa > Chordata > Mammalia > Primates > Cercopithecidae > Rhinopithecus > Rhinopithecus bieti. Next base: position 2,517,761 of record NW_016805008.1, read on the forward strand.
AGACATCTTTATGTTTACATTATAATTTAGTATTGTTTTCATTTCATCTTATGTTTAAAGAAAGGAGGAAATGCAATATTTTTAATGCATAAGACTTCTAAGGAGGCTAATCAGCCTCCATCCTCCCTCAGTTTTCAACCTATCAGTAAATACGTCAGCACTCTCATCCATTCAGTTTTAGAGCCAGATACCTGGTTATCATTCACGGTAAGCTCTCCAGTTTCCCACATTCAATCCTGAACTAGTCTTGGTATATGGTTCCCCAAAATAGCTCAGTCCATAGGCTGCTCTTTACCACTGCCACAGTTACCCACTTGTAATCTCTCACCTGGACTACTGCAAAGAACCTGCTTACTGCATGTTCCACTTTTACACTTGCCCCCTTCTAATACGTTCTCTAATCAACATAAAAATTTTTTTAATTCCAGTGGCTCACACCTGTAATCCCAGCACTTTGGGAGGCTGAGGCAGGTGGATCGCCTACGGTCAGGAGTTTGAGACCAGCCTGGCCAACTTGGCAAAACCCCATCTTTACTAAAAATACAAAAATTAGCCGGGTGTGGTAGTGGGCACCTGTAATCCCAGCTACTCAGGAGGCTGAGGCAGGAGAATCGCTTGAACCCAGGAGGCGGAGGTTGCAGTGAGCTGAGATTGCACCACTGCACTCCAGACTGGGCCACAGAGCCAGATTCCATTAAAAAAAAATAAAATGTATAATGTCGCTTTAGAAGTCTTTTAAAAAATTCATAATGTTACTTCTATTGCTAAGCACCCCTTAGTGGTTTCTCACTGCTTTTCAAATGTTATTTCAAGCAGGGCATGGTGGTTCTTGAGTGTAGTCCCAGCACTTTGGGAGATCAAGGTGCACATTTGAGGCCAGGAGATCGAGACCAGCCTGGCCAACATGGTGAAACCCCCATCTCCACTAAAAATACAAAAATTAGCTGGGCATGGTTGCAGGCACCTGTAATCTCAGCTGCTTGGGAGGCCAAGGAAGGAGAATCACTTGAACCTGGGTTGCAGTGAGTCAAGATCATCAAGTCATTGCACTCCAGCCTGGGTGACAGAGAGAGACTCTATTTTAAATATAAATATATATAATATATAATTTTATGTAATATACAATTTTATATTATATATAATACATATATAATTTCAACTCCTTGCCATGGCCTTTTGCTCTGCCTATCCCAGTCACTGTACTTTTCACAGTCACACCCTGGACACCAGTTCCTATTCCAGTCCTGTCTTGTTCCTTCTTATCTTTTTGTCTCTGCATTCTTCAGTGACATCTTCTCAGAGAAATCTTCTCACTGGAACCCACTCTCTAGCCTTCTCTCACCTAGTCCTGTTTGTTATCACAGTTTGTAATTTTCGTTTCATTTTGCTCGTTTGAATGTTCATTTCTTTTGCTTGCTTCCTTTTCAAACATCCCTCCCACTGGACTGCAAACTGGATCAGATCAGAGGCCTTATTTACTCTGTGCCTTTATGCCTGATGCATAGTAGGGGCTCACAAAATTAATGGTGAATTAATGGATTCTACTCACAAGTGGAATCAGGGCTCACACTAATCCCATGACAATAGATCCAATGCTTCTTCCATGCCCTTTCCCACTAAAATAAACAACTCGAAAATTCTGGGCCTAGACTAAGTCAACTTATTTGCTTTTAATCACAAGACACAATAAAGAATCCAGCCCGTAGCCTGTTTTTAGTGACTGGCAATAGAAAGAATAAATAAATAAATGAGCAAGTGACTCGCATCTTCTATTTCCTCATTAGTAAAATAAGAAGGACAATAATTTTTAAGTTCTTTCCAGCTCTAAGTTTCAAGACCCCTGAAAGTGTCATCAGGCAAATATTTCAATGACAGGCAGGAGGTTCAGACACAAACCTAGACTCTACTTCTGGAAGCTTCATAGCAAGTTTGCTCTTGGAAGTGATACAGAGATTTTTCAGGAATTCATCACAATAATGTCATCTTCCTGTCTCTATTCTGTTTGAAAAAAACAGAGATATTATTTTGCCTATTTCTTGTTGAAAATGGGGATGTTATATGAGCTTCACCATTACTTTGTGAATACTGATAAGCTTAAGAGGTGCTTATAGTTTACAATATAATCCACATGAACACTTAGCAAAGTGTCTGTTGCAAAATAAGTCTCTCATAAATGGTAGTATATTTACATAACGTATATTTTCTATAGGTATACATATATATTTACACACACACCAAATTTCACATTGTCTGTGATACCTGAGATGTTTCCAACATGAAAATAGGAAAAGCTGGCTTTTTTTTCCTTTTTTTGGGACGGAGTCTTGCTCTGTCACCCAAGCTGGAGTGTAGTGGCACGATCTCAGCTCAATGCAACCTCTGCCTCCCAGGTTCAGGCAATTCTCCTGCCTCAGCCTCCCCAGAAGCTGGGATTACAGGCATGCCCCACCACGGCCAGCTAATTTTTTGTATTTGTAGTAGAGATGAGGTTTCACCATGCTGGCCAGGCTGGTCTCGAATTCCTGATCTCAAGTGATCCACCACCTGCCTCGGCTTCCCAAAGTGCTGGGATTACAGGCATGAGCCACCATGCCTGGCTGAAAGCTGGCTTTTTAAACTTTCTGTCTCAATCCTTTCTGAAGAAGAAACATTAGACAGCTTTGAAAGATATTTTAGAAGCATGGATTTGGCCTCTTTGACTATGCACACACTGTTTTTCTACTCTGAATATGGTATATTAAGAAGAGTGAGCAAGTTGACAAAATTCAATAAGATATTTAACAGCTTCTGATGCATTCTAACCCAGGGTTTCTCAGAATTAATATTCTAACATCAATGGAATTTTTTATTAGACTTTAGTAAATCTATTTGATGTGTTAAAACTCAATCACACACTAAATGCAGCCGGGCATTTAAACTGTTAATTTCAGTCCCTCTATACCTGGGTATTTACTCCAAATGACCTATCACATTGAATAAAGATTGTTTTCTAAGACATTTTTTAAAGTTTCTCACTAGTGTCTACTGAATTAGTGGTCAAATACTAAACCATAAAAATCATCCATTAGAAGCTGGGAAACATACAACCCAACATGGAATATGCTTGGTAATCATTTTGACAAGACTGAAATTGAAGTAAGAAACCTTGCTTAATCCACTGAACCAAATGTGGGGAAGTGTAATAAAGACACCACCCTCCAGCACTGTACTCAACCTGATACTTCCGTCTGGGTTGGAGGAAATGGAACCACCAGAAGCAGCCTAACTCATGGCATAGCGGTCTGTACTCAGCTAAGCTTTGACAAGCTGGCACCCAGTCCTTACTTGGGCACAGACACAAATCTAAAATCTGCTCTTAGGCACAGATGCATTGGCATGAAATCTGTCCTTAGGCCCAGGAACTGGGACTTTTGGATACATTTGCATAATATATTATTCCAACAAAGTAATTGAAACGGTAGGGGGTGGGCAAATGTGATAAAATACAGCAGGCAGAGGAGGAAAAATTCAGACATTGTTGGCATCAGAACCACAGTCTTAAGGGGAAAAAAAGGATTTTTTGTAGAAAATTTCTGGAAGAATGTATGCCAAATTGTTAATAGTAGTTATCTCTTAGAGAAATGATTGTTAAAGTATTTTTTTTGAAGTTGCACATTTCTATAATTTGATTTTTAAAGCACATATTACTTATGTGATTAGAAAAAAAGAATTGGAAAGCAAGAAATGTGCCACACCCATAATTTATTTGCCAGCAATCAATTCCCAAGTCTTCACTTACAAACCACTAAAAAAGAAATTTGGAATTTCTCCTTTTTGACTCACACTTGCAAAGAACAACCTAGCAGCCCCTTCCAAATGTTAAAAGATTCCTGGTCTTCTTTATGGAATAAACTCCCCACCAAGCAGATCTGCCTAGTATTCAAGGTGAGGTTGAGTCATATGTATAAATAAAGACTTTTAGTTCATCTTCATAGTTCATCTTCAATAAAACAGAATATTTTTTAAACCAATGGTACTGGAGTCAAATAATTTCATTAAAAAAAAGTTTGGTCAAAATATTGAATGGTGCTTTTCACCTGCCACAGCAATTAAAATGCCTCTAATGAAATACCATTGAGATAAATTATAGTCCTTTGTTCAGAGCTCATCAGAAAAGATCTAATTTATAACATTGACTATAACTTGTGAAAAAGTCTCTGTCTGAAAGCTAATACCATGATAAATTTTAAACATGTGGCTGGAACTAGCTTCAAAGCTGTATTAATTATACATTTAAGCTCTACATACAAACTCATACATCACAGTACACCCAGAACATGTAAAATATAGTCTGAACCAAATTAAAATATGCCAATTTCCTCAGCAGTTGTTTGCTTTTGGTATACTGTAGTTATTTCAGTGCAGTCTTTATAAACATTAAATTACTGCTGTGTTTTCTTAGCCATTTTGCTTCATCAGAGAGAACTCTGAGCTCTGGTTAACTTTCTGGTATGATTTTATACTTCTGCAGAATACAAAGTGACATCCAGAATGCCTTTCTTCATCCAAGCTAAGTAAAAAGGTTAAAAGTTGCTAGCAAGTTTTACCTTATCGCAAAGTCTACCAACTGCGCCCACCACCCACCATAATTCCTACTCTCACACTCCTATGACTCTAGTTTTTCACCCCAGCATCACAAACACAGGTCAAGTCACCAGAGTCCCATAAGTATAGGCATGTATTCCATGCTTCAGAAACAGCCTCACTACCACTACTGAAAGCAGCCAGCAGCAAACTGTTACCAATCTGTGACAGGATAAGGAGCTGTGCCAGATGTCAATGAACACACTGCTTCCTTCATTGAGAAAGTCTTTTTACAAAGAAAATAGGAGCTGAACTGAATGGCATGCTTAGCGTTGTAGTGAGAATTGCATATATGTAATACATCACAGTGAAAAAAAAAATTTATAGATTCAAAATTTAGTTTTTTAATCTCTCCTGTCATTTGTTTCCTAGCTGCCTTCCCTAAAGCAACCACCTTTACCATTTTATAGATATTCTATGCATATGAAATTGTGTTTGTGTAAAACAAAAAAGTATTGTATACGACATTCTTTACTCTTCTAACATTGCATATTGGATTTTGTCCCAAATCAATACATATAGAGCAGCTTTATTCTTTATGAAGTTTGCATAGTTTCTCATGCCATGCCTGTACATAATTTATTTAACCAGTTCTCTAATATTAATATTGCTGCCACCTTCAATCTTTTTGCTACTCCAAACAATGCTATATGAATATCTATGAATATACTTTTAAGTTTGTCATTTAGGGTGTGGTGAGTATATAAGTAGGTAAACTCCTATAGTAGAATTGCAAGATCAATGAATATGTGCATTTGTAATTATGATAGATATTGTTAGATAGCCTCTTACAGAGCTTACACCAAATTATATCCCCAAAGGCAGTGTATAAGATTCCTATTTCCTCACACTCTTTCAATACAGTATACTATCAAAATTCTTTTTTCTTTGCTAAATTGACAAGGGAAAATGGCACCTCAGGAGAGTTTTAATTTTTATTATGTATAAATACCTTTGCTTGTGTTCAGACCCATCTATATTTACTTTAATGCAAACTGTTTTATACTGTGTTCATTTTTTATTGGATTGTTAGTCTTCTTCTTACATATTTATTTGTATATGCTAAGGAACATATCCTTTGTTCTGTGTCATGAGGTGCAAACAAATATGTTTTTCTGGTTTGTTTGTCATGCCTAATTTGTCTTGCTTAAGGTATTTTAATGCCATGACAATTTTATTGTAATTATATGTGGCCAAATTAATTAACTTTTTCATTTATGATTTCTTATTTTTGGATTAACTTTAGAAAAGCCTTCCCAACACACTCATGCACACACACATACACACACACCTGTGTGTATACATATATAGTATTTCCTAGTATACTTATATTTTAAGTTTTCTTTGTAAATCTTGGAAAAATCTGGAATTTTGTTATAAGTAATGAGGTTGGGATCCAAAATTAATTTTATTTTCCAGATAGCTATCCAGTTGTCCCAATACCATTTATTATTAGTTTGGTGCAAGAGTAATTGTGGGTTTTGCCATTACATCGCTTAACCCCTGACTTTCTATCCCATTCTTGCCATATATTAACATCTGATACATATTTGGATCTACTTACAGACTTTCTTTTTTATTCCATTTACCTGCCTGTCAATTCATGCAATAATTAGTGTAATTGTTATTATATTAATGTAATTACAGTAGTGCTATATTTTAACATTTGGGTGGGTAATTAACTTGCTACTCTTCTTTTTCAAGAATTTTCTTGGCGTTTTAAAATTCTCTGTATGAATCAACACTTCCACTTCCAAAAACAAATGCATAGACAAACAATAAATACTCTTGCCATATTTATTGGTACAGTAAGAGAATTAAGCTTATTACTTAAATTAGGAAGAACTGACATACTTATAATATTGAATCTCTATATTTAAGAAAATGTATGTTTTCCATTCATTGTATAGGTTTTGTACACTTCTTGTTACATTTATTTCTAGAAATTAATTTTTGTTGCTATTATAAATGTGATGATTTTTTTCACTATATCTTCTAATTGGTTATTTTCTGCACCCATGAAAGCTGTTGATTACTGTTTATTATTGTACTCAAGTAGTTATGAATTACCTTACTGTTTGCTACAATTTTTTAGTTTATTCTTTTGTGTATTCCATGTAAGCAAGTGTAACATTTGCAAAAACAATTTTACTTTCTTTTTTCAAATATATATATATATAACTCATTTCTTCTTTTTTCTAATTTCATTGTCAAGTATAGTCAGGACTATGTTAATAAAATAGTAGTGATAGTAGACACTCTGGCTTTTTCTTGACATTAATGGAACAACATAGACACATTTTAAGGTAGTAGTCACCATCTAAAAGCTAGCATCATATTTAATGCGTTCCCAGTGTGTTTTAATTAAACATAATGCTGACTTTTAAAAAGTGACTATTAGTTTGAAATGTGTCCATAAAGTCTTTAGTTGATTGAGTTTTTTTCAGTGCTTGATTGGGTGATTATATTATTTCTCTTATTTGTTCTTCTCATAGGTGAATTATATTAACAGATTTACTAATGTTGAATCAATTTCCCCATTCCTAGAATAAGCCAGTACTATTAGCCTTACCAATGCTCAGTCATTGTCTCGTGGGCAAAGCAGGGGAAGGAAGTGTGGTTTTTTCATGAACACCATAGTGGATCTAAAAGGGTGGCGTCCAGAGATTGTCATGAACTACGCTCCTCATAGCAGCTTCTCTTAAAGGAAATTTGAGCGGCACATTTCTGCAGCCGACACATGAGTCAATAAAGCACTGGACGTCAAAGAACCTGAACTTCAGAACAATGACTTCCAACCAGTGGTCCATGTGATCTTGGACCAGTACTATACTCTTTGAGACTCACCTTATTTCTTGCTGGATAATATCACAAAATAGTGCGCTAATGTTTTTCAAGGTATTTATTCTAATGTTAGCTCCAAGAACAGTGTTCAGCGCATAACAGTCACTCGATAAATATTTGTCTAAAGAAAAGAAATGAATGGATAAGTGAAAGAGACATTAGGAAAGAGAAGACGAAGCCCTTTAAAAACATATGTATAAAAAGAGCTTCAAAATATGGATTCTATCTATATCTTGTTACCATTCTCTTCCTATCACATTCCATTCCTCCGATACTGCATTTACAGAGCATAGCAGCTGCTCAAACATGTAATGGCTTTTATAACTCCACATCTTTGTTCATGCAGGTCTCTTGCCCTGGAATGCCTTTTGATCCTCTGTGACTGACAAAAACTATCAGAATCCAGCTTCAGTGTCCCTTCCTCTCTGAAGACTTTCTTGACATCTCCAAGTTAGGGATCATTTCTCCCTCTTTTGTGTCCTCACAGTATTTTGTTGGTATATCTGCTATAGCATTTACTTACTCCATAGCGATTCCTCTGTATATCTTCCTCCTCCCACTAGATGATGGGACACATTAAGGGACCCTTAACTAATGAGCTACAATTGAATGTAGGCATGGAAGGCTATCGATTTCTCTTATTTATTCTCAGCTCCTGGGGTAGCCAGACAGTGAATCAGAGGCCTCTGACCACAAGCAAATTCATCCATTCATCCCACTGTGCAAAAACACATCTGCTAAGCATGCCATGATTTGAAAAAGATAGAGAAGAACTGCCTTAACATAACAATCCACGTTCTAAGTCTTTGTACACTGGGCACCTTGGATGGAGACTGGTGCATACATATTAGCAATACATGAATTCACATCTTTTGCATACTGAATGAGTAAAGAAACTGTTCTTAGTTTCAAATTGTTATTGAGACTTGGCATTCACTGTTACATAATTATTTGATTAATATCTTTTGGCCAGACTAAAATCCATTGGAGATGGGTTCATGTTTATTTTTTGGTTATCATTGTATCCCTAGCACAATATTTGGCTGGGGCTGGAATATGGTATTTAATAAGTACTTGTTGAATAAAGAAAAAAATAAACAAATTGTAAGACCACCTCAGGTGGCTTAAATTAAAATCTTTTTAGAATCTTTATACCTCAGGTTGGCCTGATAGGCCTGCCATGTCCTCAACAGTTCCTGGGGATCCCTATACTATGTTCCAGCTCATCTTTGCAGAGTGCTTTCTACCTGCCTGGCTTTCACAGTAGCTGCTTATTTCCTGATTACCATTACCTCGCATGTTCTGCATCTGTCCAGCCATCAGAGAAAGGGCAAGTATAAACAGAGACTAACTTTGGTACTAGTCCCTGGCAGTCTCCTTCCAGAGACATAGTTAAGTACTCATATTGCCTTCAGAACACATCTGTCTATGGGTTCATCACAAGGTACTGTAACTGTTTGTTAACCTTATCTTTGTTGCTGCAATGCTGGACCAAATGGCTAGCATCTCATAACTGCTTATCAAATGTTTGTTGATCACTCACTGTATTGGAAATTATTAATCAACCAACCAATTGTCACATCGAATAATCATTAAATGATCAGGTGTTCTCTGCAGTCAATATTGAGTCCAGCAATGGGCTTGGTGCTGAATGGATGCCAAAGAAGGACAAAATACTTCTCTGCAGAGTTCACAGAAAAGAAAAATTTTTTAAAAAGGGCAAAAGTGTTCCATGGAAGGTTAAAACAGTGTTGGGACAATGGAAAGGGTAAAAGCATGTGCTTCAAAGCCAAACTTCCTGAGCTTGAATCTCATCTTTTCTACTTAGTAAAGAGATGCTCTTGGGGAAGCATATCCAGGATATCAATCTTGTCACTTATAAAAGAGAGATGATAAAAACAACTACCCCTTGGGTTGTTTCAAGGATTAAGCAAACACGTGCATTTAAAGTGTTTGGAAGAGACCAGGCATAGTGGCTCATGCCTGTAATTGCAGCACTTTGGGAGGCCGAGGCAGGCAGATCACATGAGGCCAGGAGTTTGAGACCAGCCTGGCCAACACGGCAAAACCCTGTCTTTACTAAAAACACAAAGATTAGCTGAATGAGGTGGCACACACCTGTGGTCCCAGCTACTCAAGAGGCTAAGGCAGGAGAATCTCTTGAACTCAGGAGGTGGAGGTGGCAGCGAGTCGCGATTGCATCACTGCACTCCAGCCTGGGTGGCAGAGCAAGACTCCGTCTCAAAAAATATAAAATTTTTTCAGAAAATGTTTGGGCTAAAAGAAGCTATTTATTTGAGACTCAACAACCAGCCCAACCATATTCTTCCATTTCAAAACAATTGGAGATGGCCTAATAGGAAGAGCTCCGGTCTGCAGCTCCCAGCATGATCGATGCAGAAGATGGTGATTTCTGCATTTCCAACTGAGATACCTGGTTCATCTCATTGGGACTGGTTGGACAGTGGGTGCAGCCCATGAAGGGCTAGCTGAAGCAGGACGGGGCATCACCTCACCAGGGAAGTGCAAGGGGTCAAGGGATTGCACTTTCTTAGCCAAGGGAACCATGACAGACAACACCTGGAAAATCAGGACACTCCTGCCCAAATACTGTGCTTTTCCAACAGTCTTAGCAAATGGCACACCAGGAGATTATATCCTGTGCCTGGCTCGGTGGGTCCCACACCCACGGAGTCTTGCTCACTGCCAGCGCAGCAGTCTGAGATCAACCTGCGAGACAACAGCCTGGCATGGGGAGGGGCATCTGCAATTACTGAGACTTGAATAGGTAAACAAAGCAGCCGGTGAAGCTCGAATTGGGCAGAACCCACCACAGCTCTGCAAGGCCTGCTGCCTCTTTAGACCCCACCTCTGGGGACAGGGCATAGCTGAGCAAAAGGCAGCAGAAACTTCTGCAGACTTAAACGTACCTGTCTGACAGCTCTGAAGAGGGCAGTGGTTCTCCCAGTATGGTGTTTGAGGTCTGGGAATGAACAGACTGCATCCTCCACTGGGTCCCTGATCCCCATGTAGCCTAACTGGGAGACACATCCCAGTAGGGCCTGACTGACACCTCATACAGGAGGTGACCCTCTGGGATGAAGCTTCCAGAGGAAGGATCAGGCAGCAATATTTGCTGTTCTGCAATCTTTGCTGTTCTGCAGCCTCTGCTGGTGAAACCCAGGCAAACAGGGGTCTGGAGTGGACCTCCAGCAAACTCCAACAGACCTGCAGCTGAGAGACCTGACTCTTAGAAGGAAAACTAACAAACAGAAAGGAATAGAATCAACATCAACAAAAGGACATCCACACCAAAACCCCACCTGTAGGTCACCAGCATCAAAGACCAAAGGTAAATAAAACCACAAAGATGGGGAGAAACCAGAGCAGAAAAGCTAAAAATTCTAAAAACCAGAATACCTCTTTTCCTCCAAAGGATCGCAGCTCCTCACCAGCAACAGAAAAAAGCTGGATGGAGAATGACTTTGACGAGCTGACAAAACTAGGCTTCAGAAGGTTGGCAATAACAAACTTCTTCGAGCTAAAGGAGGATGTTTGAACCCATCACAAGGAAGCTAAAAACCTTGAAGAAAGACTAGACAAATGGCTAACTAGAATAAACAGTGTAGAGAACACCTTAAATGATCTGATGGAGCTGAAAACCATGGCACAAGAACTATGTGACACATGCACAAAATTCAATAGCCAATTTGATCAAGTGGAAGAAATGGTATCAGTGATTGAAGATCAAATGCATGAAATAAAACGAGGAGACAAGTTTAGAGAAAAAAAGAGTAAAAATAAATGAACAAAGCCTCCAAGAAATATGGGACTATGTGAAAAGACAAAATCTACATTTGATTGGTATACCTGAAAGTGATGGGGAGAATGGAACCAAGTTGGAAAACACTGTTCAGGATATTATCCAGGAGAACTTCCCCAACCTCACAAGGCAGGCCAACATTCAAATTCAGGAAATGCAGAGAACACCATAAAGATACTCCTAGAGAAGAGCAACCCGTCAGATTGACCAAGGTTGAAATGAAGGAAAAAATGTTAAGGGCAGCCAGAGAGAAAGGTTGGGTTAGCCACAAAGGGAAGCCCATCAGACCAACAGCGGATCTCTCAGCAGAAACTCTACAAGCCAGAAGAGAGTGGGGCCAATATTCAACATTCTTAAAGAAAAGAATTTTCAACCCAGAATTTCACATCCAGCCAAACTAAACTTCATAAGTGAAGGAGAAATAAAATCCTATAAAGACACATGCACATGTATGTTTATTGTGGTGCTATTCACAATAGCAAAAACTTGGAATCAACCCAAATGTCCATCAATGATAGACTGGATTGAGAAAATGTGGCACATATACACCATGGAATACAATGCAGCCATAAAAAAAGGATGAGTTCATGTCCTTTGCAGAGACATGGATGAAGCTGGAAACCATCATTCTGAACAAACTATCACAAGGACAGAAAACCAAACACCACATGTTCTCACTCATAGGCGGGAATTGAAGAATGGAAACACTTGGACACAGGGCAAGGAACATCACACATTGGGGACTGTCATGGGGTTGGGGGCAGGGTGAGGGACAGCATTAGGAGAAACACCTAATGTAAATGACTAGGTGATGGGTGCAGCAAACCAACATGGTACATGTATATCTATGGAACAAACCTGCACCTTGTGCACATGTGTCCTACAACTTAAAGTATAATAATAAAAAATAAAGAAATAAAGAAATAATAAGGTTGATTTCTAATTTAAAAAAAACAAAGTGTTTAGAAAAGCCTCTGGTATGTAGTCAATGCTCAATAAATATTAACCATATCATTATTGTTATTATTAGAAATTATTTCAAGGAGGAGCCCCAGACCCTGAAGAGTAGTAATAACTGCCATTTACTGAACTCTTACTACATGCCAGGGAGTCTGCTAAGGGTTCCATATGTGTTACCGCATTTAGGCCTTGCCACAGATTCTGTGAGCCTGCATACCATTAAATACACACTCTACAGATGAGCAATTGAGGATTCAGAGAGTTCAAAGCATGTTGCTCAAAGTGGTAATAAATAAGTGCCCAAACTCTCTTCTCATCTGGTCCTCCCTCCTGATCCTGCTTCCTTTGTCTACACACAAAAAAAGCAATTTTAACGCTAGAGAAATTAAAAGAATCCAGTTTTTGAGGACTGGACCATGCTTAAGGACTTGGGGGAGGTGGTGTTAAGGGGTTAGAGGACAGATTTTATAAACTTCTGGTTATAACCTTCTGGTTAGAGATTTTGCATCCTTTAAAATGTGGCGTGATGACCAGTGATGAGCATTTTTTCATGGCCTCCAATCCTGCACCTTCCACTTACTAAATCTAAACAAAATTATAAACTTTCAGGTCCTCATCTTTTTTATTTATTTATTTATTTTATTTTTTTATTTTTTTTTTTGAGATGGTGTCTCACTGTCACCCAGGCTGGAATGCAGTGGCACAATCTTGGCTCACTGCAACCTCCACCTCCTGGGCTCAGGGAATCCTCCCACCTCAGCCTCCTAGTAGCTGGAAACACAGGCACATGCCACCACGCCTGGCTAATTTTTTGCATTTTTGGTAGTGATGGAGTTTCATCATGTTGCCCATGCTGGTCTCAAGCTCCCCAAGCAATCCACCTACTTCAGCCTTCCAAAGTGCTGGGATTACAGGCATGAACCACTGCACACACCTTTTCAATGTTTGCTTTTTCTCTAAGGACTAAATGAGATCATTGTAATGTATGTAAAACAACTGACACAGAATAGTCACTTGATAAATGTAACTATTAATTTTAGAGCATAACTCATATGTTGTATAATGACCTAAATTTTACCTGCAAAAATACTCTCAAAATTACATTAATCTTTAAAACTCATGATAGCCACCAAAATGTTTTCTTAAATATTTTGATCTTAGAACTCTTAGAAAGAAAATCACATAACTACATTACTTTTCAATACTTACACTTATATTCTAATTGTAGTTTTGATCCTACTCTGAAAAAAAATAAAATTTTAAAATGAATTTATCTCTTATGGTCAAGCCCACTGAAATGATCCTTTTAAAGTGAATACTAACCAAAAGCTCATAGACCAATGAAACATTTTAGAGATTCCTGAAATAAAGCTGCACACCTACAACCAGCTCATCTTCAACAAAGTCAACAAAAATGAACAATGAGGAAAGTACACTTTATTCAATAAATGTTGTTGGGAAAATTGGTTAACCACATGCAGAAGAATGAAATTGGACCCATATCTACTACTATATACAAAAATTAACTCAAGATGCATTAACGACTTAAATGTAAGACTTCAAACTACAAAAATTCTAGAAGAAAATCTAAGAAATATTCTTCTAGACACTGGCCTAGGCAAAAAATTTATGAGGAGGACCCCAAAAGCAAATACATCAAAATCAAAAATAGACAAATGGGACTTAATTAAACTAAAGAGCTTCTGCACAGCAAAAAGAAGTGATCAACAGAACAAACAGACAATCTAGGGAATGGAAGAAAATATTTGCAAAATATGTATCCAAATATGATCTAATATTCAGAATCTATAAGGAACTTAAATGAATCAACAAGAAAAAAGCAAACAACCCCATTAAAACGTGGGCAAAGGACATAAACACTTCTCAAAAAAAGACAACTAGCAGCCAACAAACATGAAAACATGCTTATCATCACTAATAATAGAGAGATGCAAATTAAAACCACAATGACATACTATCTACACCAGTCAGAAGGGCTATTATTAAAAAGTCATCACTATGTACAGAGAAAAAAAAAAGTCCAAAAACAACAGATGTTGACAAGGTTGTGGAGAAAAGGGAATGCTTAGTGGGCATGTAAATTAATTCAGCCACTCTGGAAAGCAGTCTGGAGATTTCTCAAAGAACTAAAAATAGAACTACCATTGGACTCAGCAATCCCATTACTGGGTTTATACCAAAGGAAGATAAATCATTCTACCCAAAAGACAAATACTCTCATATGTTCATTACAGCACGATTTGCAATAGCAAAGACACGGAATTAACCTAGGATTGGATTAAAAAAATGTGGTACATATACACCATGGACTACTATACAGCCATAGAAAAATTAAATAATGTCCTTTGCAGCAACATGGATGCAACTGGAGGCCATTATCCTAAGCGAACTAATGCAGAAACAGAAAACCAAATATCATGTGTTCTTACTTATAAGTGGGAGCTAAATCTTGAGTTCACACAGAATAAAGATAGGAACAATAAACAATGAAGACTCCAAAAGGAGGAACAGGGAGGGCTGAAAAACTTCCTGTTGCGTTCTATGTTCACTATCACTATGTATCACTAATAGATCTAGGTGATGGAATCAATAAAAGACCAAACCTCAGGCCGGGTGCGGTGGCTCACGCCTGTAATCCCAGCACTTTGGGAGGCCGAGACGGGCGGATCACGAGGTCAGGAGATCGAGACCATCCTGGCTACCACGGTGAAACCCCGTCTCTATTAAAAAAAATACAAAAAATTAGCCGGACGTGGTGGCGGGTGCCTGTAGTCCCAGCTACTCGGGAGGCTGAGGCAGGAGAATGGTGGGAACCCGGGAGGCAGAGCTTGCAGTGAGCGGAGATCCGGCCACTGCACTCCAGCCTGGGCGACAGAGCGAGACTCCATCTCAAAAAAAAAAAAAAAAAGACCAAACCTCAGCACCCCACAATATACCCTGTAACAAACCTGCACATATACCCCCGAATTTAAAATAAAAATGACAATAAAATATCAAATAATAAAGTAAATATTAAACAAAAGCTACTTCCTTTTCAAATTCTAAGATACGTGTAATAATTGAAAATATAAGAACCTGGCTGGGCGTGGTGGCTCATCCCTATAATCCCAGCACTTTTGGAGGCTGAGGCAGGCAGATAACCTGAGGTCAGGAGTTTGAGACCAGCCTGGCCTACATAGTGAAACCCCAGCTCTACTAAAAATACAAAAATTCGCTAGGCATGGTGGCGGGTGCCTGTAATCCCAGCTACTAAGGAGGCTGAGGCAGGAGAATCACTTGAACCCGGAAGGCAGAGGTCACAGTGAGCCAAGATCGCACCACTGCATTCTAGCCTGGGCGACAAAGTGAAACTCTATCTGAAAAAAAAAGAAAGAAGAAAGAAAATATGAGAATCTAAGATACAAATATCCAATCATTATATTAACATGAGCTTTTTAAACAACTTTTCCTCTTGCTCACTTTAGCAGCACGTATACTAAAATTGGAAATGATGCAGGATTTTTCTTGACCCCTTCCCTGGTCTCACGACAGGGACTTTCCCCTCTACTTCGCCCACCACGCTCAGCCCCTTGCAGAAGGGAGCACATAAGTGAGTGAGTGTGGGATCTGGCCGGCTGCTCTGGGTGCTGACACAGGAGCAAGCTCCGTCCGTGTGGAACCTGCGGCCAGACTAAGCATGTTGCCTCACGGGTAATGCAGGCACTCAGGTGAAGGTGCTTTCAACCCTGAAGCCCCAGAGGAGGTGTTACAGTGCTCTTTTAGTTCCACCATCCACAGTCCAACAACAGAGGTAAGTTAGCAGCTCGGTTGGCCCCTTGCCTCATTGCGTAGGATGGCTGCCCTCTGCTGGCTAGGGCAAAGGGCCAGTATGACAGCCTTTCTGGGTACCCATACTTGGTGGGTCCCAAGCTCTTGTCCAGAGTCCAAGAAGCATGAGGTCATATGGATTATTAAAGGATGGTGAAGGTGGAGAATTTTACCGAGCAATGAAAAGAGCTCTCAGCAGAGAGGGGAGCTGGAGAGCGGATGAAAAGGGCAGGTCATCTTTCCCAAAGTTAGGCTGTCTCTTCCCTGAAGTCAGGCTGTCTTCTCCTCTACCAACTGAATCTGGGGTCTTTATAGGCACAGGATGGGAAGTACATGCTGATTGGCTTGTGAGTATGCAAAAAAAGTTAAAGCAAAGACAACACTCAATGATGGGCATGACAGTGTAGAAAACCAATTAGGAAAGGGTAGATATACGTGAAATAGGTGAAGGATGGGGATCAGTCAGAGGAAAACACGCCAAACAGGAAGACAAGCTCTCAATCCAGTCTGAGGATTTAACTTTTAGCTTAGCTTTCAGGCTTTAAACTGTCTTCTGCTTAGAGGGGGGGGGGGTTTCACTGGGGACCTCCCCTTTCCACCTGGGCATTTGGCTGCCTTCTGTCACTCTCAGAACAATACAGAGATTATCATGGTCCCTACACAAGGATGGCATGCAGATTCATGAAATTTTCCATTAAAAAAAAAAGGAAAAATAAATAAAACAATTTTTAAAATTTTTTTTAAATGGACAATAATTATACATAGTGATATTTTGATACATATGATGTGTAGTGATCAGATCAGGATAATTAGCATATCCCTCATCTCAAACATTTATCATTTCCTTAAAACATCAATACATGTCTGACTGGCTATAATAGTCAATTTGGATAGATAGAGGTTCTATTTCAATGAATGAAATACATAGGCTTTTGGAAAATCCTGAGTAGGTGGAGAGGTTTTTTTTTTTTTTGTAATCTGGGGGGGGATTTCTTTTGATCTAAGAGGACAGCAAAGATCAGGTTAAAAGTTTGCATGAGAATATATATCAATTCTTTAAAAAGCAAAGATTTTATTGATAAGATGGTTTCTAGAGAGAAATGCATTTCTCTCAAGAGAAGATTGTACAGCCTTATAATTGTTTCCATTCACATGGAACAATTCCAGCTGCTTTCAAAAATCAACAAATGATAAGCAGAAGGAAGATGGAAAGAAAACAACAGAATTTTTGCTATGTCCAACTGATAAACACTGGATTGCCTATAAACTATGTTAAGCATAATTAAGCACAGAATTAACATCATTTGTAATGCAATGAAAAAAGGCAGCTGAGACAAATGAAAAAGATCGCCAATACATTGCTTTGATGATCTAAATCAACACTGCCAAGTTATTTATTTACAAAAAATATGAACAAAGGGCCAAACAATTAATTTTCCTTCTGGATGCATGTGCATAGGCTATGGCTAAAGGTTCAAAGAAATTTTCATCCTGTTATTCATCAAGTTTGTTAAATCTTAACCTTCCATGAACCATGCCCATCAGTGTATCTAATTACCTAGAATGAGTCAAAAAAACAGTCCTAACCTTATAGTTCTTAGTTACAGCATCATGGGCAAGAGTTGAATGTTTTTAATAAAACTTTCAGGCCCCTATTTATGATAGAAGTCAAAAATGAACACATTATTTGATGTTTCCAGTGTTTTAAGTATGGTGCAAGCACTTGAAATATGTCATTCGTTCACTCAACAAACATTTACTAAGACTATACTTTTGATAGGCAGATTCCCTATTAAGTGTTAGAGATATGAGTTATAAATTTCTCACAGTCTAGTGAGAGTGACAGGCATATACCGATGCAATTTTAGGGTTAGGGTTACAATAAGAAATGCAGCGATAGCATAGAATTCTGATGTGGAGCGGGAAGTAGGTGGGGAGTGGTGGCAATTTGCACCGACAAAAGATATTTTGCTTTACCTTGTGAGAGAAGGGAGTCAAGAATACTTTCTTAGAGGAGATGATGACTACATTGAGATCTCAACTAGGAACTGGATCGATTTTCATTAAAATCTTCATTAGTAGATATCATAATTTTCTCCATTTTATAGGGGAGGAAATGGACATACTCTGAGAACTGCTCAGTGGCAGAACCAACATGATCCCGATGTCACACATTTTCCAACGTACTGTATTTTATCCTCTGATAACAGAAAAGTTGAAAGTGGAAGAAAATATTCTATATTGAACTCCAAGTCATAAAATCTTTTTACCATTACTGATCTGACCTAGCAATTCCAGCACAACCTTCCCTTCTTACAATTTTTCCCATGTTCAGCTAAGAAAATATCGTTGCTGGCTTGTATTTCTACCATATACTCTTAGAAATTCTCGTGAAAAGCCAAGACATAGTTATTTTGGAGAGGAATAGGTATGAAAACCTAAAACTGTCAGTAAGAACAGAGGACGTTCTATTAAAATTTGTTTAATAAGTGGCCAGGTGCTGTGGCTCACGCCTGTAATCCCAACACTTTGGGAAGCCAAGACGGGAGGATCGCTTGAAACCAGAAGTTCAAGACCAGCCTGAGCAACATGGTGAAACCCCATCTCTACAAAAAATACAAAAATTAGCCAGGCTTGGTGGTGCACGCCTGTGGGCCCAGCTACTCAGGAAGCTGAAGTGGGAGAATCACCTGAGCTCAGGAAGTCAAGGCTACAGTGAGCCGTGATCATGCCACTGCACTCCAGCCTGGGCGACAGAGAGAAGAAACCTTGCCTCAAAAAAAAAAAATTGTAAAAGTGCCTGGAAAATTTTTTTATGAGCTGGAGGTGCAGCAGCCTGAAGATCTTCTGGAATATGGAATTTATTTACCTCTTCACTATAGTGCAGAAGAGGAGTTTCTTGATCATTTGCCTACCCCTATGAAAGAATTGGGGCACGGTTTTATTTTCGACCTACTATATTATCAAATTGAAAAAGACTAAATAAGAACTTTAGAAAATTAGGAGCCATCCTGATTACCAATCGCCAGCAGTTCATGCTACTTCAGATTTAGTCATCTATGAAAGAACACTAAAATATTTCATTGACATTACCATTACCATTTATGCATAAAACATGAGATTGGGAGTAATCTACAGATCAGTTTGTTTAGCAGATATTTATTGGTGACCTACTATGTGCCCAGCAATGTTCTGCCCACTAAGAATTTAGTGTCGAGCAAATCGTAGTACCTGCCCTTAGGAGACAATCAAGCAATTAGAACATAAATGCATACAGTCCAGCCCACTCATTTTACCCATGTGGAAATAGATGATAAGAACATTAGTTTGTCTAACTCTCTTTATTCACTGTTGGTGAAAGGAAAATTGATACAGCCTTTTTTGGAAGACAATTCGGAAATGCATCTCAAATTTGAATATGTTCTTAGTTTTTGGCACGGCTATGCTAAACAGGAATTTATTTTTCAGATGTACATGCAGAAGATCCAAAGATATGTGTCTGATAATATTCTTACAGCATTACTCATATTATGGACATATTGGGAACAATCTAAAAGTCTATCAATAAATGATTGACTGAATGACATATTGTACAGGAATTTACAAGATGAAGTCAATTTGACATAATGTAAACATGGGAAGATATTCAAAACCAATTGATACATGGAACAAAAGGTATAAAACAGCTTGGATAATATGGTTCTTTCTTAGCTTAAAAAAGAGAAAAACACTACAAACACGTTTGGAAAAATAAATACTGTGGAAATTAATACCAAATGATAAGCGATGGTTAATAAAGTAGCTATAGATAATTTTCATTTTTATGTTATATATCTCTATAATGTTGTACTGGACATTTTTTTAAAATGAGGTCTTGGTATATTGCCTGGGCTAGTCTCTCTTGAACTCCTGGGCTCTAGCAATCTTCCTGCCTCAGCCTCCTGAGTAGCTGAGATTACAGAAGAGTGCCATCATGACTAGCTCTTTTTTTCATTCTTTAAAAAAGGAGAATGTTCAACTAAGTTGATGTAATCTATAAACATTTTTTCTCTTTAAAAAATTAGACTTTTTAGGCCGGGCGCGGTGGCTCAAGCCTGTAATCCCAGCACTTTGGGAGGCCGAGACGGGCGGATCACGAGGTCAGGATATCGAGACCATCCTGGCCAACACGGTGAAACCCCGTCTCTACTAAATATACAAAAAATTAGCCGGGCGATGTGGCGGGCGTCTGTAG
>NW_016805008.1:2538709-2549318 GCF_001698545.2 Rhinopithecus bieti
TTTTTATTTAAATATAAATATATTTATATTTAAATAAAAATTATATTTATTTATAAATATTTTATTTATATTTAGATGCAAGAAGGCAAAATATGAAAGTGCTCCTCTCCATCAAATATAAAATGCTATCAAACTGAGATCAGAAACTCAATGTGTAAGAATAAGGCACATGATGGGAGAACTGAAGTTTCTACAAGCCTGGACAAACTGCAGCCAAGTCCTGGGCTCCCTTGAAAGAGAAAAGCTGACTGGAATTGCAAAATGAAGTGTCAAACCACCTAACAGATACTTTAATGCATGCTAAGTGCTTTATTTGCAAATTCATAGGATTCACAAACCAGAAGTTGAAGAATGCAATATTTAAGAAAATGTAACATTTATCATTCTTCAGATTTGGCCACCTTTGTGTGCCACTGTGAAAAATAAAGATATCCCTTCATTCAACTCAAACAAGATTTGAATTGCCCAAATGGGTGGTTGCGTATGTAAGAGGATGTTAAAATGGACAACTCTGCTGAGGACAAAGCCAAGAGCCATCAGACAGCAGAGACAGCTGTGAAACAGGCCATCTCTACCACTCAGAAAAAGCTCTGTGCAGACATTTCTATACCTCTTACTTACATAAAAGGCATAAACCGGTACTCTCATTCCAAGCCTAGTGAGAGGGTTCCAAGGAACCACTTGGAGAGCATGTAATATGTCCCTACAGTGCGGGGGGCTGCCCTGGGGAATAATGCTCTCACCTGAGAAATCTGAGGGGTGAGAGCAGCACTGTCTAGAGGAGAAGCCAAAGGAGGGAATATGACATTGGATAGCCTAAAATCTCAGAATTTCCAGAGCAAAGGGTGCAGGGGTGTTCCCTATGGACTTGATGTAGGTGTGTGTACAAAAGCCAGTGTGGGATTATCTTAGAATCTGTTAGTGAGGTCTCTCATAGGGCTGCAGACCTCAGAAAAGAGATACTAAGGGCTTCACCAGATTCCACATTGCTAAAGGAAGGATTAATCTACCATCGAAGCACAGATGTATTAGCCTGTATTAAGGACTGCAGTTAAGAGAGCTTCAGTGACAGGGACTCTGAAGTACCCAAACAGAGTCAGCTGCATAATTAGACATTTGAATGTTTGCTGGATGTTTTATCATATTAAGAAATGGCTAATGTCTAAGTTTGATAAAGGTATTGTGGTTTTCAGGTAGATAGATGGATAGATAGATAAATAGATATTAAGTATTGAAAAGGAATTCTTAAATTTTAGAGTTTTGTTGACCTATTTATGATTAAATATGAAATTATATATATGAGATTTACTTCAAAAGAATATGAGGGCTGGGTGCAGTGGCTCATATCTGTAATCCCAGCACTTTAGGAGGCCAAGGCTGGCAGATCACTACTAAAATACAAAAATTAGTTGAGCATGGTGGCAGTCACCTGTCATTTCAGCTACTCAGGAGGCTGAGGCAAGAGAATCTCTTGAATCCAGGAGGCAGAGGTCGCAGTGAGCTGAGATCGCGCCATTGCACTCGAGCTTGAGTGACACAGCAAGACTCCCTCTCAAAACAACAAAATAAAATCATATGGGGCTGGAGCACAGGACAAAACTTCAAAACATTGGATTTGACAGTTTCTTTTCTTGCACAGGCAACAAAAAAAAAAAAACAGACAAACTGCATCTCATGAAATTTTTTTTGAATTTGTGCATCAAAAGACACTACCAACAGAGTAAATAGACAACCCATAGGATGACAGAAAATATTTGCAACTCAGATGCCTGATAAGGTACTGATATCCAGAATATACAGAGAACCCCTAATACTCAGCAACAGTAAAACAACCAATCTAATTCAAAAATAGACAAGGACTTGAATAGACATTTTTCCAAAGACATACAAATGGCCACCAATGTGCCCAATGAGGCTGGGCACAGGGGCTCATGCCAGCACTTTGGGAGGCTGAGGCGGGTGAATCACTTGAGCTCAGGAGTTCAAGACCAGCCTGGCCAACAGGGTGAAACCCCATCTCTACTAAAAGCACAAAAATGAGATGGGCATGGTGGTGGGTGCCTGTGGTCCCAACTACTCGGGAGGCTGAGGTGGGAGAATCACTTGAACCCGAGAGGTGGAGGTTGCAGTGAGCAGAGATCACACCACTGCCCTCCAACCTGGTGGCAACAGAGTGAGTGAGACTCCGTTTGAAAAAATAACAATAATAAATTTTTAAAAAGTCAATGAGCATATTAAAAGATGCTTAATATCACTAATCATTAGATAATACAACTCAAAACTACAATAAAATGCCACTTCATGTTCGCTATGGTGACTACTTTCCAAAAGAAAAAGTAGAAAATAAGTGTTGGCTGGATGTGGAGAAAATGGAATACTTGTACATAGTTGGTGGTAATATTGATGTGGACAGGAGGCAGGGAAATACTAGGTAGAAAAGGGTGGGGTCCCTGGTGGACTCCACCCTCAAACCTAGACCCTTGGCCCAAAGTAAGAACATGCATTCCTGTTTTCCCAAATGAATGTTGCCTTTTCCAAAACCACCTTGGCCTGCCCCATCCCTCATCCTGCACCCATAAAAACCCCAGACCCCACCGGTGGAGTGGCAGAGCAACATGGCAGAGAAGTAGAGAAGAGAAGAAGCAACTTGACATTGGTGAGAAGCAGCTTGACTTCAGAGGGACAGCTTGATGGTGGGACCTCAGAGAAAAGTTTGGCCGTGGACAGCTGAACTCCAGGGGAAGACCACCTTCCCCCTCCATCCACTTTCCAGCTCCGCATCCTGCTGAGAGCCACTTCCACTACTCAATAAAATTCTCTGCATTTACCATCTTCAATTTGTTCATATGACCTGATTCCTCCTAGACACCAGACAAGGAACTAGGTGCAAGTGCAAGAGGCTGTCACACTGACTCTCCACCCTCCACTGAACTGTCTAACACTTAAAGCCAACCACAGATGGCAAGACTAAGAGAGCACGCTGTAACTCATGCCCTCTGGGGCTCCAGGAGTCGTGGGCCAGTTGCCCAGAGTGCTTGTCCTGGCCTCTGCACTCGCTCATGCGCACGCTCCCTGTCCTGCAAGGGGTTGAGAGTTGTGGGTTGAGTAAACGAGCCAACCCTTTCATGAGTCCTATGAAGAGGTCATATATACTTCTCTATATGATTGAAATGCTCCAAATAAAATTGAGAAGAAAAAAACAGTAAGCTTTACATCTTTGCTAAAGGTGCAAAGCAATGTATATCATGCCATTTTGTTGGTGTAAGAAAGAAAAGAAAAGAAGAATCTATATTATTTGCCCAATTTTGAAGGGGACAAAAAGCAAATGTTAGACAAATAATCCAAACTAAAAATTCTTACAAAAAAGGATGTGGAGATTGAGGTGTAGAAGATAAGGATGAAAATAAGACTTTTCTGAGGATATTTTTTACTATGTTTCTGATTTTTAACATATGTAAAATTTTATATATTCACAAGATCAATCACAGTTAAAAGCACATCCTACAATTGCAAACAAAGTAAAGTGAATGCATCTAATTATGTCAAATTGGTGAACTAACCACAAAGAGAAATAATTATCCCAAGTCATTTTGAAAAAAAATAGGGAGGTAGGTGCTCTGACATTTCGTCCCAAGGATGTAGCTTAAAGATGAAATAAGGCAATAAATCTTCAACTTCACTCAATAGATTTGTTATTGGTAGGAAACCTGGCATTGCAATTTTGAAACAATGTTCTATATATTGAAAGATAAAGCAAATTATAAAATATGTTCACGTAATTAGAAATTAAGCTTTACAGTGTAAGAGAAAAGGGTATACAACTATAAAATTAAACAAGTTAAAGGAAAAAATCTGTATTAGTAAATTAGAATTGGAAATGTTGCCATGAGGTCATGATTTTTGTTTGTTTTGTTTTATTTTGAGACAGACTCTCACTTTGTCACCCAGACTGGAGTGCAGCGGCTTGATCTCGGCTCACTGCAACCTCCGCCTCTCAGGTTCAAGCAATTCTCCTGCCTCAGGCTCCCAAGTAGCTGGGATTACAGGTGTGCGTCATCACACCCGGCTAATTTTTGTATTTTTAGCAGAGACAGGGTTTCGCCATGTTGGCGAGGCTGGTCTCAAATTCCTGGCTTCAAGTCATCCACCTGTCTCGGCTTCCCACAGGGCTGGGATTACAGACCTGAGCCACTGCACCGGGCCAGGAGGTCATAATTAAAATATATATCCCTCTGTCTTGGAACATGGGGTGAGGGGTTGCTGAACTCTTGAGAAAAAGAAGACACATTGGCAGCTCAGGACATGATTCAATTTTTTAATGCCAAAAACTAATCATGACACACACCCGGACAGAACAAAAAAAGAGGAAAATAAATGCTTTGGGGGTGGGGTCAAGATGGCTGAATAGAAGCAGTGGCAATCGGAGGCTCCCATGGAAAAGATCCGAAACAGCATGCGAATTCTGCCCCGGCAACTGAAGTATCCAGGTTCTGTCATTAGGACTGACTAGGCAGCTGGCGTGACCCACTGAGAGGAAGGAAGGACAGTATGGTGCAGCGATCCACCTGAGAGCCACATGGGTCAGGGGAGCCCCCACCCCCAGCCAAGGGAAGCAATGGGTGAGGATGCTAGCGAGCCTGAGAAACCATGTTTTTTCCAGAAAACTGCAACCCACAGATCGGAAAATCCCACTCGGGAGCCCGCGCCACCAGGGCCTTGAGTCTCAATGGAGGCATGCAGATTCTCAACAGCCACTGGGCTAAAATCGACCTAAGTAACCCTGCTGAGTTCACAGTGGGAGGGCAGCCATCACCACTGCTGCAGCTGTCTGCAGTCTAAGCCATCTGAGCTCCTTGGGGCAGGGGCAGCAGCCAACACTGGGGCTGCAGGGCCTCCCTCCAGGAACTCCAACTCCATACCAGGACTCAGGGACAGAACTCTGATCTCCCTAGGTCTGAGCCCCTAGCAGGAGGGGTGGCTGTAGTCTCCACAGACAAGCAGACTTAGTCTTTCCTTCTGCTAGCTCTGAGGAATGTGGGCAGCCCAGACAAGTAGATTTCCCCGCCTCCGCCCCCACCCCGCACAGTACACCCCCTCCACCAAAGGATAGCCAAAGTGCCTCGTTAAACAGGTCTTGCTTCCCATGCCATCTAACTGGGTGAGACCCCCCCAACAGGGGCTGTCAGACATCCTATACAAGAGTGTTCCTACTGGCATCAGGTCAGTGTCCCTCCGGGTCAGAAATCCCAGAGGAAGGAGCAGGCACCCATCTGCTGTTCTCCAGCCTCCTGGAGTGACATCTCCAGGCACAGGAGCGAATCAGATGAATAGGGCCAGAAGTGAACCCTCAGCAAACTGCAGCAGCCCCACAGAAGAGGGACCTGACTATTGAAAGAAAAACAAACAAACAAACTGAAAGCAACAAGAACGGCATCAACAAGAAAAAGAGTCCCCACAAAACCACATCCAAGGGTCAGCAGTCTCAAAGATTGAAACTAGAAAAACTCATGAAGATGAAAAAGAATCAATCAAAACAATACTGAAAACCCAAAAGGCCAGAGTGCCTCTTCTCCTCCAAATGATTGCAACACCTCTCCAGCAAGAGCACAGAATTGGACAGAGGATGAGGTGGACGAATTGACAGAAGTAGGCTTCAGAAGGTGAGTAAAACAAACTTTGCTGAGGTAAAGGAGTATGTTCTAACCCAATGCAAAGAAGCTAAGAACCTTGATGAAAGGTTAGAGGAGCTACCAATTAGAATAACCAGTTTATAGAGGAACATGAATGACCTGATGGAGCTGAAAAATGCAGCACGAGAACTTCGTGAAGCATATACAGGCATCAATAGCTGAATCGATCAAGTGGAAAAAAGAATATAAGATATAGATGACTATCATGCTGAAATAAGGCAGGCAAATAAGATTGGAGGAAAAAGAAAGAAAAGAAATGAACAAAATCTCTGAGAAATAAGGGACTATGTAAAAAGACTGAACCTATGACTAATTGGAGTACCTGAAAGAGATGGGGGAGAATGTAACCAAGTTGGAAAACACACTCCAAGATATTATTGGAGAATTTCCCCAACAGTCAAATTCAGGAAATACAGAGAACCCACTAAGATATTCCATGAGAAGATCAACCCCAAGACACAATCATCAGGTTCTCCAAGGTCAAAATGAAGGAAAAAATGTTAAGGGCACCCAGAGAGAAAGGCCAGGTCACCTACAAAATGAAGCCCAACAGACTAACAGCAGATCTCCCAGCAGAAACCCTACAAGTCAGAAGAGTGAGAGCCAATATTCAACACTTTTTTCTTAAAGAAAAGAATTTTCAACCCAGAATTTCATATCTGGCCAAACTAAGCTCCATAAGTGAAGGAAAAATAAAATCCTTTTCATATCCGGGCATGGTGCAGCTACTCGGGAGACTGAGGCAACAGAATCGCTTGAACCCAGGAGGCGGAGATTGTGGTGAGCTGAGATAGCACCATTGCACTCCAGCCTGGGCAACAAGAGCAAAATTCCATCTCAAAAAAAAAAAAAAAAAAAAATCCTCTTCAGACAAGCAAACAAGCAAATACTAAGGAAATTTGTCACCACCATTCCTGCCTTGCAAGAGCTCCTGAAGGAAGCACTAAATATGGAAAGGAAAAACTGGTACTAGCCACTGCAAAACACACGAAAATATAAAGACCAAAGACACTATGAAGAAACGGCATCAACTAGTGTGCAAAAGAACCAGCTAGCATCATGATGACAGGGTCAAAATCACACATAACAATATTAACCTTAAATGTAAATGGGCTAAATGCCACAGTTAAAAGACACAGACTGGCAAGTTGGATAGAATTGAGACTTATCAGTGTGCCGTATTCAAGAGACGCATCTCACATGCAAAAACACACATAGATTCAAAATAAAGAGGTGGAGGAAAATTTACCAAGCAAATGTAAAGCTGAAAAAAGCAGGGGTTGCAATCCTAGTCTCTGATAAAACAGACTTTAAACCAACAATGATCAAAAAAGACAAAGAAGGGCTACATAATGGTAATGGGATCAATTCAACAAGAAGAACTAACTCTCCTAAATATATGTGCACCCAATACAGGAGCACCCAGATACATAAAACAAGTTCTTAGAGACCTACAAAGAGACTTCAACTCCCACACAATAATAGTGGGAGACTTTAACACCCCACTGTCAATATTAGACAGATCAAGAGACAGAAAATTAACAACGATATTCAGGACTTGAACTCAGTTCTGGATCAAGTGGACCTAATAGATATCTACAGAACTCTCCACCCCAAAACAACAGAATATACATTCTTCTCAGTGCCACATGGCACTTACTCTAAAATTGACCACATAATTAGAAGTACAACACTCCTCAGCAAATGCAAAAGAACTGAAATCATAACAGACAGTCTCTCAGACCACAATGCAATCAAATCAGAACTCAGGATTTAAAAAACTCAATGGCAAAAACTTCATCACAAAAATATACATCGCGAAAATGAAAAACACCTCAGCGCACGACTGACTCCTATGAAAATACTCGCCACCCCTAAACCTCTAACGCGCCGAACACAACAAACAAACATAAAAAAAACAAAAACAAAACAACAACCCCAAAAACTCCAAGAAGTTCCTTTGCCACCGTACATACAAACATAAAAACCACATACTCTCCAAGTAGCTAAAGCAGTGTTAAGAGGGAAATTTATAACACTGAATGCCTACATCAGAAAGCTAAAAAGATCTCAAATCAACACCCTCGTATCACAATTAAAAGAACTTGAGGAGCAAGAGGAAAAAAAAATCCCAAAGCTAGGAGAAGACAAGAAATAACTAAGATCAGAAAAGAACTGAAGGAGATAGAGACAAAAAAAAAAAAAAAAAAAATCTTCCAAAAAAAATCAATGAATCCAGCAGCTGGGTTTTTGAAAAAATTAATAAAATAGACCACTGGCTAGACTAATAAAGAAGAAAAGAGAGAAGAATCAAATAGACCCAATAAGAAATGATAAAGGGGATGTCACCACTGACCCCACAGAAATACAAACTACCATCAGAAAATGCTGTAAACACCTCTACATAAACAAACTAGAAAATCTAGAACAAATGGATATACCCCTGGACATTTCCACCCTCCCAAAACTAAACCAGGAGGAAGTTGAATTCCTGAATGGACCAATAATAAGTTCTGAAATTGAGGCAGTAATGAATAGCCTACCAACCAAAAAAGCCTAGGACCAGACGATTCACAGCCATATTCTACCAGAGGTACAAACAGGAGCTGGTACCATTCCTTCAGAAACTATTCCAAACAGTTGAAAAGGAGAGACTCCTCTCTAACTCATCTTATGAGGCCAGCATCATTATGATACCAAAATCTGGCAGAACAGAACAAAAAAAGAAAACTTCAGGCCAGTATCCCTGATGAATATCAATGTGAAAATCCTCAATAAAATACTGGCAAACCGAATCCACAGCACATCAGAAAGCTTATCCACCATGATCAAGTCAGCTTCATCCCTGGGATACAAAGCTGGTTCAACATATGCAAATCAATAAGCATAATATATCACATAAACATAACCAAAGACAAAAACCACATGATTATCTCAATAGATGCAGAAAAGGCCTTTGATAAAATTCAACATCCGTGGCCAGGCTCAGTGGTTCACGCCTGTAACCCCAGCACTTTGGGAGGCTGAGGCGGATGGATCACGAGGTCAGGAGTTCAAGACCAGCCTGGCCAAGATGGTGAAACCCCTTGTTTAGTTTAGTTTAGAAACTACCAAAAATACAAAAATTAGCTGGGCACAGTGGCAGGTGCCTGCAATCCCAGCTACTCGGGAGGCTGGGGTTGCTTGCATTTGGGAGGCAGAGGTTGCAGTGAGCAGAGATCGTGCCAATGCACTCTAGCCTGGGCAACAGAGCAAGACTCCATCTCAAAAAAAAAAAAAAAAATCAACATCACTTCATGTTAAAAATTCTCAATATACTAGGTATTGATGGAACATATTTCAAAATAATAAGAGCTATTTATGACAAAGCCAAATATCACACTGAATGGGCAAAAGCTGGACGCATTCCCTTTGAAAACCAGCACAAGACAAGGATGCCCTCTCTCACCACTCCTATTCAACATAGTATTGGAATATCTGGCCAGGACAATCAGGCAAGAGAAAGAAATAAAGGGTATTCAAATAAAAAGACAGGAAGTCAAATTGTCCCTGTTTGCAGATGACATGATTGTATATTTAGAAAACCCCATCGTCTCAGCCCAAAAACTCCTTAAGCTAATAAGCAACTTCAGCAAAGCTTCAGGATACAAAACCAATGTGCAAAATTCACAACCATTCCTATACACCAACAATAGACAAGCAAGAAGAGANACTTCAGCAAAGCTTCAGGATACAAAACCAATGTGCAAAATTCACAACCATTCCTATACACCAACAATAGACAAGCAAGAAGAGAGCCAAATCATAAATGAACTCCCATTCACAATTGCTACAAAGATAATAAAATACCTAGGAATACAGCTAACAAGGAATGTGAAGGACCTCTTCAAGGAGAACTACAAACCACTGCTCAAGGAAATAAGAGAAGACACAAACAAATGGAAAAAGATTCTATACTCATAGATAGGAGGAACCAATATCGTGAAAATGGCCATAATGCCCAAAGTAATTTATAGATTCAATGCTATTCCCATCAAACTACCATTGACATTCTTCACAGAATTAGAAAAAAACTACTTTAAAATTCATATGGAAACAAAAAGAGCCCACATAGCCAAGACAATCCTAAGCAAAAAGAACAAAGCTGGCATCATACTACCTGACTTCGAACTATACTACAAGGCTAGAGTAACCAAAACAGCATGGTACTGGTACAAAAACAGACATATAGACCAATAAAACAAAACAGAGACCTAGAAATATGATCACACATCTAGAACCATCTGATCTTTGACAAACCTGACAAGAACAAGCAATGGGGAAAGGAGTCCCTATTTAATAAATGGTGCTGGGAAAACTGGCTAGCCATATGCAACAAACTGAAACTGGACCCCTTCCTTACACCTTATACAAAAATTAACTCAAGGTGGATTAATGACTTAAATGCAAAACCCAAAACCATAACAACCCTAGAAGAAAATCTAGGCAATACTGTTCAAGACATAGGCATGGACATAGATTTTATAATGAAATTGCCAAAAGCAGGCCGGGTGCAGTGGCTCACACTTGTAAACCCAGCACTTTGGGAGGCTGAGGTGGGTGGATCATGAGGTCAGGATATTGAGACCGTCCTGGCTAATACAGTGAAACCCTGTCTCTACTAAAAAACCAAAAAATTAATTCTCCTTCACTTATGAAACTTAGTTTGGCTGGATATGAAATTCTGGGTTGAAAATTCTTTTCTTTAAGAACGTTGAATATTGGCCCCCCACTCTCTTCTGGCTTGTAGAGTTTCTGCCGAGAGATCTGCTGTTAGTCTGATGGGCTTCCCTTTGTGGGTAACCCGACCTTTCTCTCTGGCTGCCCTTAAGATTTTTTCCTTCATTTCAACTTTGGTGAATCTGGCAATTATGTGTCTT